>NC_134709.1:18950719-19275719 GCF_043290135.1 Rhipicephalus microplus
AAACAAGAATAACGTTCCTTTAAAAAAAATAAAAAAAGTGAAAAGGGCAGAAAAACTCGATAAACCAGAATATATGAAACAAATTAGCAAAAATGATCAAGGGGGACAAAGAATTGGATATATCTGGTGGTACCACTAGCAGCGTATCCTTCCGGTTGCCTGAATGAATTTATGTAGCGCTGACAGAATACCACTGCGGCCCGAACCCAAGTGACTGGCTCCAAACGATAAAAAGGGGGGATGTGTGAACAACCAATCCGAGCATACCAATCGGTCTCTTTAGGAAGGAGGGAATGTCGCTTTAGGAAGATAGGAAGGAAGCAAGTGCCTGGAAACTGTAACACACACCCACACTGGAGGATTGACCAAGAACCTGGTAGTTCTGACGAAGTACCGGTAATTTGTTAGCTCACGTTTTTTAAACTATAAAAAAAAGGGCAAAAATTAAATGAGAAATGGACAGTTAGAAATAACGGGTATAGAAAATGAAGCAGATGGTTTCACGAACAACAATAAGTAAATGAATGAATAAAGCAATTTGGAAAGAAAAGGTAATTTAGGAGTCATAATAGCTAATACAGTCTGAATCTTTTTGAAGTCTTAATAAACTTTTGCAAGGCATCGTTAACTTTTCCGTCAGTGAACCCTAGGGACTATGCCCCCCCAAAAAAGTAGATTTGAAGTGTTCGCTTTAGTTCGCTATTCTGATGACGACCATGATGATGGTGATGACCTATGTGTATATGCCTCAAGCCCACTCTGGGGAATTCTTATTTAAGGCTTTCGTCTTTTTTTTACATTTTATTGAGGTTGTTATGACCACATTTCAAGAAATGCACAACACTGATTAGACCCATAGCCATAGACTAGTAAGGGGTCTAACGGGAGAAAGTATACAAGCAGAATACAATTTGTATATAAGAAAAAATCAAAACATCGAAAAACGTTGATCTTTCAACAAACGAAGAAAAATACAGGAAGATACACGTTTTTGCACTTTGTTCATAAATAATGAAATAATCAAGTACAGACAAAACATCGAACTATGTGTAATGCTTAGTACATGGTCATTACTATTGATCTACATGTAGCAAATGTTTTTTTAGTGCGCTCGAGAAAACCCTAGAATCTTTACTCTGAAGTGGTATGTTATTCCACTTCAGAGTAAAGTCTTTATTACCATCTACCTCCCTCACCCTTTTCTATCGACTGCTGACCAGAAGACGGCGGCCGCTAAATTTCGGCCACGGTATACCGGCATATGGACGCAGGCTGAGTGCTGGTGTGCTCAGATTTAAGTGCTCGTTAAATAACACCAAATGGTCGAAATTCGCGGAGTCCCCCCTCTAAAGCGTCCCTCATATACCGCGTTTTCTGCCACGTATAACCACATCTATTATTCCCGTTATCGCACCATTTCCATGGTGAATCGCTTTCAGAACCTCATATGAACGCACGCTATAGATTCGCAACACTGTCTGTAATTCATAATTTGCGTAAAGTGTAACGGTCTACTCTGTCTTGTTCAGAGGCATCGGTTATCAGCGGGGCAAAGGTGCAAGGACGACTTTACCAAGTTATAAACCATCCCATCTTCAATCACTAAAATAATAACTTCTAGACATGCGTATGCTATTGTAATGAACTCTGCGAAGGTACCGAAATTCCCATTTTGATCACAGTAATGATTTATATTGTGTTCCACCTTCTGTGCACAGCTACTACACCTTTCACCATTCCCCTTTTGATAAGCGCCCTCACGTTGTCAAATTGCCTTGATAATCACATCAGCCCTCTGGTGAACATGAGCGTGATATACCTGCATACTCCGCGGTATCTTCATTATGCTAAATAGGGAGTCATCTGTCGTCTGAGCAACTGACACTACACTACATTTAACACAACGTTGACAGACAGCGCATAGTGGCAAAGATTGCGTTGCTTATATAGCTTCCACTGTGTTCGCAAGAATGATCGACGCAGCAATGTAGCGGGTGCTTCCGATAAGAAATCAACAAGTGTAGGTAAACGAAACGCGCAACTGCGCTCAGCACACTAACGCTGCACATTCTACAGCGTGGAGGTTGCTGTACCCATAAACTGGATGGCAATAATGATGCTAATACAGTAGGCTTGACAGGCGGGCTAGTTGGTACAACTAGCCCGCCTATTTTTCGCCTAGGATTTTTCGCGCACGTCTATTCTGTACAGCCATCATGACACGAAAACTAGAGAGATTGCGGAAGCCTTTTTTATTAAAAAGAATATTTATAGTTGTGTTAGTTCACCGTCTATATCACTGTTAGATTGTGAAATAACGTTTCTGGACTACACCTGATCAAGGTGGAACCTTCTCCCTAGTTGTTTGCCTTTCCCATCTTTCTGGTATATAACTTCTTCTCTGAATAAACTGAGTTTCAGTCTGCGCTTGTTTGTCTCTTCTCTTGTGTCCCGTTGGTTTGCGCTTCCAATTATTCCATCCCCGCCGCGGTGGTCTAGTGGCTAAGGTACTCGGCTGCTGACCCGCAGGGCGCGGGTTCGCATCCCGGCTGCGGCGGCTGCATTTCCGATGGAGGCGGAAATGTTGTAGGCCCGTGTACTCAGATTTGGGTGCACGTTAAAGAACCCCAGGTGGTCTAAATTTCCGGAGCCCTCCACTACGGCGTCTCTCATAATCATATAGTGGTTTTGGGACGTTAAACCCCACATATCAATCAATCAATCCAATTATTCCATTATGAATGATGCTAATAAACGCGCGAAAAACGATCACTCTTTCGGTTTACGAAATGTGTAGCAGCTTCTACGACTTCCGCCCCGGCAGCACGGTCACTGTTGGCGACGGTGCGTTGTTGATACCTTTGGCTCAAATACGGGATGACGTCGGTTACGCATTCACCACGGAGACGACCGCGGCAGCAGATAACGCTTGTAGCGTACACACACTTCAAAGAAATGGTCGCTTCTCGAGCAAAGAAAAAAAAAAAAGTCGGTGGAGGGAGGGAGGTTGAGAAGCAGGGCGGGGAAAAGGGAGGAGGTAAGTTGCATCATCGGCGAATTCAGCGTCCTTTCGGCGCCAGCAATGCGATTCGAAGAGCGACCCTTCCTCGCGACATCGCCACGCGAACGGCATGAAAGGAACCCCCCATCATGCAGCCACGAGGAACGACATACAACAACAAATTCGCTCCACATTCTGCAGGGCTGCTTATTCAAAAGAGGGCCGGTCTGGAGAAAGAAGTAAAGAAAGAAACAAATAAATCCAAGGAACTAACAAAACCGAAAAGAAGAGCGTCACCACCTTTCACGTGATGTCGTCGCGTGACCCGGCAGAACGACGTCATTTTGTCAGCGAGCCAGTTGCACGCAGACGAAGAGGGCATGTCGGGAACGACACAATGAACTCGGAGGACGGGACACTGAAGAGGGGAAGGAACGCTTGAAGAAAGAGAGTTCGTGGTTTAGTATGAGCGTCTTGGTGAACCACACAATAAGTAGCGCGTGGCGAGAGCATACAACCACGTTTGCAGGGGTTTCTTATACACGGAAGAAATATAGCAAGAAAGCGACGGAGGTTTCGCACAGAGTGGACCAGAACCGCAGAAACGGAAGAAACAAGGATGGACAGAGAATGAAAGCTTATTTCGGGGCACCTGCGGAGATTCGAAAGATGGCGGGACGCCGACGGAGACGACACGCTTGGCGAATCAAAAAAGGACGATCCGCGCCGCCATTGTGCGTGAGCGCGCGCAAGTTGACTGAATGCCACTGGAGCACGAGTTATGTCGCGAACGTTGTAGTTGTGAAGACACGCCGAGTAGGAATTGTGCCAAGGAATGCGTGCGAAGCGAGATTTGAGGACGCGAGTGTATAGATTGAGCAGCTGCTAGGGTGAGAAAAAAAAAATAAAAGCAAAATCCCAATGAACTTGTGCCACGAAAATATTGATACAAAACAGCCGCTAAATACGGCTGCATGAAAGAGGAGGACGAAGTCAGTTTTTGTTGGATGCTGGTCTGGCGCCATCTTGCTCGTCGAGTTCTGTGCGCTGTAAATAGATCATTGAACAAGTTACTCGTAACATTATCGGCTGTTTTGTATCAATATAGAAGAAACTTTTGAGCCTAGTCGCCGCGTTTTGGTAGTAAGAATCAGAAGTCATTGGTAGACACGGATCGACGGATGGTAGGCACTAATCACGGTGCAATAATGTCCTTGCACCGTGGCCCTAATAAACAAACCAGTGGATGGAACCAAGCGTAGCGAAGTCTGGTCTAGCCTTTCGGTTAGATGGATGGATGGATGGGTAAATCTAATCGCCTCTTATCTAGTACGTGGGTCGGCAGCACCTCTTAGCACAATCAGTGGAGCTTGAATTCTTTCCTGAATGTACACTGTCGTTCTTTATGAAAGGGAACACGCGAACGCGTGGCCTGCGCTCTGCGGCGGCTGCCTACAGCGCCATCAACCGACAAGTGAAAAAAGTACGTTCGCTTTTCGCGTCATCTATATGGCCAAGCAAGATGAGGAGTTATGGCTGGTAGACAAGCGCTGCTATAGATTACATTCCCTGATCACTCGTGCGGCGAGTGATATAGGGTGATTACTGCACCTTGCGCCATGGTCGCGAACAACGTTCGATATGTTGGCAGTTGACTATGCACTCTAGGCGTGAGTAGAGAGAGAGAGAGAGAGAGAGAGAGAGAGAGAGAGAGAGAGAGAGAGAGCAATCTAGCAGCGCTTGTCTACCCGCCATAGCTCGTTATTTTTTTCGGCAACAGATGACGCTGAAAGCAAACGTGTTTCCTTTCGCTGTCGGTTGATGGTGCTGTAGGCAGCCGCCGCAGAGCGCAGGCCATGCGTTCGCATGTTCCCTTTCATAAAGGATCACAGTGTGGCTGTACGTGGCCAATTCTGAGCACATGAGCCTACAACGTTTCCGTCTCCATCGGAAATACAGCCGCCGCAGCCGGGATTCAATCCCGCAACCTGCAGGTCAGCAGCCGAGTACCTTACCCACTAGACCACCGTGGTGGGGCGCAGTGAAAGCTGTTATGAGATCGCAACTCGGGTCTCGCACAGCGCCGTAGTTGTCCGCCACCGGTGTCCGTAACCACATCACGTGAAAATTTAAAAACCTAGCAACGACACAGTGGCGCTCGAACCTTGGTCCTCTGGGTGCCAGCTTAGTATTCTACCACTGAGCCACGCCGGTTCTTGGGACTTGTTGGCAAACTTGACCTATAGGTAGGATTGATGTCGGGAAAGCAATCGCGTTAATGCGACTTATAAAGCGCTTTAAAACAGCGAAAGAACAAGCAGTCGTCGCACAATGCAGTAGCGTAACGAATGAATCGTCCAATACTCCAACTCCATTATAGAAGCTTGTTTTCGTTCAGCTATTAACTGTGGCGCACACCCACTTCAGCCATAATTCCCCATCGTCGGCAGCCACTGCATTAACAATGGGCACAAAATTCATCGCAATAGTTTAATGGATACCACGCTTCTAAGAAGAATTATGAAAAATAGCACAGCGAATGCCGGCCTAGTACCCTGTAATTTCGATTATTAATGCCGTAGTGGGCATCATGCAGGTGTGCTTGCAGCCGTTACCCAACGAGTGTTTAGAAAAAAGCTCTGAAAGACCGTTCTTCTAGCTTTCGCCGTGACTGTGCTGCGTCTTTCGCGCAGGCCTGGCGTTTTTTGTTTGTTTGAAGCAGTGTGCATAGATCTGAATGTCTGATAGGCCGCGCACACTCCTAAGCATCTCCGTAAGCGCCAGCGAGTGTCGCCCTTAGAGCAAAGCTGACTAATAGTGCCCTAGGCAGACATGAAAAGGTGCTACAGATACGCCACTCTTCACGTATCGCAAGTCATCACATTATGATACTACTACTACTTCTACTACTACTACTACTACTACTACTACTACTACTGCTACTACTACTACTACTACTACTACTACTAAATAATAATAATGTGTTTATTACACGTCCAAACTACGAAATCATCATGAGGCACGCCGTAATAGAGCACACCGCAAATTCTGACTAACTGAGGATCTTTAACATGTTACTGATTCTATGTACACCGGTCTCTTGCATTTCGTCTATTTTTTAAATGTTAAAGTCGCGGTGGGGATCGAACTCACGACCCTCGCGTCAGTAACTGAGAACCGTGACCACTGTAGCATCGCGACGGCTACATTTGTCTAAAACATTCGTCATCGTTTTCGTAGATTCAGGTACGCACGTTCCACCGAGCGATAACACGTGTCGCAATTGCGATCGGTGCAGCGCTATCGCATTGAATAAAAACACAAACAAATGGGCGTGGCATTCAAGATGAACGAAAAAAAAAGTGGATGAACCGAAGAGCCGTATCTAGCTAATCTTCAGTGTTGAACGAAGGGCGTCATATGACTCACGTCATCGTATAAGTTCGTTGCCATTTCTCGGCTGAGTTTTAGACGCTGCAGCTGCATTGCTACAAGCAGACAGAGCGAAAAGCTGATGACTGAGATGCCGGGATATGAAAGAAGACGAAGAAAGACGTTGTGATCAAGTGGAAGCACTTGCTGAGAAACTGGGGCTGTCCCGCGACCAGCTAGTGGTTAGACGTCGGCCGGCAGCAAGGGAAGAGCCGGCATGTCCGACAGCGACAACCCCGCTCCAGAGGCTTGCGGTGCGGAAAGCCCACAGTCCGGGGATCTTGCTTTTCCCACGTCCACGTTCATTTCTGCGTCGGCGGTGGCTCATCTGTTAACGTGCCTCGTTTGCGTCGAATACGTTCTGCCGCCCTTCGTGCAGTGCGAGAACGGCCACCTGATGTGCTCGCGGTGCCGAGAGCAGCACGACCGCTGCGTGGCCTGCTTAAGCCCCATCGGCAACGTCCGGAACCTGGCCTTGGAGCATGTGGTCAGCATGGCACTGTTCCCGTGCGAGTATTCGGGCAAGGGCTGTCCAGCGCTGCTGGCCTACCCGGAGAAGCCCGGACACGACGACGACTGCCAGTACACGCCGTGCCGGTGCCCTGCAGGTCCCGAAGGGTATTGTGCGTGGCGCGGCCTCCTGAAAGATGTAATGACCCACCTGAATCGCTCGCACCGGGGTATAGGTACCCTCAAAGGAGAGTCCATAGTTTTCCGAGCGGTGAGGATCGAAAGGCCTGCACCCGTCCTCTGGGTAACCCGACAGTCGTGCTTGGGCCACCACTTTCTTGTGGCGCTGAAAAAGGAAGAGAATCGCGGCCGCCACCAGTTCCTTGCCGAAGTGCGGCTGGTCGGCTCCCGCAGGCAGGCCGACAACTTCATCTACCGCCTCAAGTTGGCCAGTCCCGCGCGAACGCTCACCTGGGAAGCCCCGACCCGCAGCGTCTGCGATTGCGTCGACGGGGCGGATATGAGCCACGGCTGTCTCGTCTTCAATGACTGCATCGCCCAGAGGTTTGCCTACCAGATGGTCCTCAGCATTCACGTCACCATCTGGAAGCCCTGATTCTACGTACTGGGTGAACTATACTGTCGCACTCAGCGCGACTGGCTATTGCTGTTACTCAGAAGGAACGTTGCGAGCAGAGCTCCGGCATGTTTTTTTTTTTTTTACTATTTCGCGTCTTACTATTTCATCAGTCATACTGTTCTGCTTTCTGGTGACATGGCATTGTGACTTTTTAATTGGACCTTTTATCTGTTTTTATGGGAGTAATCATCATTTTTGGTGTTTAACGTCCAAAAACTCCCGATGTGGTGAGATGCCGCAGTGGAAGGCTCCGGAACCTGCGACCAAATTGGGGGTTCTTCCACGTGAGCATACATCTGAGTACACGGGCCTGAAGCGTTTAGTCTCCACCCTGCGGCCGGGGTTAGTTACGGTGATATTCGGTTCAGTATAGTCGAACACCTTCACCACTAAAGCGCCGTGGTGGATGAGAATAAATGAAGTTTGTTTGAAGCTGGTGCGCCACTTTTTTCATTACACGAGGCGGTGCCAACCTCCGTCGATGATGGCGGTGGAAGTGCCACAGGTCACGGTTCGGCTTGCCGGACTGCCCACAGCTGGTTAGCCAGGTCGTTGCGGTCGAGTGCCATCGTTCTGCGGCTGCGGCACCGATGGAAGCAATTCGCAGCCGCGGTGGTGGCTGGTCTTGGTGCGGCGTTGGCGACGAAGATTATGGCTACTGACACAAACTTTCGCGGGCGAGATAGCGTGTGGGAATGACTTCGGTGAAGATAAGTGTATCTGCAAAGTATGAACAGCGAATATGGCTTGGAAGGTATATTAGGAGAGTTTAAGAGTTTGCGTGCGCGATCAAGTGATATGCACCGCACCTCGTGGCATTGACAACCTCGAAAGTGACTTAACGGTGACGCCCCCCTGCGTCTCGCACGTCACCCCGTTGCTACCGATAAAACTTGTGGTTACGTCACAGCCGCCGTTCTCATTTTTGTTGCCGTGTTCGCTCCAGCAGACTACTACGCAGCGTTGCACGCGTTGAAAGTGTTTAATGATTATAGGCAGCGTTGTCGGGCACGTTCCGCGGCCGGACCTGCACAATGTTGGCCACGTCTATCGGCACGTTAACCATCTGCCTCATCTGCTCTTGAGAGCAGGCAGGTCAAGGTTGCCCCCTATTCTCCCAAGCCCCTGACCTGCCTGCTCTTGAGAGCAGGCAGGTCAGGGTACTTGGGAAAATATCGGTACCCGTGCGTAACACTCATCGTAGGAACGTGACGTGCTGCCGTGCCCACGAGGCGATCAGAACCTAAAGGACGTAGTCGAGATACAGTGCCTAGAATATTCCAGGCACTATAGTCTCGAGAAAACGAGCGCGTGGTCCATCGAAAACAGACAATGGATGGATTGATATGGCTGTACCCTTTTGATCGGGTGGCGGCTAACGCCACCTAGCCGTAATACTTAGTGAACAAAAACTAGATTTATCTTTTCCCCCTTTAAGTAGTGAAATTAAGGACTGACACTTTGAAGTTAAGGATTTAATTTTCACTCGTGTTGTGATTGTAGCCACCAATCAGATACCCCCTTTCTAGTTAATTCTACCCGCCTTAAGTCTATTCGGCCCTCCCTGTCCCTAAACCCCAGTGCTTTGAAAAACTCTGCGCCATCTTTCTGAACTATAGGGTGAAGCCCTCTACAGAACATTATTAAGTGTTCGGCAGTTTCCTCTTCCTCTCCACACGCACTGCATACCGTGTCTACCCCTTCGTTTTTGGCCCAAGTCTTGGTTCGCAATACTCCCGTGCTGACCTCTAACAGTATAGAACTACCCCGAGTA
The DNA here is from genome assembly GCF_043290135.1 of Rhipicephalus microplus. NCBI lineage: Eukaryota > Metazoa > Arthropoda > Arachnida > Ixodida > Ixodidae > Rhipicephalus > Rhipicephalus microplus. Next base: position 18,960,017 of record NC_134709.1, read on the forward strand.
TTATAAATTTATCATAGATCCTTCCCTTGGCAATTTCCTCCTTAAAAGTTTGATACATCTCTAGTGCGGACTTCTTAATCATGCCAATTCTCCACATATCGGTCTCCGTTCCCTTCACCTTCTTCTTGACCGATAATTCTTTTTGGTTTGGTCCCCTGCTTTTTTCTTAGTATTTACCCGGCCATTTTCTGGTTCGCTTCCTCCGTTTTGTGTCGACATTCGTCATGTACAAGTAGCTGAAAACTTTCCTAGCCCAACGCCACTCCCCCATTTCTCTCAATCGCTTCTCAAATTCGCTGCCCTTAAATGATTTTCATCCCATATCACCTTGTACTCCCTGATTTGGTGTATTTCCGTGAGCTCCTAAAGCAAGCCTACCTATTCCACGTTGCTTAATTTCTAATTTTGCTTGAACCTCTGATCTCATGCACAAGACCGCATTACCGAAAGTTAGACCAAGAACCATGACACCCTTCGAAATTCCTCTCGCATCATACCTATTGTAATTCCACAGTGCCATATTTTTCATCCCCGCTGCATTCCTGTTTCCTTTAGTCGTCTCGTATATTTCGTGTTCCCTTAGGTACTCGGCCCCATTGCTTATCCATACGCCCAGATATTTCTATTTATCTGTTATCTCTAGCGTGACCTCCTGTATTCTAAGCTCACTACCTTCATTATCATTAAAAATCACGACTGCTGATTTTTTCTTACTAAATCTGAAATCAAACTTACCTCCCTCATTACCGCAGATGTCCATCGATTTCTACAAATCTTCCTTGTTGTCGGCCATTAGCACTATATCATCTGCCTACTCCAATGCTGGTAGTGCCTGCTCAATGAGCTTTCCTTGTTTGACGAAAGAGAGGTTAAAGCCAAGTACACTCCCCTCTAATTTGGCCTCTAATCCTTCTAGGTACATCATGAATAATATGGGTGACAGGGGACACCCCTGTCTTAGCACCCGTTTTATCTCTGTGCGCTCGGATACCTGTTTTTCACATTTTATAACTACCTTGTTACTTTTATAGATATTTTTAAGAGCTTAGTGATTCCATCCTGCACACCTAGTGTGTCCAGTATTCCTCACAAGACCTCTTGAACCATGCTATGGTACGCTCCCTTGATATCCAAAAATGCTAGCCACAGGGGCCTGTGTTCTTTTTCTGCTATTTAGATCACTTCGTCAGTGAGAACAGATTGTCTTCCAACCTGACAACTGGACAAGAGGATGGATGGATGGATGGATGTATTCGGCTGTGCCCTTTAGACCGGGTGGTGGCTCACGCCACCTAGCCATAAAGTTAAGTACTATCACTGTGTGTTTAAGGATTGAATTCCACTCGCACCTCGATTGTAGCCATCAATCAGTTAGTCTCCTCCTGGTTATCTTTACCCGTTTAAAGTCTATTTTGCCTTCACTGTTCCTAAACCCCAATGCTTCGAAAATCTCGGCGCCATTATCTTCGACTATAGGGTGTAGCTCTTTACAGAACACTATCAAATGTTCAGCCGTTTCCTCCTCCTCTCCACACGCACTATATACCGTGTTTGTGCCTTCGTATTTTTCTCGGTACGTCTTGGTCCGCAATACTCTAGCCACGATAGGCGTTGCGTGGTGGCGCGCCGCCTAGTGAGCACTGTTGGAATCACCGGAGAGGTGACCTTGAGTGGTGATCGGAGAAGTGTACACTGGCAACACCCCGGTGTAGACGCCGGCGGCCGCCGGACAAGGCGCGAGCATAAGAAGCTTGTCGAGCAAGCTTTTAAAATTCCGCGGCTTACGGGAAATCGCACGATAAACCGAGAAAAATTTTAGTCTCGAGAAATTCTGCAGATCCCAGGCATATTAGCATCTAACACCGTGATCGTGGGAATAGGTCTCATGCGAAGCAGCCCGGCAGTACCTGTCCACATGGCATTTATTGGCTTTGAGCCAAGCGTTACGAGGTTGATGGATGTGTTTTTCTAAGTGCAGTAGTTTTGTGCATATCGCGAGCTTCCCGCTGCACTGGCGTTGAAAGGGTAGCTTATGGTCCGACGTAGCGCCAGTACTCACTTAGAGCACTGATGTCAGCGTTATCGAAACAAAGTGAACTTAATTTTAATTAAAGTTGCGCTGCGATTACGTCATTATAGTACGTAACTGTCTTTAGCGTTTTCCTTTTCGATTTAGCCAATATAGCTTGCTGAATAATAGGAATGCATACGTAATTTTAATTAGACTGCTCTAAAAGTAGAGCCAGCGCAGGAACCACGCTGACCTTAACCCGATCTGATGCCTGTGTCGTATAGGAGTACAGCGCTGGTCACTTTGCTGGTCACTACTAGGAGTGCAGTGCTGGTCACGCTTCGGTAGCGATTAGTGCCTGTACACGCGCTATCCGCACCGAAACGCGGTGCACATCTTCGCAATGCGCGGGCCTCTGGACCAGGTCTAGCACCGTTGTCAGCGGGCCAAGATTGATCCGCGCAAATAACTACTTTTGCTTGGAACGGGAGGGTGCTACGCTGCGCCATCTATGGTATGCGTAACATCTCACACATCCTTATGACATTTACTTGAGAGATGTTGTTTAGCTTGGGACGGGTCACGGGAAGGTGCCCTTGTTACTGCCATGATGGAGTGCACGCCTGCAGGCCGAGACATGACAGTGCCAAGGTGGTGCTTCTTTTAAGATTTCTTCGAGCTCCCCTGTGCTGTTAGGCTTGTTCCGCGACTACGCGCGTAATAATCGCTCATCATCTAGATTAACCTAATTGAATGTGTTATGCTAGGCTACATTTCGATGACTCCGAGGAGCAGCACTGTAATTATTTATCGTCTTCCGAATATATTCTGACAGTATGTTAAGTTTGGCTAGAGTGAAAGGTAGTGCATGAGACGCGCCTCCAGCGAAGTAATGATGATAGTCATTAAAAGTCCCAGTCCCTAATGGATAGTTTGTTTGGTTAGTTTATGCCGTTTAACGCCCCAAAGCAACTCGGGACATCAGAGCCGCCATAGCCACTCATAGTGGTTACTGCCAGTGCGACAGATACCGACGAAAGGAAAGAAAGTGGAAGCAACATGGCGATGATTATTACCCAAAGTTTGATAGATGAACCGAACACATGTGAGAAACAGCAACGTGATGAAACCTACAGCCCTGGGCGTATGCACGACAGGTGATGAAGAATGCAAAAAAAAAAAATGGGTAAAAGATACGCGGCTAACTCGTAAAGAGAAGACAGGGCCGATCCTCTGGAAAAGCTCAGATACTATGAAAACCTCCGCAGTGGTGTGTCCCGCATAAATTTGGCCATCTGGGGTCACTGACAATCAAACGGTCACCGAACACTCGCTCACATGGTACATCTCACAAGACTCTAGAAAATGCACCTCTGTCGAAATGCAACTCCCGCGACGGGGACCTAAGCCCCATCCATCCTTTAGGTTAGCAGCCGAGCAACGTAACCCACTGAGTCACTGTGGCCACCAGTTAATGGCGCAGCTAAAAGATGGCACACGGTGCCTCCCCCCCCCCCTCCAGAAATTTTTTTGCCGGGACATATACAGAGCGAAAAAATGACAATTTAAAATAGGTACTCCCCTCCTACTCCCACCCAGAAAAAAATAGTCTCCCTATTTACTGTGGCAAACGAGGGTGGGCGCTGTCGTCGTTTTGAAGAGTTGAAAAAATCTATGCTTGATTTTATCAACTTTTCGATAACACGAAGACAGCGCCCCTCCTTGTGTGATGTTACTCAGTCCAAGTTATTTTTTTTTCAATTAGCGCGGTCTTATTTATTTTTTCAGATGGTTTCGTTGCAGAAAGTACCATTTGCCCTCGAGTTTGTGATCAATCTGGGGTGAGTGGCAAGTAGGAGGCGTAATAAGTTCATCACGCAGTGATGGACGATGGTATCTTTTATTAAAAAAAAAGCAAGGGTGGAACTACTCGCTTGTGATAAAAGTTGTGATAAAGGTTGTGATAAATGTGGCAGTGACTGGCAAACGGGGCAGCTGTTACGCTTGATATACGGTGATAATCAGAGTGAATAAAACTTGCTGCGTTATTACAAGTTAGTGTGAAATAGCTAATCAAGTTTTGGGGTGATGGTTTCAGTATATGAAGCAGCGTGTTAGAAAATCGAGCGCACGAGTGTGTTTGAAGAAGCGTGTTGCACCCGAGCTTTGCTAAGATTACAACGTACTTATCCCAATGTAAGGTTAGAATTGTTCGTGATGACGTTAGCGTGAGCAGTCCGTATTAGGCAGAAAGAAATGGTAACTCCCGGTATGACGACACATGATCAAGATAAGCGTCACGATAAGAGTTTGCACGCTGAGGAGCCACTGTGCTGCCGACAAACAGTTGACGTACATTCGTCAGGAAGAGACCATGTGAGCATAGCGCAAGCTTGCTTACCCCGAGAAATCTTTTCTCGGCAGGTAATAGCAGAATGTGGCCAAGTTGGTATTTAAGAGCGCGAAACAGACAAGATACCAGAGACAGATTACACAAACGAGCCATCTTTTTTTTTTTCTTTCTTGCGCTCAATTCAAACTTGTGTTTCTACACAGAAGCCGGTCTGGTTTTATCTTACACCGAACATGGAAACGCATGCGATGCGTGTAACCACAATCGAAAAACTGGAGGACAGTTACCACCTCAGAGTTGAAAAAAATACGTAATGTGAAGAAGAAGATGTGCCTGCAGCGAGCAGCACGCCCGGCTCTCTCGGCTCGTGCTTCGGTTCGCTGCTGTGCCGATCGCTGGACGGTTCCTCACGTAGTCTCACCACTGTCCTTAACGAGTAATAAACCTCTTCGGCACAGCAGCGAACTGAGAGAGCCGGGCGTTGGCGATGCTGCTCGCTGCAGGTACATCTTATTCTTCACAGTAACAACAACAACAACAAAAAATAACCCATCAACCGCCGCCTGCGAATGAGGCTCACAAAAAATGTAAACTGAGAACAAAACGACACTGGTCATGCCAAGCGTGCCTGTGGCTGCCGCTGGTCTGTTCTTAGCGCCGAAGACTTATCTGGGTAAGCCACTTCACTGGTTAGTATAGTTAATAGGCGGCTGGCTCGCACACGTGGCAGCAATTTTGTGGATACGGAAGGCTTATCCACAAACGGATTAGTACAAACTCACCCAAATATTTGTGCTACTGAACTCTGCCCAAACCATAAGAAAACCTTATGAACCAGAGCCATTTCGTTGTACAGTTAGAACTCTATCTAGCGAAACCCGATTTAACGAAACTCCAGTTCAATGCATTACACATGCCGCGCCCATGCGTCTAGCGATGGACTCGGACGTGGGTAGCGGTCTTACGTACCGGATGATTTGAAGGAAACGATTGAAACAATGTTTCGTACCAACCGGACGAGTTTCTTTCGAGCGCTGGATTTTTTACCATGTGAAGCCAGGGGCGCAAACAAGGAGGTTTAAATAAATCTTGGGAATATTACTTGAACCTTCTAGGGCGCAAGCACAATTTTTTTCAGTGGTGGGGGAGGGGGTGGCATCATTGTGATTCAAAGGAGCGCCGAGTAAAAATGGCAACTTTGCGCTTGGTGTGTGATGGCGAAAAAAAAATTCTGGCGGGGGGGGGGGAGGGTGGGGGGGGGCGAGGTTTGGTGTACTACCTCTTGGCTATGCAACTGGGTGGTGCTAACACCATAACACTGACCATGACATTTCATGACACTGATAATCGTCTTGATACTTTCTGGCTCGACCTGCTCGCAGAATCACTTTCGTTCTCTGCTTGTCCACACGATCGTTCGCCTGTCATTCCTTAACCTAACCGTCTTTCGGGCTTGCATCGGCCGCAGATGGTGCCCCCCCATGTCACGGCGACGTCGGAGGCTTTGTGTCAGGTTCGCCCTCAGGCCGCCTTCGAAGACTTTCCGGCGAAAACAATGGTCTCGTATGTATCCTGCTTGTCGCAACCTTAAAGTTTTCCATTTCGAAGAGTTGAAATATCCCGTTCTCGATTGTACAAACTTCCCGATTTAACGAAATAATTTGAGCGTCCCATTCAGTTCGTTGGATAGTTTCAAGTGACTGTACCTGATGACAAAGGATTCAGCACACGTATTACACACTAAGTTAAAAAAATGTTAGAGCACACGTTAGTCTTTCTAAAGAGTACTTGCCGCTTACGTTGCCCTCTTTAAACATACGCATTAGTTGTGTGTCCAACGACTTTTAGAAAACAGTATAACGATCTCGTAAGAGAGCTCACACGTTTCTTTAAAGAGTCATAAACATGTCAATTCGGAACCCGAAAAGGGGAATCGAATGACTCTTGTCTTGTTTTCTTGAGTGTGGCACCAAGAGCTTGTTTTGTATGCAAGTACTGGAAGGCTACGCGGATGTGCCACGCATTCTTAAAAAAATTAAGCCATTTTCCTAGCCTCTTGACTGATTCCGCGCATACCGGCGTTATGGAGTGCCGTGAACAGCACCCGGTCACCTTTCTTTACAGTAGTTTCTCAAAACCGAGTTCGCGACGGGCTCGTTTGGAGCGTATACACAGGCCGAGTCTAATCAATCACGTCAACCGCGAACGCGTCAGCCCCCCCCCCCCCCCCCCAAAAAAAAAAACCCAACCTGCACACACCCTTCGTACGACGCCGCGACTCGGCGGAGCTTGCCATCTCTCATGCAACTCGGCTAATTACGCTCAAAGGCCAGCAGGCACTCTTCATCTGGTTGCACAACGGAAACCACTCGGACAACCAAACAACCAACCCGTGTAGTTGGATATGCAAAGCTTCCGTCCGGAACAGGCGCACGTGGAAGGGCAGGTTGCGACCTCTTGCTTGGTCCAGTCCACGGAGGGCCATCTTGCAAATGCTTCACCTCCTGTACAGTCGCACCATTCATCACTCCATGTGACGGGGGCTGAAACTCGCCGTGTTTGGTTATTATTCGTACCTGCTGACTAGGTGAGTGTTTACGGCCTTTGTGGTTCGGCGCCCCCCTGTCCGAACGGCTTGACGTATACAAGCAAGTGTTCTCTGGACTCGCTTATATATGCTAGTTTCGTAAAAGATTCGAACGCTGATGGCGAAACGCAGAGTCGTGCCTGTACGCCCGTTGAACGTTGCAATATTTCGTGTTCTCAACGGCGCCGTTGCTTGCGAAGCGTCCCCTTCAATCACCGCTGGTAGATTAGAGTTTTAACTCGTTTCAGTCGCTGCCAATTTCGACTCCGTCTGTGAGTCGAACGAGCTCGGCGAACGTTCAGTGGTTTAATCGGCAAATAGCCTACACAAGTCCCTCGTCCAGTGGGTAGTTGCAGTCTAAAGGGGAAGCGAGCATAAGTGGTTGCTCACGTTCAATTGACTGCTTTAAGGCGTCTGCGACAGGCAAGCCTATGCACCAAAAATGGTCACACAGTCCATCATCAATTCGCGTCAGACGACTAGGAGGTGAAAGCTATCTTCCTAGTATTCCAGTTCTTCTCACTCGACTGTATTCGTATCAACAAAACAAGATCTTGAGCTCTCAGCCGCCGCCATCTTTGGTTTCTGAAGATCTTTCGAAACAAGGTGTTTCTGGGGTAAAGCAGGCCCAAAAGCTGGCTTCACCTTCTCCAGAAAGGACTTGAGAGAGCTTCCACACCTGTGTATAGATAGATACGATAATGAAGGCGATCGTCATCGCCATCATCATAGTCGCGAATACTTGTCTCTTAGCAACCAAGCTACCTACCTATTACGCAACACATTGGTCAGGTTACTTGGAAGCTCGTTTCTTCTGCAGTAATGCGCCGCGGTAGTTGAGCGTTTCACCGCATTGCAGATTGCTGAAGACTACGTATTGCTGCTGTTAACTTACAGGCCAACAACGTTTACAGGCGTGCGCAGAGCAGTCCATTAAGGGTGTCCAAGTTTCACACCGGCGAGTCTCAACCCCTCCCCCACCTGACGGTCGAGTCAAGCTTTGCAATGAATGCATGAGAACAAGCTTTGCAATGAATGCATATATCAAAATGAATCGATGACCGGCTTCTCGCTACCACCTGTCTTTGGTTCCCAGCTTTTCGGGGGTAATGGGGAAAGTAAACAGTTATATGCATGAAGTAATGAAGAAGAAAGGAAGGGGCATTACGTCACACGAGGGAAGCCAAGTGAAGCCCACAGTGTTGGCCCAACACGTGACCAAACGTCAAAGTGTGCTGTAGGTTTTAGTATACTCTCGGAAAAGTTCCGATTTTGAACTTCCCGCGTGAACCGGCTGGTCTGCTTTGAACAAGCGCGTTTCGAATGAAAGCTACCGGGCGCCACGCTCTGAAGTCTCGGCAAGTCTCGTTGCTTGCGTGGTCTTGATGCAAGAGGTCACTTGCTGGGCCGACATTGCTGGCTTCAAAACGGGTTGGCTTGCAAAGGATGGTGGCGTGACGTCATGGTCCCTCCTTCTGTTTTTCCACCTCTGTGGTTCTATGGATGCGTCATCAGGGGCCATTGGCTGCCATTGTGGTCAAAAACATGTTGCGCCGTATCTCTTGTGCATCAAGCACTCACAGAAAAGTTCCGACCGAGAAAAGGTTTGGGCCAGACTTGGCTGCCCGGAATAAATGATAAGATAGGGCAGGGGGCGGCCCCTCCCCACCATGCCGCCTTCCCAAGACCCCCCCCCCCCCCCCAGAGAGAGAATAAAATGAGGGAAAGACACACGGAGGTTAAGCAGAAGTTGGAGTATCTGGTTTGCTACACTGCGCGAATGGAAGGGAGAAGGGTGAAGAAAGATGAGAAAGAAAGCAATGAGTGTAATAGACGCGCGAAAGAAAAAAGTGAGCTGGGGTGCTATGGCCTGTTCAATAGGCCACCACCACGCAAAAAGTTCAATAAGGCCTTCACCGATTTCCTGTGCGAAGACAGATCTTGTCGCCTTTCAAGCACTGACTGTTCTGACAAGGGTCTGTCTTCAAGGCGAGCTAGCGCAGCAGCTAGCTGCCGTCTTTGCACGCTGCAACGAGGGCAGTGACAGCGAACGTGCTCTACCGTTTCATCGCTACCACAATTATCGCAAACAGCACTGTCTTCCATGCCGATTTGGAGCTACTTTTCATCACTTCCTATCTGGTGGCTGGCATGACAGTTTTCACCTCAAATGGGGTTAAACAGGAAGAAAGATTTTGTCCAGTTGGCATTGTCGCCCATCTTTATACTTATGCTGATAACGCCTTCACTGAATTTATTTGTGCAGATACGATAAAGGGGGAGGAAAGGTTCTTGATGGAAATGCTAGTTCATGGAAGGACCATCGTGTATGTAAGCTGCAACTTTCACAGGCGTGATGAAAACAAACAAGATTATTCCAGTTTGGCACAATGTTGTCAGTTTGCCATCCCCCCCCCCCCCTTTACCTGCCAATCAGCACGCCCTCCCTCCTTCTGCCCTCCCCCAAGCGGCAGGTTTTTTTCGGAGTGGATTGATTTCAATCCCACCGCCTTGATCTCAAGGGAGGGGGGGGGGGCAGCTCCATAAAATGTCCATATGGCCATCTTTGGCTCTCTATGTCATGGTGAAAAACAATCTGAGGGGGGAGGGGAAGTCTGGGGGTACAGGCCTGGTGTGCCACCCCCTAACTACGCCACTGCCTCCCCCCCCCCTTCCCCCGATATGCCGGCTGGACCTCGCTCTGTTGACTTCATGCAAGCTGGCCCTCCGCCTCAAAAGGTTGCCGACCCTTTTCCTGTTGCAACGGCGCACGGAGCAAGCGAAGTCGTCCGCTTTTGTTCGTACATGTTTTGGCCAAACAAGCTATACACCGCTTTTACGCAACTGTGCATCTAATGGAAGGTCCTGGAGCCGATTCGCGTCACGGAACAATCGGAGCGTGTAAGCTTGCGCCATCGTTTCGGCGTACGGACGATACCACAGCAAGCATCCCCGTACAACTGCCTATGAATCCCGACCGGAGCAGGCTCCTGGGACATTCGAAGCGGGAACTCTTTGAGATCTCCGGTCGTCGCGTATCATATCTTTGTTTGCGTGGGGACAATATCTGTCGCAACTGAGCCATCGTTGGCATCCACCGCGAAGACGTGCATCCCAATGACCACGGAGTTCAAAGACAGGCTCATATCTTTCCTACACATCACGCAGCGGTCTTATAGCGACGGTCATACGTAGCCCTATCATTAAAATACAAGTTACAAGAAGCGGGATGTCACTGGAGCCAACGTTCAACGTTCTGACGGGGGTTACCATAGTCTGTGTCGAAGTCCCGGCGAAGACCAGCCCCTTTGTTAAAGCATTGCTTCCAACCGCATACATTGTTCCACTGTTTCTCATCGCATCAAGCGTCAACCTTTCAGTAGCTTCGCCAGAAATTATTCTGGGGCGAGGGGGATCAAGCATACTTTATGTATGTTTGTGCGTCATTATTGTATGTGTGCGTTTGTATATCATCATCATCATCAGCCTGACTACGTCTACTGCAAGACAAAGGCCTCTCCCATGTTACGCCAGTTAACCCGGTCCTGTTAACTGGCGTTTGTATATGCACATGCGAAATTCAATACTTTAGCAGAAGGAGCTTCGTGGTTAAACCAAACTAATTATTGTCATTATTGCAGGTATGATCGATTTCGCACTCCATCACCTTCCGTGCGGGGCACGCCGTTTCCTTCTCGGGATGCGGCAGCTATAATAGCATCGTCGTTCTGTCATTCTCACCTGGGAACGGGAAAAAAGCAAACGGCGCCACGTGTCCCGCGTTAACACACTGGCACGCGCCTCAAGACAAAGGCTGGAAAAGGGACGCCATTTCCACCGCGCAAGCCGGGCTTTATATACTTCCTTCCGGTAAGCGTGAGGCGGCGATGGAGTCCTCGAGCTTTCGCGACAACGCCGCCGTTCGCGCTGTCCCTTTTGTCTTCGCGTCCGCGACGCCCGCCGAGCTAGGCCTAAACGGCTGAGCACGACGCCGGAAAGAGGCGCAGCCACGCCCCCGTGCGACGAAACGTCGTTAGCGTCTCCGCGCCTGGATGATGCGCATTGTTCCTGGATGGCGCGCGACCCCCCGTACGAGTCATCGTTTCGATTCGGAGCGCCGTCTTGTGTGCGTGCGCGGCCTCCGTGTTCCTCCGGCTCGTCGCGTGCGCCATCTTGAATAGCCGGCTACCAAGCGCTCCTCTCTCGGTGCGTCTGACGTAACGCGCCGCGCCTCCCTCGGTAACGACGTCCTTCGGAATCGCGGTCCAGTTACTCGGCGATCGCTGCGCGGAATCGTTGACCCTTCGCTGTTTCTTTTCCCATCACGACTGCCCGGCACGAAGATGAGATGACGACAGGAAGCGATCTACGTTGTGATTTCCACACGTATTTGACGGGGCGTTTTGCTCAAGTCTAAGTTAGTCTACTCTCAACGTATGTGACACGTAAGGTGATATAGAAAACTGCGAGTTTATAATTGAGGCTTAGTTAATACCTGTGCTACCTGAACACCCCTACTCAGCTCTACTTTACCCGGCTGCGTGCTGTTTTTCGGTAGACACAGTTACAACCACGGTTTAAGCAGCCCCGCCGCGGTGGTTCATTGGCTAAGATGCTCGGCTACTGACCCGCAGGTCGCGGGATCAAATCCTGGTCTCGGTGGCTGCATTTCCGATGGAGGCGGAAACGCTCTAGGCCCGTGTGCTCATATCTGGATGCACGTCAAAGGATCCCAGGTGGTAGAAATCTCTGCAGCCCTCCACTATATGGCGTCTCTCATAATCATATATGGTGGTTTTGGGACGTCAAACCCCACATATCTATCAACTACGGTTTAAGCTAGATCCCAACGGTGTCATTCGTGCTAAGGACATCAGCAAGAAGTCGTTGCTTCCAGGTGAAGCGGGAACGTGGCCCTAAGAGATCTTGTGACACCTATAGCGCGAAAAAAAAAATCACGCGTCTCCACGAAGTTAATAATGACGTGTATGCGAAGCATTGGGGAGTTAAATCATCCGGACTACTCGCGCATGTGAGTGAGTGGCAGCGCGTGTGTATGTATACAATGTTTTATCGGTCATAACCGGTATGTCTCTAATAAATAACCGGTATGTCCTAAATAAAAACGAAGTCCCTTCGGTCTTCGTTTTTATGTATTATTTATTTATTTAACAATACTGTAGGCCTTCTTCAGACCCATACAGGAAGCGGGCATACATCATCACAGGTAACCAAGTAGATACAAAGTTCAGGAAATACAATATATTGAGGGACGATACGCACAACAGCGAAACACTTACAATAGCGGGTACAACAATACTACATTGGTGCTCTTCCCATACACGAGAAGACGAGGAAAAAAAGAAAATAATAATAATAAAAACCACCTACTACACATGAAAAACAATATATATGTACAAAGATTACAATGCACTACTGCAAAACACGTTTTTCGTTATCGCAACAACAAGAACAGCAAAATGTATCTATACTGGCTCAGTTAACTGCTCCACAAAGGAACAAAAAAAATCACGCGTTATTATTATTATTCCGCGTGGTTCGTGAAATGCAGAGCCAGTGGTTCTTTGATGGCATCTAGTCTGATGCCATCAAAGTTGGTCATCCGACTGACATCAGACTAGATGGCATCAGACTAGATGATGGCATTTAGTCTGATGCCATCATCTAGTTGGTAATCCATAAACCTCACGACGAGGTATATGGATGACCAACGTCAAATCGGCGGCCAGTAACTTGATACTGAACGCTTCGCCCGGCCTCTGGATATATTGGATAAAACTATCTGGGTTTTTACGCACGCCGTTGCGGTGGGCTCCGGAAACTTCCGCGATCCGGTGTTCTCTAACGTGCCCTGCTATCGCACAATATGCAAGGGATTTAATAGCGTTTCATCTACATCGAAATGCGACTGCTCCGGCAAGGATGAAGCCTGCACCATCGTGAGGAGGAGGAGGGAGAGGAGGAGAGGGAGGAGGAGGAGGAAAGTTTAAGCGGAAGGACAGGGAGGTTAGCCAGTTCTTAGACCGGCTGGCTACCCTGTGGTGGGGAAAGGGGTGAGGAGAATAAAGGATGATAAAAAGAAATGTTGCAAAGAGAGATAGAGGGAAATTGCAAAAAAAAAAAATAACGACAGAGGAAAGGCAACATCAAAGAGTATAAGACACTAAAATCTATCTCTGAGGCCAGTTATCCGCAAAAAGCGTAGCAAAGTCTTTTGAAGCCTTCTGGGTTGAAGATGGGCTGAAACATGAGCACCATCCTTTGTTCCGACAAAGGGCGATCATCCAGTCGCTCCAGAGCTGCAGTCAGTTCTCGTGAATCAGCAGCTGAGCACTGGAACCGCTTTGCCACCGAGGTACAGACTTCACTGGATATAATCACCCTGGAAATAACCTATGCGTGATTTTGACGCGTATAGTTTACGTTCTCCCTTTATTATATGCTTGAGGGGGTGCTATAAAGATACACCCCGCTTCATGGCGTCTTAACTTTCTGGTCGATGTTCGCATAGACCCAGCGATGCACCGTTCAAGAACACCATGTGATTAATATAAAGTATTCGTGAATGCTAGCCTCGAGCCAAGCGTACAGTCGCTTAATTTGTTTTGATGAATTGATGGCAGCGCCTTTTCCGGAATCAAAGCAATGAAAAATAGTTACTGCACGTGCGCGAGCAAGTTTGTTCACCAAGCGAACAGCCTCGACCTCAGAATAGTAAAACAGTAACTTTTCTTTCCTGTTGAACTTTCCCTTGCCTTAACTTTCTCTAGCTTCCCTTTTTCCTTTTGCACAATAGGAAGCTTACAATGAATGCGGGCACGAGTCCTTAGAATGGGTCATTACAATGAGACCTCGCGCACCTTCGTTAGAATCTGAAGGGGTGAACGCTCTGAGACCGAGAAACGCAGTCTGGGAGCGAGAGCTTTCGTGTGAAAAATATTCGCGCAGCAAAGCCAACTTGGAGATGTTGCAAAGCGTATACTCTATTCAGTTGGCGCTCACTATTTTTTCAAATTGTTTGTCTCCGTTGGTTGAAGCCAGGACGCGTGTACTGTGTACTATAAGACGTACCAAGCCAAGTATGAAGGGGATAGACGCATACTTTTCGTTGTGTGTGGAGAGGAGGACTTTTCTTTCCTCCTCCGTTCAAGACAAGAGGGATGCGTTTTCTCAAAGCATTGTGGTTTTCGGACAGTGGAGAAAAATAGGCTTTAAGTAGGTAGAGATAACCAAGAGGAGCTTATCTTAGTGGTGGCTAAAATGAAGGCAGGAGTGAAATTTAGTCTTTCACTACAGAAAGATGGTAATTATGAGTTACGGCTATGGACTACATCGTGGGTGGGTTTCAGTGCCGCCATTATGGGCTGTTAACCTTTGTGTTTTGCATATTTAACAACTAAGCAAACAGTTTTGTGGTAGAGGCATACGCTTGAAAGCGGTTAGGTTGCATACGATTTCTGACGGCCTTATTAGTTTATGTCGGGATATCAAAAAAGCTATAGAAGATACCGGCTTGACAACCCAAAATGGCGGCTTCCAGATGTCTTACGGAAGATAGTCTGCAGGTTGGCGTAATCTGCTGGTTGACCAAAAGGGCACCGCCCCATCGATTCATCCAGTGTCAGTTAAGTGCACACCGCAGGTCGCGGGTTCGAATCCCGGCTGCGGCGGCTGCATTTCCGATGGAGGCGGAAATGTTGTAGGCCCGTGTGCTCAGATTCGGGTGCACGTTAAAGAACCCCAGGTGGTCAAAATTTCCGGAGCCCTCCACTGCGGCGTCTCTCATAATCATATGGTGGTTTCGGGACGTTAAACCCGACATACCAGTTAAGTGCGGTACAACGCATAACTTCAGCGGGAACCTGCCGCTAGAGTTCCAGTGCAGTGGGTGGAAGCATCCCGGCAAGGCATTTTATGTACTTAACGTTCGACACCACTGCATGCATATTCGCCAGAGTATGGCTTGCGGCGACGTAGTTCTGTCGCTTATACCGACGAACCTGAACAGGTTAAGCAAACAGCCCGAAGGAGGCGCTGCGAGGCGAGAAACCTCCTCGCCCAATGTGTAACCGCGCATGTATTACTGTATATCGCTAAGGTCGTCGCGTCGTCCTGTTCGCTCCGGGCCGAACAAATCGCGACGCGACGGCGGCGACCGGAGAATCTACACCGCAACTCCTGGCGCCACACTGTGTACATTTAACTAATGAGAAAAGAGACTAAACCGCAAGCACGCCACTCATTATCGGTCTTCCTGGTCACCGGAAGGTTTCCCTCTCTAGGCCTTAATCATTCCCTCGAAACGAATTCTCCGACGTGGGTCACACGCAAGTGCTTGGACAGCTCGCGAGCACGCCAAGACTGAAAAAACGACAGCCGCGACACGCGGGAATGGTGGAAACGGAAGAAACGAACAAAATATTAATCTATTGGGTGCTAATTACACGCTGCGGCTGCTCTGCGGTCGCGGCTGGCGAGTGAGGCAAAAGGTAAACAAGCAAGGGTCGTGCGAAATAAGGAACGACCACGAACACGCCCACAGTAGTGTCGACGGTCGCGCGGGTTTCGAGCGCGCGCAAATTAGGCGACAGCCGTGTATAGAGCAAGCAAAACACGAGAAGGGGGGGGGGGGTTGACACCGAACTGGACAAACGTGGGAGCGCGAACGCACGCGAGGGAGTTGAAGGGCGAACAAATACACGCACGCAAAGAACAACAACAAAAAAGTGATAGCCCACCACTGCTGTCCGATGTGGCGTGTTTGTGTGTGTGTGTGTGTGTGTGTGTGTGTGTGTGTGTGTGTGTGTGTGTGTGTGTGTGTGTACGCTAATGCGTGGTGACATCGCTTGGACTTCCGCGACAGAAATTATGATGACAGTAATTAACGCAAGATCACATAGAAAAAACAAACGATTGTCGTACAATTCGCGACAGGCATCGGACACTCTCCGATTCGAGTGACCGTCGTCGCATCGTTCGTATACCCTTCTCTCGTTTAGCATAAACGAGACTGCCAGCCATCACGCGACGAGTCATGAGAAGGTCTCAGAGTCTAAAAAAACGGGGGGCAATTAGTGCCGAGCTTGGCTGTGTTAGAGAGCTTTCGTAAGCGCATTCAGCCGCGGTGAGATGCCCTTCGTTACCAACAGAGAGTAAGAAACGAGCGATAAAAAATAAAAAAAAAGATGAGGAAATCAGGAAGATGGTGGTGGAATAAAGATCAAAACCGAGGCATGTCATCGTCACCCGCCGTGCGTTTCTTTCTGTCTTTTTTTTTCGTCCTTTTTTATCAGGCGGAATGGCCAATCTGTGAGCGTCGCCACATTGGCTATTCCATCGCGTGATCCGGCCGCTTTTCGGTGGGGGAATGTGGAAAACCAATGCGGGTATCTAGGAAGAAATAAGTAAAGAGAAAAAAAAACAAGGATGGACGTATCACGGATTATAGCGGGTCGCATGCGAGGCTCGTGCCTCGCCGAGCTTCTTTGCGGGCACGCGACGTATAGAACCGAGAGACGAACGATGGATTCAGCGGCGAACGACGAAAAGCTTTGCCGACCGCAAAATATGTGGTATGTAAAAAAAAAGAAAGAACAAACACGATGACATAGGTGTCCATGAGCCGAGCGAGGGTCGTCGGTGTGGCCGCCGTCCTCAGCGCAAAAGACGCGCCCGCTTAATTTCTCGCCGAATCACGCGACACTAATCGGCCGCAATCACGCTATGCACGGATCTCCCCCTTCCCCATCGCCTTCTCCACTCTTGTCAACCCTCCCCCTGGCGGAAACGGTGCGAGTGTGGCCACCTCCTTTGTGCGGGCATCGCGATGCCATTGTCGTCGTCCGAATCGCGTTGTTCCTGTTGGCCAGAAAAGAATACGTGAAACACGGAACACACTGTCTCTTTTCTTGTTTTTTTATTTATTCGTTGCTGCGGAATCACGGTCCATGCAAGATGGTCAGTACAAATACAAAAGAAGCGGCAATGACACTATACAACTATAAACGGTGAAGAACGTTATCTTGCAGTCTGATCACGTGCATCGCTATACGGCAAATCAATTCACTAATGGTTTTCGGAAAGTTATGGCAACTTAAAAAAAAAAAAAACGCTGTTCAGACGTATGGGTGTTGGGGTCTGGTGGACCTGGTAGTTAGCGTTGTGTAATACGGGGATGGATTTAGAGTTCGTCTTTTGCTCCGAAGTTGAGACGTCAAGGTGACAGAGAACCTTAGAGGTCTCGACAAACACGAAAATTGGCCGCCAGTGTCGGCGGCGTCCCGCGGCAGTGGCGTCAACTCGAGTGATGCAAAAGTTAATCATGGCCTGATGACGTCAGGGATTTGCCGATATATGTGACGTCATCATGACGTCATCACGTGGCATCGTTGCTCGGTGACGGCTGATCACGGAGGCTACGCAAAGCTATGCGAGGTACAGAAAGTTTGCAATGTCTCCGATCCCGCTATGCGCAGAAAGATTTAGGAGGTTAGGGGGGAAGGGGGGTCTATGAATCCGCTGTGAAAAACAAAGGAAATGGCTTTCGCCGTCCAGACGTTTTAGGCAAGTGCATGAGGGGCCCCGCGAGTTCTAATTCAGAGCTCTTAAGGTTGTGGTTGGCCGTATGTCGTTTATAGAAAAATGATCATCGTGAACGAGCCCGTGTCATCTCCGTCTTTTTCTTCACAGCCTACCTCTTCTTCCTCTTCTGCATTGCTACAACAAGACGAGCGGTGATTCCTCCCACGAGGCATGTAATAAATTGATGGCCGAGAGACGAGTGCACACAGAAATAGAGAGAGAGAGAAAGACAAAGAAATAATGTCTTAGCGAAAATTGTTTTCCTACAGAGGTGAGGTTCGAAGCCTCGTACCCCCGGCCCAGAACGTCAGAACCACTCGGCTTTACACTCGGCTATCCAGGCACGTTGGCTCGCAAAGCACAACACAACCTTGAATACTACAGTATAACGAGGGGACGGGAAAGGGTAGTGAAAGTGAAGAGGAGAGATGCAAGGTTTGGGATGAGGGAAAGGGGGCGGGAGAACAAGAGCAGAGAGATATAGAGAGAAACAGAAAAATAGAAAGAAAGGAAAAGACGCGAGAGAAAGATAGAAGGCCGAGTACACAAAATCAAGCTATAGAAAGAAAGACCTAGAAAGAACGAAAAACAGGTGAAAGAGAAAGACAAAGGAAGAAGTAAGCAGAGACGGACAGAAGAGACAGAAAGGAGCATACACACAAAATATGATAAACAAAGAGACGCAGCATGTTTATGTACATTAAAGTACCTCAAGTGTAGTTTGCCACGTGGTGTCCAGAAACTTATCACCCTCATCAACCAGCACGTGCTCTCTTCGTTATCTACTTAATCTCCCACCCATTCCTCCACTTTTGCTTCGACTCCGAAGCAAGTACGCCATAACCGATGGTGGACTGGTGGTGGTGTCCACCAGCAATCCACCAGTTCTGCTGTGACCCAGTCTTGTGCGACTTTGGGAAAGCTGGGCTAATTTTTTTATTTAGAATGCAGAAACCCTCACCTGATAATTCTTTCCTTTATTTTCTTTTCTTTACAGCGAGCTTGTTGTATAGGTGGCCGTAGTTTCCCTGGTTTGTCAATAAACTATTAGCAGCGTAAACTGACTTTGAGCTTCCAAGGTTTTGCTTCGCCACCACCTTCCTCATCATGCACCGCCGTCTCTCTCTCCTTCCTTTCCCACCCTTTTCTCTTTCCTAAAGCTGAGTAGCAGGCCAGAAAATGGGATAGGACCGACCTCACAGTTTTTTTACCATCATGTATAGATAGATGTTGGTTGGTTGGTTGTTTCTGAAAGTCTTGGCGCGACCCACCTCGGGGAATGCTTTTACGAAGGCCTATTTACTCGCGATGGGTGTGTCATAGGCACTCTCAGTTGTTTGCGAGTGTTATTTGAAAGAAACTCGAAGTCATGACCTGAACTGTTTGGCTATAATGCGAAGGTCGGTTAGGCAAGCTATGGATGATGGACCGTCAGTAGAGTGTTACAGCTAGATCCCGCGACCATGGGACCTTGTGCGTGTGGTATACATGCAAGGCCACCAGGGTTCTTCGTAAGGTGCAACAACCGGATAGTAAGCGTATTCTGTAAAGGTCCCCTAAGCAACATCCGAAAGTACGAAGAAATGGGTGCGTCATTCTCTACACAAGCATCCCGTCTTTTCGGCCCAATTCGTGTCGCCAGCGGCATGTTCAGCTGACGTTATGGAGAACTGAGCTCTGGATTGAATTCGTATGGGTATATCAGTTGCGAGCCGTTTCCTACCGTGCTCTGTCGCACAGATGCACGCCCGTTCGGCCTTGTTTCATATGACTATCACGCGTGCGATCAACTGATGTCATTTTGTCTCGTGCATTTTCGAATGCGCAAGAGGAGCTAACAACGCGTAGCTGAAAATCGCGAAATCCTGATAAGTTCGGCGCTTGATGCTGACATTAGGTAGTTTTAAAATAGCGCACCGCGAGCCCTTGCGGTTAGGTCGCTGCTACTGCGCATGCGTCGTAACGCGAGTCGGCGTTCGCGGACCGCATGCAGAAAATCCGAAATTGTGTGCGGTGATGGCGGCCCGCATGTGGCCCGCAAGCGCTGGTTGTGCGTTGCGGTTCGCAGCTGGGCAAACGCTTTTCTAAAGCTCTTATGGCACCCGCTTCGCCCGCAACGCCCGCAGCGCTTGCAAACGGTATTCTAAAGCTCCCTATTATTCGCGCGCTTTATGAAAAGATAACCGGCGAGGAGGAAACAGCGTCTGATGAAAGGGTAGCGAAGACGAGAGAGAGAAACCACGACTTTGAGGTCGGAGTGATTTAGGGGCCCTTGGGAAAGTGGGAAGAGGGCGTTGCACAGTATTCAATGCTATACGAAACCCGAATATTCTCAACACTCAGTAATACGAACGGGTGGGTTCCCCGGCTGGCTATAGCTATGCGGAAATTGATGGTGAAGGAGTCTTGACGTCTCGTATCTGCCGTAATCGCCGATCTATTACCGATTAGCTAACTGGTTCCGACGTATCTGCGCGCACCGCGAAGAGAAGGTGCGGAGCGTTGCCTGCAGCGCAACGTGACAGAATCCTCGAATGACTTATACGCAGCAGCCGATCTTGCTCAGACCTCGCGCGCCCTTGAATTGGCGCCTGTGTGGCTTTAGGCACGCGTCCATTAACTGGCAAAGCTATGCACCCGAAAAACCATGCGAGTCGCCGTGTGCTCGCGGCATTTCCAAAATCTGCGCAAGAGGCACCGAGTGGACCATACCAGACTCCATGGAAATCTCGTTGGCTTCCGAGCGCGCTCCGAAGGCTGTGGGGGCGACTGCCCCATTGGCTCACGCACCGGTTGGCGAGAGCCGCGGAGGAAACAATTAGTCGCACGCTAAAATCTGTTGGATCTCTCGCAACTTAACGCACACACGAACAGACTCGTATGCATGTGTCTATACGCAATCACACGGATAGACCGAATACCAACGAGGAACCCTTCGGGGTGTTCGCATACCTCAGAATAGCGAGTAGTTTCTGCGGTGTAAGGGAGTGCAGCCGATCAACCGATCTGTATCTCCTCGTTTAAATGCAGCGTAAAGGAAACAAAACAAAAAGCAAACAGAACAGAAATAAAACAAAACAAAAGAAAACAATAAATAACCTAAACAGGGAAAAAAAAAGCGGACAAGGCTAAGTTAGAGCTAAAGAAAAAAGTAATCGGTGACGGGTTTGCAGTGATTTGTGTGTAACGTGCCGGTCGCATACCCATTGGAAATCGCAAACCGCGAACGATTGATTGATTGATTTGTGGGGTTTAACGTCCAAAAACCACCATGTGTTTATGAGAGACGCCGTAGTGGAGGGCTCCGAAGATTTCGACCACCTGGGGTTCTTTAACGTGCACCCAAATCTGAGCACGCGGGCCTACAACATTTCCGCGCAAACCGCGAGCGGAGCGGCAAGAGAGCGAATGACCGAGTCCACCCGGGCGGGCGCCAATTCCAGCGACGAGGAATACAGCGATAATTTGTCGCTCCTGTCGAATGGTCTGTCACGGTCGTCAAGACAACTGGGAAGGCGTGCCAGATTTCGATGCACACCTTTTGTCGCATTGATGTTCGCTTTCGCAGTATACTTCCTTCCTGGCATCTTTCAAACTCTGTCCACTGTGGTGGAGCGGTGGTTCTATGGTGCTTGGCTGGCCGACCCGAAGGTCGTGCGTTCGATACCGTCCATGGCAATCTCATATCGACAGAGTTGAAATGGTATAGAGGACCGTGTACTATGCGATGTCAGCGCACTCTACAAATACACCAGATGGCCTAAACTTCCGGAACCCTCCACTATACGGCGTCTCTCGTATAATCATATCGCGTTTTTGGAACGTTAAACCACCAGATATCGTTATCATTGTCTCGTCCCTCGTATTTGTAGGCAAAGTTTAACCGTAAGCATGAACCGGCTAGCCCAAAAAATTTTCCTTGACAAGCCACGCCAGAGCAGGTCCACAGAGTGCATCGTCAAGACCAGACGTTTCCCGCCATTGCGCAGGAGCGATCAACCATATATTGTAAGATAATCAGCGCTACCTTGACTCCGGTAAACACTCGCACAAACATTGACTCACCCACCCGATTATCACACACGACACTCAAGTTTTATCGGGCTATAATCAACCATAATCAACTCGAACTCTAACAACCCAATTATACACTCTATCAAAATATGCTATACCTTTCAGAACACTCATTGTGGGAAGGAAAAAATAGGAGGAAAAGAACGGCAGGGAGGTTAACCAGCTTATAGGCCGCCGGTTTGCTACCCTGCGCATGAGAGGGAGATGGGGGGAGATGAAAGATAGAGAGAGGAGAGAGGGAAGAGAGATAAACGCAGCACATTCAGCAGCACACGTGCGCACACTCGGTCATTGCCCAGTCTTGTCTTTCGCGGCGTGTGTGACATTGCTGTTATACAGCCACTTGTTCAAGCCCGTGTCGCGTAGGAATTTCAGCAGAGCTTTTGTCGCTTTCTGTTGCAATGTCGTCTCTCGGTCACTTGAAAGAGTATATAGTGTCCACAGACATTTGGCTGTTGTCGATGCGCGCCAACACTCATTGTAACGCACATCCCTGCTGAAACGTTCCGTATGCGATGTCCAATAATTCCGTATGTTTCCGTAAGAATCTTGCGGAAATATATGGAAAATATACGGAAAACATATGGATTCTTTATGGAAACATATGGAATTATTGGACTCGTATACGGAACGTTTCAGTAGGGATATTGTGACCACCATGCGCAGACTTCGTGTTCGCTGGTCTAAACGTTTTAAGATAAATGTTTAAGATAACAGACGTACTATCGGCGTCAAATGAAACCCGAGTAGCTGCGAGCCTTCGCGATGGTATAGTGCGCGCCGTCCACCTATCACCACGGGCAGGCACGCATAGTACGCGCAGAGATGCCGAACAAAATGAGCGCACCTGTCCGTCGTGATAGGTGAACGGCGCGTACTATATCATCACCAAGGCTCGGCGCTGTTTGATTTTCATTCGACGCCGATAGTACAAGAAAGTTAATATACAGTCCGCAACAGCAGGACCCATAACCGTGTGCCTCAGGCAGTCTTGGCAGAGTTGGCTGCCGTCTGGAAAAATCGCACCTTTAACGCTGCGAACATGAGGTGCAATCTCGGAAATGTGAGAAAGCAAGAAAAAAGAAAGTAAGGAAACGAGAAATAAATGCTATATCAGTCAGAGCGATAATCCCTCAGGGCATCGGCGGTGACCTTTGCCAAAAGCGCCACATGAGAACGCGTCGTCGTCATAATTAATAGTAAATTGCGATCGAGAGACAGGAGTGCGTGTTTATATATGTGTCTGTTTGTGTGTGTGTGACTGTTTTTGTGTGCACGTGTCATTGAGTACGCATATTGGCCTTCGAATCTGCATACGGCTCCCTAACGGAGCCTGCGATGGCGCCACCAATAATTGCAAACCAATTGCTTTCCACCCGCGCGCTCTCACGCGATTCAATGCACATGATGTTGCCGCAGCAGCAGAATGCCTTTCGTCGCTTGGCCAGCTTCCACTGCTTTGCGGGGCAGAAACGAGCACCTGTATATGCATACGCGAGGAACAGGTGTCGATCTATAAATGCTGTTGGTTGCATTACTGGAGTACCGTAGGCGTGTCGATGCGTTTACCTCCTTTCGCTGTACGAAAAAAAAAACGGCGCGATTGCTTTGCCTATAGCGTATAGCGAAGTCTACGAATGTCCCCACCACAATAATCACGATCAAGTAGGTGACAAAACAAACGTCTGGCTAAGGTACTCGGCTGCTGACCCGCAGGTCGCGGGTTCGAATCCCGGCTGCGGCGGCTGCATTTCCGATGGAGGCGGAAATGTTGTAGGCCCGTGTGCTCAGATTCGGGTGCACGTTAAAGAACCCCAGGTGGTCTAAATTTCTGGAGCCCTCCACTACGGCGTCTCTCATAGTCACATAGTGGTTTTGGGACGTTAAACCCCACATATCAATCAATCAATCATTCAATCAACCAATCAATCAATAAATCAATCAATCAATAAATCAATCAAAACAAACGTCGCTGCTTGTGTACACAGTGTACGGAATAAATCCGAATCACTGAATGTTAAAACAGCCGTTCGCATAGTAAAAAAAAATATTTGGTACACTTTGCTCATGCAGGCTAGTGGGGCAATTATTAAAATTACTACAGCGCTAATTCATTTAATTCGTGCGTGACTAAGCCATTTTTTTGGCTTAAGTTATGGAACGGAAATTGATCACTTGTCACGGGCCTGCTGGGAAAACAGATAAGTCAAAATCATCATCATCATCATCAGCCTGACTACGTCCACTGCAGGACAAAGGCCCCTCCCATGTTCCGCCAGTTAACCCGGTCCTGTGCTTGCTTCTGCCAATTTATACCCGCAAACTTCTTAATCTCATCTGCCCACCTAACCTTCTGTCTCCCCCTAACCCGCTTGCCTTCTCTGGGAATTCAGTTAGTTACCCTTAACGACCAGTGGTTATCCTGTCTACGCGCTACGTGCCCGGCCCATGTCCATTTTTCTTCTTGATTTGAGCTATGATATCCTTAACCCTCGTTTGTTCCCTAATCCACTCTGCTCTCTTCTTGTATCTAAAGGGTACACCTATTATTTTTCTTTCCTTTGCTCGCTGCGTCGTCCTCAATTTAAGCTGAACCATCTTTGTAAGTCTCCAGGTTTCTGCTCCGTAGCTAAGTCAAAATATAGGCGTTTTTTTGTCAATATATTAATTAGGACCTCTTACTTTGTCTAAAGCTTCGCGTGTAAGTGCCGGACAAAACTACTACGCTTTTTATTTGTTTACAGCGAAAACTGTTTTGCAATCACAACAAGGGTCACGTGCAGTGCCGTGGCTGTTCGCAGCTGCCGGCGTCCGCAACCACTATCGCACGAAATGAGAAAACAGTAACTTAGTAATTAAAAACTATTAGGACACAACGGGATTCGAACCCGGGTCCTCTGCGTACACGGCAGCCCAGTATTCTACCACTGAGCCACGCCGATGTTTGAAACTGTTGCAAGCTTGCCTCAGGCGGACGTGACGTCGGGTAAGGAATCGCGTCAGTGTGAGCAATAAAGCGTTTGAGAACAATAAAGCGACAACCGGGCGTCACAAAATGCAAATTACGTAACGAGCGAGTCGTCCAAATACAAAAGCCTGTTGTTGATCGCCCATTAACTGTGACGCATATACACTTCAGGCATAATTCTTCATCGTCGTCAGCCACTCCATAAAAAAAGAAAAAGATCACAGCATTTCCATGGAGTGAATGATGATTGGTGGGGTGAAGCGTTCATCCGTCCGTCATTGTGTCCGTCCGTCCATGTGTCCATACGTTCGTTTGTCTGCCTGTCTGTCCGTCGGTGCGTCTGTTCGTGTGACCATTCCTCTGTCTGTCCATCCGTCCGTGCGTCCACCCCTCTGTCTTTCCGTCCGTCCGTCCGCCCATCTGTATGTCCGTCCGTCTGTCTATCTAGTGAACACTCCAAGTCATCTCACATCTTTCCATCATGTATTCATCATATACAAGTGCCGCCATCCAGCGGATAAAGGACCGCTCTTTCGGGTATGTGCCACCGCTGGTTACGCACTATACAACGAGGGACGCACAAGCCAGGCCACGAGGAGCTTCGCCTCTAAAAATTTGCACTAAATTCCGTGCAAATGTGTAGCCACGCTGCTCCAAAGAATGACGAAAAATAGCATAGTGAATAGTGGCTCACTACACAAAAAATTAGGACTATTTATGGCGTAGTGGGTATCCAGCAAGTGCCCTTGCAGCCGTTGCTTGAGAAGGCTCTGAAAGGTCGCTCT
This sequence comes from Rhipicephalus microplus, assembly GCF_043290135.1. NCBI lineage: Eukaryota > Metazoa > Arthropoda > Arachnida > Ixodida > Ixodidae > Rhipicephalus > Rhipicephalus microplus. The sequence goes on from NC_134709.1 coordinate 18,985,397, forward strand.
TCAAGCTTTCGCTGTGACTGTGCCGGGTGTTCCGTGCTGGCCTGGCGGTTTTGTCTTTGTTTCTTTATTTATTCCGTATTCTAAGATGCTCCCCCCCCCACACACACACACTTTTTTTTTGTCAATGGCGGGAGTGTGAGCTTCATGCATGCGCAGCAGCATCACACTTGACTTGCAGCGCGCAACAGCGACGGTCATACGTTCATGTCCAGGCACAACGCAATGCGGCAACGGGAAATTACGAGCTACCTCAATAAAGGATCAGATTTCTATATCGGACAGGTCACCATATCGGTGACTCCATACCAGTGAGAGGCCTCCACATGGGCGACATAGCAAGGACGTGATATGCACACTGTATAAGCAATTGACATGTGTTGTGTAAACTTCTTGCACGCTATACCGTATGAAATAAAGTCAATGAAGAAATAATGAAACGGGATAACACTGTAGTGCACAAAAAGTTTACACATATGCAACAAACAGGCCCTTACCCCAACTCTTAGAGCAACGTGCGCGGTACCAACACGACCAACGCGAAAAAAAAAAAAGTATCGATTACGCAGTGTCCTGTTTGTCGCTAACGATATTTAATCCATGTTACAGCGTGCTAATGAGGCACTAATTCACGTAAATTTCTACTAACGTAGGCGCACCTTCAAAGCAATTAATAGGTTATCAGCATAGGACGCGAGGACAGTCTCTACAGAAGATGAGCTGGTCGAATCATCCGATAGTGCTTTTTTTTTTCAGTGGTTTCGTCACACATTTTGTGCCAAGATGGGGCACGCCCTGCGCATAACTTCTCGCATGTCTAAGCGTGTCCACGGGTGCTAGGAAGACCTACAGCTCATGGTGCGACCGCAAGAAAATAGAAAAAGAAGAATAAAGACATTGCGAAAACGGAGGGCTGCGCGGCGACCAGTCAAGGACTTTAACAGCCCCGAGCCCTTCTCGCAACTGCACCAAAGCGCCCTAACCGAATCATCGCTTGCATGTAAAGCGGGAGCTTTTTTCACATCGATAAGATTTATAACGAACATCCCGCGATGCCCCTAGTCACGCCCACACTACTCGCAATGAATCCATCCGCTTCGATGCGGCATTACCAAATGCGAGCTCCTTCTGTGTCGACTTCTACGTCGTCAGTGATGTGCACGATTGCGCCGGTTGGTTGGTGCAGCAGCGTAAAACGGATGACGCAAGACGGCAGATTCGATTCAAATTAGTTGGACCGTAGCCTGAAACGTTTCTTAAGCAAAAAAGCTTGCACTTCAATAGACAGTGGACAAGACTGAATAAGCGCTCGTGATGAACAGCCTTGCGTTGCTATATACGAAGTGATGTGATTAGTCGGGCTGCCGTAGGGGACAACTTGGGTAGAAGTGTCTGCGTTTGTGAACGTTACGACTGCATTGTGAACGCTTACAAGTGAACTAGCTTTTGGAATATCATTTGTCCTTGTTTGTTTCAGTTTGTTGCCTTTTGCTTTGATTGTTCATGTTTGAGGGGGAAGAAAAGGCACGGGTCACTTTTTCTTCTTTTTTTTTTTACCCACCGCGTTAGGTACAGAGCTTTGCAAAGCCTCTGATCCAACAGGCAATGTAAACGCACTTTAGGTGTAGCAAGAATGTTTTCGGGAGAGAAGAAGAGAGGACAAACAACTGAGTAAAAAAAAGGACGGTTTCACAACGAATTAAATGCACGCTGATTAGCTTTTCGTTTGCCAGAACGCAAACAGCTGTTCATTCACTTCCAAGCTGGCATGCTTCAACTTGTGCGCGAATTAATTGTTCTGCCCCATACCTTCTGCAAGAATATTTTTTTCTCCCGGCTCTCAGATCCGATGTATGCAAATTCCGGCAGGTCATTTATCAGCGCTACGCTATTTCCTTGTACGCAAACATCGCTACTATATGGCAAGCGAGGAGACTGTGAGCGGAATAGTAATGTTGTGAGGTGCGTCGATGAACCCTCCGGCATCGTTCATAACGCCTCTCATATAGAAGTGGGTCACCGACCAACGTTTGATTTCATTCGCCTATCCGCGTTCTTGAGCGCGCGGACTGAGGAAGTCGGCCCGCAACGATTTCCCCTCTGGCATATATGCGATTCCGACAGTTGCATGCGGGGCACGCTAGAGACAGGCGAGTGATCGGTGTGAAAATAACAGTAATAATCAATAATAATTATTGTTAGGGTGAAAACCAGAAATGCCTCAGAAAACGCGAAATGTTATCGTCGGTGTTAGCAGCGTCGGTGGTGTCAACACTAGTGATGCTAAAGATCGTGTGATTCTTTTTCCCTATATATATGCAGTCATCATTACCACAATTCGTGACGCCACCGCCACGTTACTATGGCGTTACATGTTGAAGCCATGCAAGTGAAAAGTGATCGCTAGCATTAGCAGCGTCAGCGGTGTCGACATGAGTGATGCTAAATAGATCATGTGACCTTTCACCTATGTAGTAATCATGACGTTACAGATTACTGCAATTCGTGACGTCATCACGACGTACTGTGGCGTTACATGCTGAAGCCACGTAGGCGAAAAGGGATCGTCGGCATTAGCAGCGCCAGCAGTGTCAACCCGAGTGATGCTAAAGATCGTGCGATTTTTTATCCTGTGCAGTCACCATGACGTCACAGATTACCGGAATTTGTGACGTCAATGTGATGTTACTATGCTGTTACATGATGCAGTCATTAAATGACATCGTCATTCGGTCGAAGTCGGCGGCACTGCGAAACCACGAGCAGAAATCTTCCAGTGCACCCGATCTCGAAGGCAGTGTAAAGCCTTGAAGAACGCTTTAGGATGGGTGAGTGGGTAAGTTAAATTGACTGAGAACAAAAAGAAGGTGACCTTCGCCCTCAAGTCGCCATGCAAATGTGTAACCATGTGATTTTTTTTTTCGGCCTACCTTGTGCTCACTGTAGGTCCTAGGCTTCTCCAAGTGATCTCCGAAATACTCTATCTTCGGTGAGCTGGTTCTATGTTATGCCCGCAGATTTCCAGATTCCGTCATTCGACCTAACGCTCTGGCGTCGTCAGATGCGTTTCCCATGTGTTTGCATCAATCCTGTTGCTCTAACCATTGGTTAACTGGCCTTCGCGTAACATGATTTTCCAAAGTCACGAGGGAGAAAATGAATTTGTGACAAACCAAGGTAGGCAAATTCACGCATGAGTTGACTCACTCATACACTTAGCCGTGAGTGGGAGCCCGAATGAGTCTAGGTGGGTTATATATTGGTGAGCTCCAGTCCGAGTGAACCCTGTTCTAAAAAAAATAAAAATGTTTAAGCTTGCATAAATTCGTGCAAGGCTGTAAGCAGCGGTACCGGGTCTGAAGTCTAATTGGTTCTTACCACGATCAGCGCACAAAATGGATAAAAAAAAAAACACACTCGAAAGTACTCGACACAAGCACTGTCTCACAACTGAAAGTTGTATAAAAACTGAAACCACAAAACCAGGACACACGTGTGCGAGTTAACCTTCAATCGCTCTCGCAGATGAGCTTTCGTATCTACGGCATACTTGATCACGTGCTTGGTGGGGGGTGTCAAAGTTTTCTTTACGTCTTCGTGTTTGCATATATATATATATATATATATATATATATATATATATGACACGTTTATTCCATTAAACTTTCAGTTGTTAAACAGTGCTTGTGTCGTGCAGTGTTTTTCTGTGCTTTTTTAGGAGCGAAGCTCCTTAAGGCGTGGGCTGTGCGTCCCCTGTATGTAGCCACCTCTCGTTCAGTTCTAAGTATTACGCTAGCCACCACCCGATCTAAAGGGTACAGCCATATCCATCCATCCATCCATCCATCCATCCATCCATCCATCCATCCATCCATCCATCCGTCCGTCCATCCGTCCGTCCGTCCGTCCGTCCGTCCGTCCATCCATCCATCCATCCATCCGTCCATACGTCCGTCCGTCCGTCCAGCCATCCGTCCGTCCGTCCGTCCGTCCGTCCGTCCAAAAGATGCAAGATGTTTTAAACTAGACGGCGGTACGTGTAGTTGATTATGAAAGATGCGAGGTGTTATCAAATAGGAATGATGCCACATATGGCGCGTGTCATCGTTCGATATAGTGCGGCGACGTACGCTAGGGGGAGCGTTGCAATAAAATCGAGTGGGCAAAATGTACGGAGGATTCATGGTTTACCAGGTTTACCTCCGGAGCTTCGCCCACTCATCATCATTCACTTCGTGGATATGGCGGCATTTTTGTGTGCTGATTGTGATTAGTATGTTCTAACTAGCCCCATTAGCGACTTTACTCCTAATTGGTTGCTCCTACGTTGTTGCTAGGCTGTTGCCAGGCTTTATTTAGCTAGATAATGCTTGGTTGTTTCTTGGTTCGTTTTCAGGGCAGACAGGTTCGAGTTGAAAGGAAGTCAGTGGCAGACAGGTTCGAGTTGAAAGGAAGTCAGTGACAGACGCGGCACGGATGTCCACGAACTCCAGAGAGAGAACCTCAAGCATTCGCTCCTCTCGTGGATCTATACGGGCACGTCGTCATTGGCGTAGTACTTCCATCACTTCCAGGTCTTCTCGCAGACGTCAATGTCTTTCGCGCCCCTGGTAGCACCCTATGGTTGGTCTTCTGCCAACCGCAGTCGTTTTCGCAGCCATGTCTTAGGCCAGCTGTTGGCTTCTTTATTTCTATGAGTAGAGGGTTTTGCCCCATTTTTGTGGCACATACTTTTTTCATGACGATGGTGGTTTCTCATGGCGGCCGTGGACATTTTGCGGCTGGCTATAACGGCTCCGAGAGAGAGAAAAGACTTCATTAATGCACAGTGGGCCGGCACTTCGATTTCGGTGGCTTCAGATGGCGGCACCGAGTTCCTGGACTCGGGCGTCATCCTCGCCCTGCCGGACGGCCCAGAGCTGGGCGTTCAGATCCGAGCTTTGGAGGGCCGCCCCCCAGGGCAAAAATTTTTGGGAGTCTGAGCCCGAGTGAGTAGTGGAAAATCTTGGTGAGACTTAGTACGAGTGAGTAATGTATAGAGGAAGATCTTGGAGAGACTCAGCCCGACTAAGCCCTATAAGCATGATATGTACTTTAAGCATGAGCTCCACATATTTTGCCGACGTATGGTCATATCTGCTAATCTTCAGCATTGTGGTCAGCCTTATGTCGGGTCAGGTTTATATTCAAGTTTATACTCACACATACTTCAACGCACTAGCGTTCATCCCGGCTGCGGCGGCTGCATTTCCGATGGAGGCGGAAATGTTGTAGGCCCGTGTGCTCAGATTTGGGTGCACGTTAAAGAACCCCAGGTGGTCGAAATTTCTGGAGCCCTCCACTACGGCGTCTCTCATAATCATATGGTGGTTTTGGGACGTTAAACCCCACAAATCAATCAATAACTAGCGTTCATATGCCAGCTCAACACAACAGTCGGAGGCGCGAGTTGTGAATTGGCTGCCCCCTCTCCCACATCCCCGCGAGCTCCTTTACGAGAAGTTCTGAATAAAAACATCTCACATGGGTCATCTCTTTCAATTGAAATGTCCGCACTGGATGGCAAGCACTGACGACTCGTTTTTAAAGGTACAGGATTGAAAGCCACCAAGTAGAGTGCCGATTATGCGAGATAGTGTCGTTAAAGAATATATCGATAGTATGGTCGAAAAAGCTACTTTTACTCTAACGAACTCATCAGTAAACTCACTTAGACAGAGCCGTGAGGATGAGTCTGTACGAGTCCGAGTGAGTAATATTTAGGCGAGCTTGAGTCCGAGTGTGTCCCAAGCGCAAAATATACTTGTTGAGTCAGTCTGAGCGAGCTCCGCATACGGTTTAGCGACACGGTTTCGCGTACGAGTGCTGAAGTCCACCACTATAACTCAGGCGTGTCCAATCGACCTCAAGCAGAGAGGTCTACCTTCCTTGCCCTGAAGACCAACGAGTGGTGGGGACACTGCTAACAATAATAATGTTTGGGGTTCCACGAGATAGAACCACTTGATGAGACGCGCTGTATGGGAGGGTTTCAGAAATTTTGCATTAACTGGTGTTCTTTAGCGTATACGTTCCATTCCACTCGCATCACACATCATACACGGCCCTCTATCATTTAGTCTGCACCCGAAATGCGGCCGGAATCGAACCCGCGACCTTTCGGTCTATAGCCGAGCACTGTAACCACTCGGGCATCGTGACCGCTATAGACTATACGACTTTGACAGTGCGCACAAACCATTGTGTTTCTTCGAACACACAAATACGATAATAAATTACAGCCGGGAACGAAATTATGATGGTAAAAACCAGTCCCTGATTTTCCTCTTTGTTCGTTATAGAGACACTCTACTTGCTTGGCTACTCGAGAAGTACATGCTCCTAAAAGAGCACGGTGCACCAATGCAATCAAGAAATATGCTTTCTGCTCAATATTTCGCGCAGCAGCTATTTGTGTGTCACCCTATACGTCTCGGAGGTTTAGCACTACCTGTTTTCGACAGCACCTACGCATTCCGAAGTATTTAGGTAATAGCGTCATCAGTGCAACCAGTAATCCGCCCCGCCGCGGTGGTCTAGTGGATAAGGTACTCGGCTGATGACTCGCAGGTCGCGGGTTCGATTCCCGGCTGTGGCGGCTGCATTTCTGATGGAGGCAGAAATGTTGTAGGCCCGTGTGCTCAGATTTGGGTGCACGCGTTAAAGAACCCCAGGTGGTCGAAATTTCCGGAGCCCTCCAGTACGGCGTCTCTCATAATCATGGTGGTTTTGGGACGTTAAACCCCACAAATCAATCAATCAAAGCAACCAGTAATCCGCGATAAATCAGCGCGTAACTGGCACTGCTCGCCACGTAGATATCAACGTCTGTCAAGTGCCCGAGAGAAGACATTGCAACAGAAGGCGACAAAAGCTCTGTTGAAATTCCTACGCGACACGGACTTGAAGAAGCGGCTGTAAGAGCGATGTCACACACCGCGAAAGGCGGGACTGGATCATGACTGAGTGTGTGCGCGTGTGCTGCCAAATGAGCTGTGTTTATCTCTCTTCCCCTCTATGCTCTCCACCTTTCATCTCCCCCATACCCCTCCCATGCGCAGGGTAGCAAACCGGCTGCCTGTATGCTGGTTAACCTCCCTGCCGTTCTTTTCCTCCTATTTTCCTTCCTTCCTAGATCTCAACGACGTCGTAAAACGAACCTGAAATTAAGACAAGTGCAAAGTGTTCTTCACTGCGATTGTACTAAGATAAATGGTGAGCAACACCCCCCCTCCCCCCCCCTTTTTTTTTTTAGTTTTGCGGCCTTCGGAATGCACTGCCAGCCCGTGACTCCCAACAGTCGTCACACGTTAGCGCGCTTACAACATCAGACGAAATAAAAGGGGTGGGGGAGTCATCTTGGGTATTACGTCTGAAGATTACGCTTTGATCTCGGAACAAGATTTATTTCCATAGGGACAAGGAAGTCCGCAAGAAGCCATTTCTCAAGCTGTTCCTAATTGTGGCCGACTGCTCTCTATATGGTTGGTAATTGGACGTGCAAATTGGGCACCTTGCGGGAAGGCATGCAACAACCACGGGCGCGTCCGTCTTGATATTAACCAATGCGTACAGCCAGCTATTATATGTATACAGCTATCTCGGCGTCGAAAGGCCCAACGATGTTTACGCAGACTGACCATCTGAATTATCATATATACATACAAGAGTGCTGGTAGCAAATAGGCCCCTTGAAGCACTGCCGACTTCATTAGGCGTGTTAGAGCCTGCCATACCTTTTTTTTTCCTTTCTCGAAATACACGTATCAGCATGAGAGGAACGGCTGTGCACGAACTTTCAGCCCAGGCGAATTCGCTCTAGGCCTAATGCATTGATAATTGGATTCGATCTCGATCAGCCGCTGCTGATCATGTAAGACGCTGGGATCCTTTCTTGATCAACCTTTCTTCTGGTTTTATGTACGGAATAAAACAGAGAAGGCGTTGGCACGAAATACACAGCGTTCCATAGATACAGTATCCCGAAATAGTCTACAAGACCCCGCAGTTCTCATCTGCATGCCCTGTTCACGCCAGTAATGGGTGTTACGTGCCGTATGCGATGCAGTGCATATTTTCGCTTGAAATCTTCGCCGTTTTCCGTTCGGGGCTGGGCCGATGGTAATGTATCCAATGCGCCCGTAATATAGCCCAGATGAGCATATCGGACCCTCCGCTTTGCACACGTAAAGAGTGCAGTATGCGTTGCAATGCATATTTTGACTTGGAAGTGTAGCCACGACCAAGTCGCAATTACGCCGATGGCTACGTTTCCGAAAGTAGCCGTATAATATTAGTTGGAAGGGTTTACTTGGGCTACGTAATGGAGGGTGACCTCCGTTACCAACCCCCCAATGTATCGTCGCTCTGTGCAGTTCTTCCAACACGACGTGGAGGTTCGAGCCGCGGAGTGCCACAGGGTCCACAGCTCACCTGAGCACTTACAAAAAAAAAAAAAAACGACCCCCATTTTATAACTCTTTCGTCATCCTCCCTACATGATGCGCAGATACGCCTTGACAAAGCACATTGTAGCGTCCTACCGCTGCTTCCGTGTTGGACCATCGCCAGCCGTATCGTGAAGGCTGGAGAAGACATATAGAATCATTTGTTCCGAAAGCGAAATCGAGGTATCTTCGGACACTTAGACTGCTTATTAAGCGAACGGAGACACTAGACAGTTTTAAGAGGGTTATAGTATACCGGGCTTCCCGTGATACCGGGCGTACCGTGATACCGGAATCGAATTGCGCATGCGCAGATACGTATACGTCACGCGTACCGCTTACCGTACGCACGGTATTTTTCAGATTTAAGGTAGCGTAGGTGCACGTAGTGTACGTAAACATGGCAGCGCTCTCGGACGCCCGCTTCGATTCGATTTTGGCGTAGTTGTTGATTCACCTTGTTCGCAGCAAACGACTGTTCAAAATGGTTTCGCTTGCCTTCAGTTAGCTTCGATGACCGAGTATTACGGATAAGTTGGCGTAGTTCTTGAGATAGCTTCCCATTTCGAACGCCCCTAGACCTTAACTACAACATCAATGTAAACAAATCGGCAACGTAGGTGTTTTCGCGTTTTGTACGTGGTTCATATTTATTTACTTTTTTTTATCACAAAAATATGCTTCTAACAATGCTTCGCGCGGTGGCATGGGCAAACATTCTCGTTTTATTTTCATTTTCACTGTTTAACTTATTAACCATCTAATAGGTGGCGCCACCGTCCCACTTGGGGGCACGTAAACCACGTAAGCGCTATTTCGCTAAACTATAAGACGCTGCCTACAACGAACGTTTGCTGCGTGGTAGCGTCATTCCCTTAACCTACGCTATCACGCTATAGCTAAACTATAACTGTCTATGGTTTGGCGGGCTTAGCGCGCTAGCGATCGTATACCGTAATAGCGGGATTGAAATGTGCAAGCGCGGCGCGCTATACGCCCCGTACCGTGTACAGTGCGCTCGCTATTTTTCTGATTTAGGGTTACCGTGTTTGCGTGGTTTACGTATAGTGTACCTAAAATATGGCGCCCGCTTCGAACTGAATCTAGCGTTGGTGGGGTCGAGTTCGCTTCTATCGTAACGACTGTGCGAAGTATAGTTTCGCTTTGCTTCAGGTAGCTTGGACGACCGAGCATTACGGATAAAATAGCCTAGTTTTTGAGGTCGCTTCTAATTTTGAACGTCCCTATCTAGAATATCGGAGAAAACAAATCCGCAACATAATATTTGCGCTCTTTGTGCGTGGTTACTATTTATTTGCTTTTATGATTACTGAAAAAGTAGTATTATTTCTGCACACGTGGATAGAGGCGAGATTTTTCTGTTTATTTTTTTGCTTTTCACTCTCTTTATTATGTGAAGTGGTCCTATTCTGTTTTAACACATGGCAGGAGTTTGTAGCACCACAGAAAAAAAAATATACCTGAATATTTGTTTTCTTTGTTCTTTTGTTGGTGCACTAGCGGGTGTCACGGTGTCACAGCACATGCACAGTGGTTCGGTGAAAGTCAAGCCGAGGCAAGCCATGTTTACCTCCATGGCAAACATGGCTGGTGTCACTCTGGTGTCAGTTGGGTTACAGTGTACTAGAATAGTTTGGTGTTCAGTGGGGGCTGGCACTTCACATCTACCACTGGTCTCAACTCGGCGCTGGTCGCACTGCCATTCACTCGTTGGTCTGTGATGTCTTGTACAAACCAGGTGGCGGGGGGGGGGGGGGTGTTGCCAGTGTGAGTCGTTTGAAGAGAATGACTGTGGGGCGTTTTTCCGAGTCAATAGGGAGTTTTAGAATAGCGCTCCGCAAGCCCTTGCGGGGGGCGGTCGCTGCCCACTGCGCATGAGTCGTAACGCAAGCCGCCGTGCGCGTTTGCGGCCCGCCCGCAGAAAATTCGAAATACCGTGCGGCGATCGCGGCCCGCGAGGCCCGCAGAGTGCTGTGTGTAGCTTCCGTGCATTTGGGTTTGCGGTTGGGGCGAAAGTCCCTAGACTTTTCCCTATAGGGGGAGCGAACTCTATTCTAAAGCTTATATGGTGCTCGTAACTAAAACAACGCCCGCAACGCCTGCGAACGTTATTCTAAACCTCCCTAATGTGGTTTAGGCCCTTCTGTTGAGCCGTTTCCAGCACAGTAGCCTCGGAAGAGTCTTTGTGAAATTAGCCCGGTCCACGTGGGTTTGCTCCGTTTGGCCCGACAAGCGCACACGTTCCTCCTGACCACGGCCGGGCTAGACTTGGCGGAATGCATTGACCCGCCACTAGATCACGCAACCATCCCGGCTTGTGCATGTAAACGTTATCCCGCTAAACTACACAAACATCTCGGTCGACGGTAAAATTTGTTTATGCAACAGACCCATCTTGCGAAAAGTAAACACTGCATGACATTTCAAAAGAAACAAACAAACTATAGACTTGTCCACGTGGATTTATTGCTATCGTCGGTGAACAACATAGGCTGTCTTCGCAAGAGAAATGAACTGCACGTTGAGAACGCTTCCGGCAAGCACTGAAACCGACGAAACAACGCATGGCATATAACTCAAACGCGCCAAGACAGTCGACCCGTGGAAGCGAAAAGTCTACAGCCGGGACATTAGTCTTCTTAGACCATACGTCACCCAGCGTGAAAGCCAATCGAAGTAGCCCTCTCGTATAATCAGCGAGGTTATGAAAGGGCCTCTCGTAAAATTCGAGGACCTCGCTTTGCGGCTTTTACTTTTTTCGTAGTCAAAATTAAAAGAAAAATGGCGATACGCCCTCTTTTAAACGGAGTTTCTGGTAATTCGGGGAGCATGCAGCTAGTTTGGACTTTGTGACGTGCATGTCAGAGGATCACGATACTTCGAAACGCTTGCTGTACAGAGAGCACGCCAAGGTTAGTCGTTCACGTGTATGTATGTATGTATGTATGTATGTATGTATGTATGTATGTATGTATGTATGTATGTATGTATGTATGTATGTATGTATGTATGTATGTATGTATGTATGTATGTATGTATGTATGTATGTATGTATGTATGTATGTATGTATGTATGTATGTATACGTGTAAAGTAGCAATTTCGATGAGCGTGCTTGCGAAATGAGGCACAGTTGGACCTCGTAGTAACAAAAAAAAAGTGAGGACAATACGTAAGTTCGTTGTATCCGACATTAGTTTTAAGCGTTGATACAGTAATAGGCTTTACCAGAGCGGCAATAGCAACATATCTCGGATGAGATAACTGGGTATCGAAGCCACGATATAAACGAGTGTTCCTTAGCTGTTTCCTTGTGATATTCGAAGATTCGGCCTATGCGGTGGCACAACCACTCAAATGCGCTTTGTTTATTTATTTATTTATTTATTTATTTATTTATTTATTTATTTATTTATTTATTTATTTAGCGCATGCGCCACGGCTCGACTTGGTTCATTGGCGGCTGCGACGGCAGCGCCGCGTTTAACCGTGCTACTCATTTTACGTCGTAAGCAGCACAGAATTGAGCGGGGCTGGATGATGTTATACCTACTGTAATTTTGAGGACAACATGCAGGCACGATGGCATCAGACTACGCGACCACGTTCAGCAAAGTGATTGACTCCATATTCTGTAGTCCAGCTTCAAGGCTCTTCCGCTATAAGCTGCGCAACGAGACGCTTTTTCATCATTTTAAGAACGATTTAAAAAATGATAAATGCCACTCGCAACGCGAAAAGACGTCACTATAATTTATGCCCTTTTCATTTCTATATACGATCTATCGCGCGTTCTGACTAGTTGTTGGTCCCTTTAAGGATACCTTCTACTATGACATTCCCACAGTTTTATTATTTTTTTCGAAGTAGTTTTAAGGAATAACGTAGATCTGTGATAGAACACCCGATTGCCATGTTAAAGTCGGGGGTATGAATTTCGCTCGAACCGACTATATTTATTATTTATTTGCGTCTTTCTCGAACTTTCTGTCACGGAAAACGGTGAATTTTCGCTGACAACTGACGATGCCGACGCCATCACCTGAACTTCAGCGAAACGAGCTCTTCAACGCTGTTGTAAGGAAAGCTGGGCGAATTCGTTAAAGTCGTCACACTTTCCGGCAAATTGGTAAGAGACTGCACTTGTTTGTCTCGCTTCTTTCTTCCTGTATCGTCCCACGTTCGACCTAAATGAACTCTCTAACGCTTTCTTGCTCCCAACTGTCACTCAGGAAACAATGTAATCATCAACCAAAGTCCGTACCTATTTCAGTATAACAGACAACTCGCTAGATCGGTGTTTGTTACAACGAATTTTAATGTAGCAACTTCGCCGCAAACCGGCTCGATTGGTGAAGCAAGCGTGAACGTTTATCTAGAAACGTACAAGCTGTATACGAAGTCCGGCACTACTCCCTTTACTCCAGCTAACACTTCGTTTTTAGGGCTCTGTCGGTCAGCTTGAGCCTTCCATAGAGCGTCCGTACGGGTCAAGCTATATGAAAGCACGTGTGTAGCCAGTGGACTGCATAAGAGAGCAGCCAATTTGGGGCGGATCGATTCATCTCCGACAAAGTGTGGTGGTGCTGCCACGTACTTGTAGACGAACGTGCAGGAGACAAGCACGCACCGAAGAAAGAACGAACAAACAAAGAAAGAACGGAAAACGCGGAGAAACCGTTCTCGGCATGCCCGTTGCGGTCGGAATTTGGCGAATCGGCGTGGCGACAACCACGCGCAGCCCATGATGAACGGCCCCGGTATACACCTCCCCAGTTTTTTCGCGGATTGCCTCCGCAAGCTCCTATACGTATACACGGCCGGCTATTTCGAGGGATAAGAGAGACAAAAGGAAACAACAAGAACGTTAGCGGAGGAAAAAAAAAAGCTAATGGATACGGGGACAGCGGCGCGGCGCCAGAAAGTTATTACCTTCGAGACTGCCACCGTAACGCTCCACTTTCGACGATCCAAAGCGCGGTGGAAACTGAGCGCAATGATTTATATAGGATGGGCGTGCATAGAATATTACACTTGCGGTGTATAGACTTTCGTGCGTGGTACGCGCTGGGCAGCAACCGAATCCTAATTCGCAGCACCGCGGTGTCGCCTTCGCTACCCGATCGAGACGGCCAAAGACGCAAACTTATTTTGTTTATGCCACGCCTCCACGGTGGCTGTTCCGAAGAGCGTACCTGATTTCCTTTAGATAGATGGGACAAATGAAAGTCGGTGGTAAGCTGATACCGCCGTAGCGAAGGTATCGCCGTCGCTTAATGATATTTAAGGCCCGCAAGCCTCATTAGACGCGGCTGCCCTATAGTTCGAATTAAGCGCTCTTATTCTTCTTTTTTTTTCCACAGGAAGGGATTATTTTGTGGTGGAATAAAGACCTGACTAAAAACTGCCCTTTGTCATACACCGCAGTTTCGGCGCGTGAAAGGGTATATAGTTTAAAAGGATAGTTCGAAAGGATTGCTACCGCCCCGCCGCGGTGGTCTAGTGGCTAAGGTACTCGGCTGCTGACCCGCAGGATAGCGGGATAGAATCCCGGCAGCGGCGGCTGCATTTCCGATGGAGGCGGAAATGTTGTAGGCCCGTGTGCTCAGATTTGGGTGCACGTTAAAGAACCCCAGGTGGTCAAAATTTCCGGAGCCCTCCACTACGGCGTCTCTCATAATCATATGGTGGTTTTGGGACGTTAAACCCTACAAATCAATCAATCAATCGCGAATTGCTACTGCGGCAAACCGATGACTGGCATGAGAGAGAGATAACGACAGGATAGAAAAGGGGGAAGGAAAGAGGGGAAAATACACGGGTCTTCAATAGAGACAGGGCAACAATGCTCTATCTGTACAGACTGCTTCAAATCAAGTTGTCGAAGCCGCCATACTGTAACAACAGTTCGGTGACAAGCTGCGCTTGTGAAGCCACCATGGTGCCATGAATCCAACACGTGTGGCCTCGGTCATACGCTGTCCATGCGCAAGCACCAACGCTGAGCAGCGCCGAGTGTCCATGCGTTGACGTCATCACATCAGTCATGGTGTATATAGTAAGTAGTGAAAAGCAAGTCGGGAAGAGGCGTACGTGTGGAAGCTACCAAGAGGCGCAGGAAATGCGTGACCACGTTAAATCGAGTGGTCCGGATGACCGTCTTATGAGCCCATCAGACCACTGTCAACCGTCCGCTTGACTCAGCAGAACGCTGCCGAATATGCGATTGGCTAACGTATATTTCAACAAAGCAATATATTTCACTTCGTGTTTTAATCTGCGAAAGTCTGAATGTGCATACGTTATATTAGAGAGAGAGACAGATAAAGATGCAAGGAAAGGCAGGGAGGTTAACCAGACGCACATCCGGTTTGCTACCCTGCACTGGGGAAGGGATGAAGGGGAGAAAAGAGGTTGCAGAGAGATGAGAAGGTACACACAATCACGAGCACACTCGGGGAGCACACACAGTCTACAGGCGGTCGCTCAGGTTTGTTGACTTTAGGTAAAGTAGCAGTGCTTTAGTTGCTTTCTGCGCAACTGAGGCAGATGCCCAAGGTCCTAGTATCTTCTGCATACATACATACGTTATATTAGGTGCGTAAGAAAGCTTATAGGCCGACGACCATACTATGCTATTGGGTTCCAAGCGTCCGCTTCGTCAACATCTTTCTTGGACAGCCAATTAGCTTGCACT
This sequence comes from Rhipicephalus microplus, assembly GCF_043290135.1. NCBI lineage: Eukaryota > Metazoa > Arthropoda > Arachnida > Ixodida > Ixodidae > Rhipicephalus > Rhipicephalus microplus. The sequence goes on from NC_134709.1 coordinate 19,000,597, forward strand.
CGTATTTGTTTGTAATGCCGCGTGTCTCCGCGAAGCTGTTGACTTTACCGGCTATGTATACGTGAGTGCTGGAGTCAGATGACCACTGTTCACACTGCCGTCTATTTCGTCATCTATAGTATACGACGAGTATATGGGAAAGCCCACATTATACTACATTCGTTCTAAACACAACCGCTGAGTTGCGCACATTTCTCCGATATAAGGATTTCCACACCAGGAGGCTTCCATTCGCGCGCAACACAGACGTGGCGCTCTGAATCCTGTCCCTGTATGAATCCTGTCTGAATCCTCTCTGAATCCTGCCTGAGGCCTGGCGCACCGAGTAATGAGATTATGTCGGCGAACTTATCGCGCGGCAACATCATGCCCAACTTTGGTACTTCGGCTCATCCGCTAATGGGTGATCGAAAAGCATATTCTCGCAAAGAAGCGGCCCCGGCAGTGGCCCGCCATGCGGCTTCATTAAGAGGTCTTTGTTTTTTTCTTTATTATTTCGCTTTTTAATGAAAGTACATTGCATGCACCGCTGCGACTAACGATTCCGCATGGACCGCCGGGAAAGGCCCCCTGTACACAAACCCTGTAATCTACATGCGCGGTATACTGCTACACATTACGACAGTATTCATTATGCTCGCTGCCCAAGCGTCCACACCCGCGCGTCCGGCTCCCGAGCCTATAGTATGTACTTACATGTACGCATTATCGTGCTCAGTAATTAATGCAAAGATGATTCACGTGACATTTTTATGACTGATGTTTCGGGCCCGGTATGTGGCGGCTTCCCAGGATAGAAAAAAATGTCACGGCAAGAGTTTTTGAGACTGAAGAGTTTGAGACTGATAATAATATAAACTTATTTTGGATTTTGTTGCTGTTGTTGTTCTGTTTTAGATACACGCAATTATAGGTGATCTCGATTGCTAAACGTGGATGAGGAAATGGCAACGGGGATGCTATGTTGTTGTTGTTGTTGTTGTTGTTGTTGTTGTTGTTGTTGTTGTTGTTGTTGTTGTGGTTGTTCCGCTTAGCGATTGCTATGGAAGTGACGGCGCGTCACGCGAAAGCTATCAGCAAGCACAGTGGTTGCGTAAAATTAGGTGGCTTGAACATTGGTGTTCGTAGAGTTCTGCGTTGGGTGGCAAGTTTCGTTGCAGCAGCCCAGTAAGGAAGCGTAAGAACGAAACATGTGCGTGACATAACCGATGCGGAAATGATTCTGAAGTTAGGTGATAAGTGTGTTAGTTCGCCATCCGCCAATCTCTAAAAAAGGGTTACATTTATTTGCGATTTGGTTTCGAAGTTGATTGAAAGTGTCTCATTTATTTGCGATTGGGTTTCGAAGTTGACGGGAAACATTTATCTGCTGTTCACATGCTCAATGAGGTGGCTGATTCTCTTTATATATGCGAAGGAATATGCCCAACTAAATAATAAGTCTGCGCTTTCGTGTGTTCCCTTTCTATGTCCTTGTCATGAACGTGCGCAGAATTTCTCTAAGGAGGGAAATGGGGTGGGCGCAAAGGTTCGTCGCAGTGCCCCCTTCCTTATTAAGTAAATGTACGGGGCAGACTTTGCATTCCTCTTTCAGGTTATTAGGGAAGGGGGGCCTCTTCTGCATGCTCAAAAAGCAGTCAAAGCCGTCTTGCGCTTTTTGAGGACTACAGGCCTATGTGAACACCTTTCACTTTTGTGTAGTGCCACCGCTGCATACGCGTCAGCCCATTCTATTCTTTTTCCTGTCTTTCTCTCATTTTTATGCCCCCCTTCCCATTCCCCCAGCGTAGGGTAGTAAACCGGACACGTGTCTGGTTAACCTCCCTGCCTTCTCTCTTGCTATTCTTGTCCTCCTCCCTTCTGCATGCACACCTGTGGTCTAGATCACATACGTGCGCTTTGCGTTTGATATAGGAATTACTTGGCACCCTCCTTCGATTGTTTGACTCCCGGTCAGTCCCGGTTCACACTTAGCACCCCTCCCTGTTCTCTATTTCTTCCATGCAGGACGCAAGCATGGGCCTGAATGAATGTCTTGAGAAGAAGAGGATGGCGGCTAGTGCTCGAAAGAATGGTTAGTCTACGGAGCAGTAATGGTAATTTCGGGAAATGCACGAGTAAAAAGAAAACAAAAACTGATACGTACGAAGACCACCTCACTGGAAAAAAAAACAGCACATGGTCTGCAAGAATAAAAAAAAAAGAGAACGAATAACACCAATTGTTAAAATGACGCAACGACAACAAAAAGAAAACCGCCTTTCTGCGTACTTCGGAGAATATGATTTATGAGTTTGAGGCTACGCGGTAATCTACAAAGGCATGGAATGACATTTCTCTATAATCAAACGTTTTTAATGTTTTTAATCATCGCCTGTCTGTGAGAAAGCGGATATGCCTCGTGCAACACGAGGGGGTAAGTGCATCATCTAACAAAGTGATCAAACACTAAAGCAATGTAATCTCGCACTTCATCAGCTTGTGGCTTTCTGCGATAAATACTATTTTAAGTGCCTGCGAAGGATAATAAGTTTCGATAATAAGCTAGCAGAAAAAAAGAAACAAGATGCGAACGCCGGACAGATTAATTAACCAACGCAAAATGCGTTATGGGCACACAAGTTAAAAAGACTAATCTGAGGTGCCTCAGGCTTCTTATTTCCTTGCTCTGAATTAAAGCGACCGTAGTGCTAAGGGAGCATCGGCACACTAGATTGACTCATCGCACGATTATGCCGAATTATTTGTATACATTCCTTACTTCTCTCTAATATGTGCGTGACCGCTCAGGTGTGCAAGAGGGTCGTTAACTCGCCGCCTCTGCAGCGTCCCTTTAAACTCTAGTAATTGCGATTACATGAGAGAGTTTCACAGCGTGGGCATATACTCGTACACACACCAACAGCGCGCGACTCCATGGTTCGGTTTTGCGAGAAGGAAATGTATAAGTTATCCCAGCATCATTTGTCAAAGAAAAGAACGGGGGCAGGCCATGCACCACAAAAAGTAAAAAAAAAAAAAATGGGGGAAGGGGGGGGGGGGTCTTTGTCGTTGCCGGGTTGATCATTATCGGCAAGGACGATCGGCATGTCGCGAAAGAGAGAAATGAGAGAAAATGGGGGAGAGAGAACTACTCGTGTTTTTTTTAAAGAAGGGGGCATGCGCAAATCTTGCTTGTAAATATATTTGCTGTATATTGTTCGACTTATATCGGTTTGCGTGTTGCTGCTATAACCCATGTTAGTTTCGCAACAAACTTCTTTTTTTTTGCATAATATTAGACATATATTCATGTACTATAGCCCCTTCCTTCTGAAATGTACCGCGTACCTTGAGGCTAAATCAAATAAACTAAAATTGATGCATAAATACGCGTCTCAGTCGTGAAAAACGATAGTTTGACTGCTGTGAGGCGGGGTAAAATTTAGCATAAACAGCAAAACAGACGCTTGCGGACGTTGCTATCGCTGTGCACGAGAAAGGGTCATTGAACTCGCTTGATATAGGGACAACGCTGTTATAAAAGTGCGTAGCCTACATTAACACCATGCTATAGAACCGTGGGACTAGATTTGGGTGCATGGAAAGAACACCAGATTGTAGAATTTTTCAGATTCTTCTACTATGGCGTCCCTCGCGATCATATCGTAGTTTGCGGGCGTAATACACCAGATATTGTTAATGCTAGGGTAGAAGTGTACGCTTGACAACTGTTTACTTGGTGCGTTCGACGTTTCGTGACTTTATAAAATTACAGCACAATATACAAAATAGATAAAACAGTTGTTGAACAGCTTAACGGGGTAGTAAACGTGTCTGTTACGTAAAACGTCGATATATATATATATATATATATATATATATATATATATATATATATATATATATATATATATATATATATATATATATATATATATATATATATATATATATATATATATATATATATATATATATAGTGTGTGTGTGTGTGTGTTATACGCGAGACACACCACGCGAACAAATTTTCTCGGCACTTGTTGGCATTCCCATGCGGGTGCTCTTCCAAATCAAAGGATTATTACGACGGTTTATACTTACGTTTTCATTAAGCGGTGTCTGTGATTATTTTGCCTATATACAGAAAAACCTCGTTGACTCGTTTCCCAAAATAAACTGCTGCAAACAAACGTAGAATTCAAGAAAACTTATGATCCAAATAGAGATCATTAAATTTTCGCGTTGCGATCGTAGAAGCCTCCATATCTCATCAAGCGAAAACGTACCAACGAGGTTATATACGTACGAACGAAAGATAATCCACGGATTTGTAAGTGCACAGCTCCGCAACAGGGTCTCAGACAATGTTGAGTGTTTGAAGCCCTGGCGAATATATTTCATACATCGGTAGAAGAGTTCGATCGCATGGATAAACCACTCAGGCATTGCCGGTGCCAATACTTTAGATTTCTCAGCAGTTTGTGATGTGGTCGAATGACGCAGTAAGTGTTGTTAGTGCGTTTTCTTTATCAAGCCGGAAATCTCAACCGAAGGTAGTCTGCCGAAGCAGTGGGAATTTTTATTTTTATTTTGTTTACAAAATGCTGTCAACCCTCCGTGAGGGTTATTACAGGAGCGGAAACGATACAAACTTTTTACAAGCAAGGCAATGCAGTGGCAATACAAGGAGCGTACATAAGAAACTAACACAAAAGTAATGACATCATGACATGCAAGCGTCGTGATTGTGGTAGTAACTAATGTATACATCATACAGGCATAACAATACATTGCCTACAACCAAATGATGAAGAAAAAATAAAATGTTAGAGTGTGGATGCTTTCACCCGTATGTAATTAGGTTAGCACATAGAACTTGGGAGCACCGACATGAGATTTTCAACTCTTTCTAGAAATTTTTGAAGTGTTGGCTGTGCTACAGTGGCTTAGTCAAGCGCATTCCATTCTCTTATTACGCGAGGGAAAAATAAAAACCTGAAGGTGTTGGTATGGCAGAAATATTCTTTGAAGATCAGGTCGTGTTTTTGGCGCACTTTCCCTTTTGCTTTTATAATAGTAAAGGCGGAGGCATTAGTTTTAAAGTGACCGTTCAACAGTTGGTAAAAGAACTTCAACCGATGTATTTTTTCTCTATCGCGGAGTGTAGGTAGATCTGCTCGGAGCAGAAGCTCGGAAGGGGAATCCGTTCGCTTATAGCGATTAAAGATAATTCTTACCGCCTTGCGCTGTACGCTCTCGAGCAAAGCTATGTCAGTATTTGCTGAAGGAAAACACAATATATTCGCATATTCTAGCATGAGTCTTATAAAAGTAATGTAAGATAGGCGCTTAGTATCTGTGGTAGCGTAACGTAGGGTTGGTTGGTTGTTCCTCAGAGTCCTGGCGCAACCCACTACGGGGGATCGGCCATGAAACGGACGGTGCCTCATTTGTGAGTAGGTCCGTTAAAAAAAAAAAAAAAAAAACTTGTTCATTGCCTTTTTCGTCACCTGTTGTACATGCGCAGTCCATTTGAGGCCAGATGATATTAGAAGCCCCGAATATTTATACTGAGTTGCTGTGCGAAGGGTGACACCATTAAGCGAGTATGGAAATGCCTTTTTCGTCACCTGTTGTACATGCGCAGTCCATTTGAGGCCAGATGATATTACAAGCCCTATGATATTTATACTGAGTTGCTGTGCGAAGGGTGACACCATTAAGCGAGTATGGAAATAATAGTTTGCTGTTCTTTCTGCTTGCGTTCATCACGACCGTTTTTTTTTTTCAGAATTAATAACCATCTGCCAATCTTGGCACCACTGGGCTGCGTTGTTTAGTTATTTGTTAAGGGCAACCTGATCTTCAACGTGTTTGATTTTACTCTACATCATGCAGTCATCTACAAACAGTCTAATTTTAACATTTACTGATTCAACAATGTCATCAATGAATAACAGGAACAAGAGCGGAGCGAGAACAGATCCCTGCGGAACGCCCGAAAGGACTTTCACAGTGTCAGAATTCTGTTCATTATAGTGCGCAAACTGGTAGCGGTCTGAAAGATAATCACTAATTCATTCAGCTATTGGACCATTGCCTAGTTTTTCTATGAGTTTAGTGACGAGTTTAAGCGGGACACATGGTCGACGGCCTTAGAGAAATGTAAGAAAATTACATCGAATTGCGATTGTTCGTTTATTGCCAGCCCGAAGTCATGTATAGCCTCTGCGAGTTGAGTGACCGTAGATAGCCCACTTCTGAACTCATGCTGAGAAAGAGAGATGAGGTTGTTTTTTTCTACATACTTCGTTAATAACTTAAGGATAACGTGCTCGAGAATTTTCTTCTAGCGAAAGTTAAATAAATTGGCCGGTAGTTCGATGAAATAGAAGCATCACCAGATTTGTGCACTGACAGAACTTTCGCTGTTTTCCACTCCACCGGAAGACGGCAATCGCTAGTTGACTTTGTAAATATGAGATGGAGGTACTTGATAATGGGTTCAGCATAGCGTTTAAGCAAGGTGTTTGGTATTTCGTCTGGGCCACTACTTTTCTTTTCATCAAGGTCTAATAGCAGTGAAAGAATGCCAGGTGCTGTCATATTTAACGACGGAAGTGATCTGCCTTGAATATTGAACTTTCTCTTTTGTCTCGTGGTTTATCAATTTTAGAGGTTGTCACTCTACTTGGAATTGGCCAACGGATGCCATAAGCTCGACTGAAGCTGGCAAAGACGAGGTTGGGGTACGTTCTCCTTGTGGTTGTTGGTTAGTTACAGTCATACGAAATGCATCGTATAGAGCAAACCAACTGAAACATCATTCACTGCAAAAGAAAGCCAGTCGTTAACTGGGATCATTATTATCATCATCATCATCATCATCATCATCATCATCGTCGTCGTCGTCGTCGTCGTCGTCGTCGTCGTCGTCGTCGTCGTCGTCGTGAAGTATAGGGGGTGCCTTGCATGCGCTCCGCCATGATGGCAGAAAGAGAACGTGTGATCTGGCGCGTGCTTATTTTTCACCGCCATCAGCGTCATCGTCACCGAGGAAGATGGCGGACATGGCTCGATCCTCAGGAGCTTCGCTCCTAAAAACTCAAAGGACCTCTCATGCACTCACCTTAGACGTCTGGGAGTTGAAAGCTATCTTTTCTTCGCGGTCGGCCTCAAGGATCCGAAGCACTGCCCTCGTGATTTGGCCACCGTTTACGTGCGATGACGTCATCAAATGACGTTACATTATATGACATCACAAAGCTCTCACAAGTTTTGCTGGTCCATGAAGTCATGTCAACGTCATATGGTGACGTCATTACGTGCTGATTACATTTCTTGCGTCACTAACCTAGACGCCGACGCGGGACGCCGGCCGAATTCTCGCTCTTGATGAGTCACCTAATGCTTCCGCCCTGTTAACAACATCTACGTCACTTTGTAGTCAACAGCAGCGGCATGAGCAATCATATTTATATGAAGTACGGGCAACAGAGAAACGTGCGTACAGCGCAGAAAACGTGAACATGAACGCTAAACGCCACGCACGAAAGCACTCGTTTCCGCATCAGCAGGGACACAAATCAAGTTCGGATTCTTTATGCGAGAAAAACGATAATCGCACGATTCGCCGCCGTTTTGTGCAGTGCCAGATGTGCCTCGGGCAACGCTTCGTTTCCAAAGCTGCCGGGGCGATCGCGGTTGGAGGACATACCATCGACATACCACAACAGTGGTCGTTATCAAATCGGTGACCTCGCAGTTAGCGGCGCTGCCTGCAGCGTTGTTGCGGTCATTTTTGTTTTCTGCTGTTTCTGTTGTCGTAAATTTAACCTTCGGTTACCGTTGTAGTCTATCGTCAAATGATGGCATTTACTACCGTCCTAGGCGGTCGTCTTTCTGGTCGTCGCATTTCCTTCCGCTTACTCTTATGCTTGACTTTGTTCACGCATTCAACGTTAACGTTAAACAGTTACGATGCGGTTTGCAGCATTCCGCCTTTCTTATCACAAAAACCTCACCTTCCCCCTTCCAAATAAAAAGGAAGAAAGCGATTACTGCATCTAACCTTCGCATGTAACTCGTCCACTTATATGATCCTTTAAACGCAGGCGACAGCCCATTTGAATTCTGTACAGGAACGGCCCAATCGCTGCGCTTATAGCCGACTGCTTTCGAGAAACTCGTTTTCTGGGAGAAACGTAAAAAAACTCGTCACCGAGTGAACGAGCGAAACGTGCTGACTGTCCTCCCCCAGTATCCACTTCCCGCTTATTCTTTTTTTTTTTCCCTCCTCTTGGTCATTTTGTCCAGCCTGCCAAGCCACAAAACTACAGCAGATCGCATCTTCGCTATCATCGATGTGGAGATTAAGTACCCCGCGATCCGGTCTTTTACGTATAGGCGCCTCGGGCAAGCGACACGTGCCGCCTCGTGGGCAGAACGTGCTTCGGCGCCATTAGCATACGCTGGCCCACACACTGTGGCGTGAGCACACTATGGTTTATACCGTAGTCTCGAGTGTGGGAGAGAGTGGTGATCGGCACCGGCACATAAAGTGATAGCCGGTCGCCTCCTTAATGGATACGCGCTCCGTGTTGGGCATTGGCATTCTAAGGTTACTACGACCGTACAGGCCCGTCTATACGTGGGCACGAATGATAGCGTGGAACTGATGCTTCCCTCCATACCGAATGCATTAGTCCGCGCCATTTCGCCTACCCTGTGTGTAAGAAAGATTAAAGCGTTATCTTGGCGATAGACTGTCGCACGCCTGAGTTTTTATTGCTGCCCTAGGGGCAGCAATAAAAACGAACATTCAAGGTCGCTCTGTTGATCCCCCCCCCACCGGAAGCTTCGTGCATCTAAAGTAATTTTGTATTGCCTATGTAATCGGAGGCAGCAGCACCTGACGCGATGTGGTGGATTGTGGCCCTGCACGGGAATTTCGGGGGCGAAGCCTGTCCGTTGGCGTTGTTGTGTGCCGTAGCCGCCGCTAGTGACGATGACGCTGATGGTGATGAAGAACAAGCGCTTTCTATAGACTACACATTCTCTTTCTGCCATCAAGGCACTGCAGATACCCACTAAACGCGACGACGATGGCACTGGTGATGATCACGGTTTGTGTAGTATGTGACATCTCGATATGCTCTACGATGTCTTTCGTTTGACTGAAAACAATCGAGAACCATCAGTGCGCAGACATCGCCTTTGCCAACTGAAGGCTATATTCGATTCCGCAAAGCAGTCCTAATGAAGGCGAACTAAATTTCCAACTCTACACAACATACCATCTATGACCAATAAACGTATATAACTGTACACCGCTTTGCCACTCGTTCATATGCGTGAGTGGTTAATGTAGCGGGCGATTTACGGTAGCATTCGATGATCCAGTGACTTCGCCCTCTCATTATCGTTCACTTCGTGGATATGAAGCGTCTTGCATCACTCCTGTTGATGCCGATGCCGCGGGACTGCAGTCGATGCCGATGGTCGTTTTTTGCGCTAGATGAGTCTTCTAAGGGTTTCGAACAAATAAATAAATAAATAAATAAATAAATAAAATCAAAGAAAGAAAGAAAGAAAGAAAGGAAGGAAGGAAGAAAGTGCCATCTGCTACCGAGCACGTGAATTCATTCACGTTTGGTCCAGATAAGTCAACGTGGTCTGCAGCTTTCCCAGTTACCCAACGTGTTGTTCAAGTTCAACCAAGTGCATAGGAGTCTGAAAACATAGTGACATCAAAAGGAAGCACCGACAAAACAGAATTAAGAATACGGGGCAGACCAACGCATAAGCCGTCCCACAAACCACTCGCCCCCGCAAACTCACTCCTACTGCAACACTCGGCCAACCGTCCGGCCATCTTCGCGCGCATTCTTCCCTGTGTATGTCACGTGTTCCTCCTTTTGAATTTACGAACTATAGCACGTGCGACACGCGCCAAACAAACTGCGACAAGACTCGGCGTAACAAACGAAAGATGAGGCGATGTGTCGCGTGCTCTTCGTTATTTTTTCTGTCTGCGCAGGCGAACGGTTGGCTGAGCAGCCTCAAAAGGTGTGGTAATGACAAATAATAATGACAATGGCCACTCGCCGGCCACACTGTGGCACAGGGGTGGGCCGGTGAAGCGAAGTCCATTGAGGAAACACAAAGGCTGGCTCCGCGGCTATACGATACAGTGCGCACGTAATAAGAAAAAAAAAAAGGAATAATAAGGAACATACTGTTCGCGTGTGTCTTCGAGAAAAGCAGCAATCGCGTAGTGGGACGGGTGAACCTTACAACTGTCCTGCTCGCGAAACACGAATGCTTATCGCATGTAGTGCGCCACGTCATTTCAGTGTCTGTTCTGCATGCTCTGACATTGCTGTGAGAGGGTCATGTTTATGTCACCTCGGCTGCTCCATTTCTCTAAGTTCGGCAGCATTGGGATCATTTCGAGAGTACCAATTCGTCTTTGGTAGTTGCCTCTTCGAGTGACGCAACATTCGTTGTGATACATTTTCATTCGCCCATAATTTTACCACGTCAAAGAAGAATGAACGCATTTATTCCTTATTGTTCTGCGATGTAAATGTTAGCTTAAGCGGGCAAGGAAAATGGGAATTCGTATCTATCAATGTCATTGTTACTGACACGAAAGCTGCACTAGGCACGACCACACTTCCATGTGAACTGGTGTTCTTTTGTACGGGTATATTAACGCGCGCGCACACACACCCGCACAAACACACATGTACGTACCAGCAGATAAAGCTAGTTGTCCGCCATGTTTGCTAGCGGAGACGATTGTATAAGCGATCCAGAGTGGATGATCTTGACTGGCATCCCTTTGAACTGGAGTGTCGACCAGTAGTCATCTAGCCCGTTCGTTACAGTCATGCTCTACCTAGTCTCTCAGTCTAGTACCCTATTGTTCTTTCTATATGCAAGGTTTCGCTCAAACAATACCCTGTTATCTAAACGTCTTTAACAACTCCATTCTACATCGATATCACCCATACTTTTTTTTACATCAATATTCTATCTGTTTCTCATACCATGCGCTGTCAATTGATAACGCAGTACGAAGTCCCGGGCTTCTAAACGCTGCACGTTTTCCTCTGATCACGTTGGGTGAACGACCTGGCGTTTCCTTTCAATCTACTTGGGGTACCTTCCGAACTTTTCCAGCAGCTGACACGCTGTACCTCCTGTTGAGTTTACTTACGCTGGAACGTTCTTGTCCTCAGGTGGCAAGCTACGGCTTCAAATGGGAGAGTTACTGGCGCGATCGTACGATCGTATAAGACTGCCCTCTATGCAGCCAGTTCACGTGGTGCGTAGAAAACTGATGACTCCGGACAGGGGGGCGGGCGTACGACAACGGAAACCGCGCCGGCTAATTTGTCACCCTCGCGGCAGTGTGTCGCGTAAATGGAGATAAATGCCCGCGTTTCCTCTTTCCTCGCAGAACTGGACACCGGCGAAACCAGCCCATCACGCCGCGCTGCCAGCCTCCCTCGCCGTCGTGTCACGGGCCGCTGCTCGCGGCGCAAACACAGGCGACCATCTTTGCGTTGCTCAGTTGGGGGGCGCCACCGTACAACCATGCGGTGGTGCCTGCGCTTCTAAACCCGCACCATGCGAGTGTTTTTTTTTTTTTTAGAGAGTTCTCAAAGGACCGATTCATTCACAAAGGAAGCGGCACGAAAATGCAAACGTTGCGTGGACACGGATTCACGTAAAACGGGCACATTCGCAACACTTGCGAAGCCCGCGCAGTTATGATCTTTTCCTCGTGCGAGACATTTTAAAGGAAGGACAACTGCTCTATCTAGCAAGGGGGGGGGGGGCAGTCGCAGTTAAGAGTTACTGTTTCGGGGAAAAAGAAATACATACACAAATACAAAACGTGAGTGACAACACGCTTGACGAGGCAGCTCTGAAGCAGTGGTATACAGTGGCTGTCTACGAATAGCCACAGAGGTTCCAGGTCATATAGCATACCCACGAAGCGACATGCTTAAGCGTTATCTATAGCTGATTTGAGCTGGAATGGCCGGATAAGCTTTTTAGATACGAAGCAGCTTACGAACGAGTCCTGACCTCTGTAACGCCGTAGCCGCCGCCGACGATGACGCTCATGACGATGAAGATGGTGACGATGAAGATCACGGACAGCGACTGGGCACTGGAAGACTGGATTCCTGTGCACTAGATGACATCTCGATATGCTCTACAATGCATTTTGTATAAATGTAAAAAGCCATCCATTACGAGGGGAACGTGCCCAGACCTTGTCCTTGCCAACTTCAGACCAGATCCGATACCACAAAGCAGTAATGATGAAGGCAAAGACTAAATTCACGACTCAGTGTATGAGTTACGACAAATAAACATTGTATGTAGCTGTACACCGCATGGCGTTCATTTACATACGTGAATGGTCAGTGCCACACGAATGATTTACGGTAACACCGAAGAATCCCACGGCTTCGCCCACTCATCATCATTCACTTCTTGGATATGCCGTGATTTTTTTTTTGTTCTCTGTGGGTTTCAGTCGAAGCTGAGTGGACTAAGATATTTACCAATTTTTCCAAAACGTAAAGCGGGGGAAAATAATAATCAATGCATCAACCGCTCTATTCATGCCAAAAGCATGACAATAGTTGTTATCAATATCGGTACATGACACAAACTATGCACAGGGCACTGGAGCTTACGCCACGGATGCTGTCAGTGATTGCCCGCGCGAAATGACCGTTAAAATAATCAGGACAGACAGGCTTCTACGAGGCCTCGACGTGACGGTACTCGACCGAGCAGTATACCAGTGCTACCGGCCTCTTCTAATTATGTATCGGAGCCGCAATCGGCGGATCACGCCATCGATCATGCCACATCAGTGCCAAAGTTCGCGGACCTCCGCAAGAATACGGCGAAGGACGTCGTCTTACAGAAGGATCGAACGGCAAACGCCAAAGCCGTGCACATTCACCGTGTCAAGAGTCAACAACACCCCTCGGCAGCTAAGCAGTGAACAAAATTTGAGACTCGGCTTATCGCGAGTTAGAATTGATGATGATCAACGCTCCGAGCCTGAAGAGGCGTGAAGCAGGGTGTGCCGTGGGTGGACACATCTCGCTTCGTTTTCCATAGTGTACATCATTACTCTGAACGCTGATTAAGGCGCGGCAGCCCAGGACGTAGCACACGAAAGACACCCCGGGAAAGCTTGCCACTCTATTCTGCTCAATCACAGCGCTCACGCTCGGACCTGCCCAGCGCATCTGCAGGCAAACTCGAGCAAAGCATATGGCCCTGTATGTAATCGTGATGCATGATAACTGTATCCTTGGTATTTGACAAGCAATAAAAAAAGACCGCTTACTCTCCTCTAGAAACAGTATAGTGAGTGATAAGGGTTTCAAATTGCGCGAATTCCTGCATATAGCCCCTAATAGGCCTGGTGCAGCTGCTTTTGATGGGGGGGGGGGGGTGCTTGAGGCGAGCACTGGTCTATCGTCGCGAGAGGGCGTGCGCGTACCGAAAAGTTGGGGGGAGGGGGGTGAAGGGGGGGAGTGGTCTTTTGCAACACCGAAGAACGAAGTTAAGCCTTATTAGTACGTCAGAAAAGGGCAGTGAACGAAGAGAGATGTAAAATTAAACTGGAGGAGGGGATAATCCGTTCCATTAAAGGCCTGAACTAGAAAGTCGTGTGGAATTATCGCTGTATTTTTTTTTTGTCTTCCTGGTACACTGTCGCGTGGATTAGCTTTGTGCTTTTAAGACGAAATGTTCATCTTTCCGAAGAGTAGCTTCTCGGGCGAGTTAGTATGACGTTCTGAGAGTTCAGCGAAACTCAGAGTATTAAAAATATATATACGAAGGCAGGGATAGAATAGGGGAGAAGACGAATGCCTGTATGGTATTGTCTTGTCATCTCTTCTCTCAGCGACTATCAGCATGAGGGGTGGAAAGCAGGCATATTCCCCCCCCCCCCTCCGCCTCTCCTTTCAAGGGAAAATACTGCCGAAGGCTATGCTACTATACCCATACCTTTCTTTCTTTTTGCCTTGTTTGAGTAGCGCCAAGCGCTCACAACACCATACTTATCTTTCAAATACAACTATAGAATACAATCAAGAATGCAAGGGAAAGAAAAAGTGAGAAGCTATCTACAAGGGATGCTAGCTGCAGCACCGACACAGACAGCAATGAAAATCAAAGAGTTCATGCGGCACTGGAGTCGCTGACGTATCGGTAAGATTCACAGAGCCTTGTCACGGACAGTCACTCATCTCAGTTGCGTTGTGAAGATGAAGCGGCGCTTGTGTTGCAGCCATTGGCGTAGCCACAAGGAGGGGGAGGGGCGAACCCTCTCCTTCGAAGTTTTTGAGTTTTCAGTTTTACATGCGTGTATATATGTATACACGCAGATAAAGTATGGCAGTGGCGAACAGCTATGGCGCCGTTGTTGTGACCTCATAACAGCTTTCGCTGTAAAATTAAAAAGAAAAAAAAGAACACGGATATCCACAAAGTGAATGATGATGAGTGTGGGCGAAACAGTCTGATCGTTCGGTGTTACCGTAAATCACCCGCGACATTGGCTACTCACGCATGTCAATGAGCTATACAAAGCGGTGTACAGTTATATACCATGTTTATTGGTCATAAATGATATGTTCTGTTTAGTTGTGGCCCCGCCGTGGTATACTAGTGGCTAAGGAATTCGGCTGCTGACCCGCAGGTCGTGGGTTTGAATCCCGGTTGCGGCGGCTGCATTTCCGATGGAGGCAGAAATGTTGTAGGCCCGTGTGCTCAGACTTGGGTGCACGTTAAAGAACTCCAGGTGGTCGAAATTTCCGGAGCCCTCCACTACGGCGTCTCTCATAATCATATGGCGATTTTGGGACGTTAAACGCCACATATCAATCAAATCTGTTTAGTTGTGCATTTCGTTTAGCCTTCGTTATTGCTGCTTTGTGGATTCTGATCTACAACCTGAAGTTGGCGATGGCGAGGTCGGTGCACGATCTCCAGGTGGTTGTTGGTTGTTTTCAGTGATACGAAATGCATCGTGCAACGTATCGAGACACCATTCACGGCACAAGCCAGTTGTAGTCCGTAATTATCATTGTAATTAGCGTCATCATCATCATCATGGCTGCGGCGCACGCCAATGCCGCCAAGGGACCAGCCCCGAAAAGGACATTGCCATTCCCTCACTGCGCTACTTCTTTTTTTTTTACATTGTGCGCTATCTATATCAATATCACTTTAAGACTGTGTTTGTATATTTTTGAACTTATACTTTTCTTTAATCCTGTAATCACTCTGGATTATTATGTGCCAGTGTATTCTGTACAAGAAATGCTTGTTGGTCTGTCTATGCTATTGCCGCCAGGGTGGCACGGCAAAGTCGGGCGTTCATTTATTCTTTAGTCGTGCCCCCCAAGGCAAAGTGAAATGATTTTGCTTGAATAAAAATGAAATGAAATCTCACGAATGTGTAGCATCACGAAGAAACTATGTATCTCTCTAGCAGGTTGAACTATACGCAAGAGTTGATGCTTGACTAAAAAACCACGCAGAAGGCCTTCGGGGACAGAAACTTGCACGTGGTCATGATAATCGGCCAAAGTCTTAAAGTACCGTCGTCGCGAATCGGGTGTGGTATGCTTAGCTTGTAGTCACGCGTGCGAGTCGCGGCAGAGACATTCGCATATCGACAGGGGCATGCGCGTATCACCAAGCCCGTGTCCCTTCCCCCTCTCCCCGAATTCTTTTTCCGCCATGGCGTACATAACACAAGATGATCCATTTGCCTTAGAAGTGTGGCGGTTCGGGCTAGTTGGTATGACATGACGGTAGATGTAGCGTGAGAACAAAACGACGACAAAGGGACAAGCGCTCGTCTCCTTCTTGTCCCTTTGTCGTCGGTCTGTTCTCGCGCTGTATCTACCGACAGACCATTTGCCATCACGGCCCCAACTTCAGATCAAGGAGTTACCCTTCCCCCCCCCCCCCCTTCCACCGAAAACAATTCTGCATATACCCCTGGCTCGTGGCGGGTTTATTTAGATTCAGGTGTGCATTAAGTAAACCCAGTTCGTCGAAATCAATTCGCACTATCCTAATGCGCACACATGGAGGGCCTTACGACTAAATCCTGGCTTCGGCACGTGAAACTCCAATCTCAAAGATAGCGAAAAAAAGTGCCCACCTGATTTTACCAGCAAGCATACGATTCCAGATCTTCTGTCGTCATATACGGAAGACGACAGGAATGCATGGTTGAGCGTTCACGACGCAAAGATGTGATAAGTGCTCATCGAAACGTCGTTACCTATTCTTTACGGGTTACGAAACAGCTCTGTGAACCTTTATACCACTGCACACGTTAAGCGTAGCCGGACTTAAGGCTCCTTCAAGCTACAGGTGACAGTGGCCCATGCAGCGGCATGATAATTGGTTCTTGGAATCGATTACGAGAAGAATTAAGCTAATGCTACAGTGTCGAAAGGTTGCATACATTTGAATATTTTTTACATACGCTTTAGCTTATGGGGTGTATCAGCAAGAGTTCCAAATAAGTAAAACAAAGGAAAACTACATATTGTTACCCTGTTGCAAATATTTATTTAGACGATAGTAGTTGGGTAAGGTAATGCATATATATACTGTATATATACAAAAGCGGATGCAAGCAGCTTTTCACTGGAAGTAACCCTAATTATTCTGAACGATCACTCCATAAAGTAGCGCAATCTATGGAGAAACGCGTGAGACGCAGAAATATATGTTTCTCATGTTTACAAGGAGGGGAGGGTGACACTGTACACTTGTGCTGCGCGCAATAAAACTTAATCCAGGCTGATATCTGGCATCAGGTCCACGCTTCCAAACTTATAGATAAGGAATCGGTACATAAAATGTTGCCTTCATGACTTATATTCGGCCGACGGGTGTGGTGACCAATCTCGAAAGGTATATCTACGCAGCACGATACTGGCTGGACGAGTAGTGTTGCGACTCCGGGTCCTGCGGATTCTCATTCTGGTAGAGCCCCCCCCCCCCCCCCCCCGTCGTAGGACCCGTCGTCCAGCAAGTCAGAAGAGGCGCAATCAAGGACGACGCACAGATTTATTTGCACGGTTAGTAACCGAGAAGTAGACAGAACGTGATAGAGTGACTCCACCCCTCTCACACGTGGCAACTTAAGTGCACTTTGAGCAAGTGTACTTACGCTCACGAAGTGTCATTTTGGCGGTTCGTTACACGACAAAGTGAGGTGTACTTTGGAAATGATGGCAGTGGAAACTGTTGGGTTTGTAGCGCAATATATACTTGTTACTTTTGCACCCGTGTCTCATCCTAGGACCACGTTGTCTTCGTGGAAGTATATAGCACCACTGGCACGCGCCATCTTAAAAGACAAGAGAACGACTCGCCTACACATGTGGCAATGTGCCTGGAAGTAAACAACGCGTCAGACGCATCCATTGCACAGCATGTGCAGCCGCATAGCGGACGTGGCAACGAACTGCCCGAGGGTGACAGTAGGTAGAACTTTAGTTTGATTTATGACTTCTTTTAAAACAGCGGAATGACTTATAACGAAAACAATAGTTTAATAAAAAAAAGTGCCGCCATATCCACGAAGTGAATGATGATGAGTGGGCGAAGCTCTGGAGGAAAACCTGGTAAACCATGAATCTTCCGTACATTTTGCCTACTCGATTTTATTACAATGCTCCCCCTAGCGTACGTCGCCGCACTAAATCGAACGATTGCCTTCCACCAATGACACGTGCCATATGTGACATCTTTCCTATTTTATAACATCTCGCATCTTTCATCATCAACTACAAGTACCGCCGTCTAGTTTATAACATTTTGCATCTTTTCATCATCAGCTACAAGTCCCGCCATCTAGTGAGCACTGAAAGAACTAAACGAGAGGTGGCTACATGCAGGAGACGGTGCCGCCATCTAGTGGACACTGCAAGAACTAAACGAGAGGTGGCTACATACAGGGGACGCACAACCCACGCCTTAAGGAGCTTCGCCCCTAAAATAATAGGTGTGCCGCTTTAGGCAACATCGTATTTCTGGGCAAGCCACTGGTACCGAAGGTACAAACTTCGTCGCAGCGAACTGAGGTTGAGGAACGCACTTGCCGGCAAGTGTACTAGCGAGTGGCACTAAACTTGCTCGTGTGGCAGCGCACAAATGACTCTCGCGGCTAAGTGTGCTCGCTCGAAGTGCACGTCGCTTCGCCCCTCTCACCATCATTCACTCCGTTGATATGTTGTGAAAACCACTAACGCCATCTAGCTATATTTTTTCAAAGAACATATACACACAGCGCCATCTATTGAGCAAGCCATGAACTAGGGGTGGCTACATACTCATACAGAGGAGGAAACGACCCACGGCCTAGGGAGCTTCGCCCCTAAAAAACCAGCAACCAGCCCAGATGTCCGCGCTTATCATAAGGTCTGCTAGCGACTGCTGTTTTCCCACCAATTCCGTGGGACGATAGTCGCAAACGGAAATCAATGGGCCTAATGACTACGCTTCAAGAATAAAGTGGTTCGTGTGAATTATGAATAACAGAATTCAAAGCGGCATTTAACCGACTGATCATGACCTCCATGACCATCGCTAGTCCGTTCCGCGGTCTTCAGTATTCGTGCTTCCGAAGACCTCTTCAGAAGAGACTTGAACTTCAGAGGACGTACCACTTAAGATGGCAACATTAACGAGCGACACCACATCTGCTCGTATAGATTATCGGGGGACTTGCATACTGTGTCTACCAGCCTTTTACGCTGAAGAAGATAATACTACAAACTGTTGAAGTCTGACGTCCAAAAACCGCGACGTGGTTATTGGAGAGGCACCGACATGATTATGTGAAATGCGGCCGCCGCGGCCGTGTTTCGATCCCCCAATCTTTGTGTGAGCGCTCAAGCACCGCATAGAAAGAGAGAAGCCAGGAAGTGCATTGCTTTAGAGCATGTTGTAGCGGAATAGCAGGGAGGCAGACTTTTTCTAGTGAGACGACGACAGAGAAAAAAACACGTCCTTTCAGTTTGAACGCATCACGAAGACTGCTTTATTCGTTCGCTATGTACCGCTGTCGTAGAGAGGGGAAGAAAAAAAGGAAAAGCAAACAGAGAAGTACAAGTATTGTCAAAGAGTTTCCTCCGCACCCCGCACGTGCGACGGTCTTCAAGGACAGATGGACAAAACGCTTTCCGCGTGTTCGAGAAGGGTCATTGTGGCCCTCACCCCCCCTTTCCCTTCACGGCTGGGCTTGTAGGTAAAACAGATGTCAAGGACGCCCTTCGCTCCTTTCGCATTGCCCGTCACGCGAACCACCCGAAAACGAGTCCCTCCGAGTTGCCCCTCCTCCCCCTCTTCGCCGCGGAGTCTTTCAATTAACGCTCCCCCGAAGCGGGGGCTGCTTCCCAGTATGCGACAAATACAACAACCTCCCCCGGATGAGCGAACTCTTGAGCTCATTGTCGGTCGACTTCTAGCGGATAAAGCAGCTGTATTGGTCGTTTCACCACCGTTCCCCCGCTTAGTTTCAAACTGCAGGCCCGCACCCTGCCGTCCCTGCCCTTGAACGTTTCCTTGATTCTGGCGATCTTCCACATGTGTCGTTTGAGATGATCTTCCTTTAAAAGAACTAAATCGTCTATCTTTAGGTCACTCGATGTCGTTGGCCGGGACAGATGCGCCGATCGAAGCTCCAATAAGTACTCTCTCCGCCACCGTCTCCAGAATCCTTCAGCCATGGCAGACCGGTACTTCCAGCGTCGTGAGATATGCGCGTCACCGCCCGGAATTTCGGCTGGCAGGTGGTGTGGAGGAAGGGTTGTCAGCTTTCTTCCGACGAGGAAGTGCGCCGGCGACAGTGGTTCTGGCTCTTGAGCATCATCGTAGGTGAAAGTCAATGGGCGTGAGTTTATTACGGCCTCGACTTCGTACAAGACAGTTGTGAGTTCTTCAAAGCTTAAACTGCTCCGACCTAACACCTTGCGCAACGCTACCTTCACCGATCGCACCAACCGTTCCCAGAATCCGCCCCACCAAGCTGCCCTTTCAACAATAAACTTCCACCTGATCTGGTTTCCGGCGAAGTATGACTGCATTTCCTCTGATTTTAGTAGCGTGAACATTGCATTCAGATCTTTTGCTGCTCTCTTGAAGGTTAGCGCGTTGTCCGAATAAATAGTCGAGCAGATTCCCCTGCGAGCCACGAAGCGCTTGAAAGCCAGGAGAAAGGCTGTAGTCGACATGTCGCTAACGAGCTCAAGATGGACGGCACGTGTCACAGCGCAGGTTAAAATTGCGATGTAACATTTTCGGGCACCGCGCGACTCTTGACAAATCAAAGGTCCTGCGAAATCGATGCCGACAGTGTCGAACGGATTTCCTTCTGTTACTCTGTCAGCTGGAAGTGGTGCCACTGGTTCCGTGGCTTGAGGGCAACTTTGTTTGCGACAGATGAGGCACTGCTTGATAACCTTTTTTACGGCCTGGCGCCCTCGGATGATCCAATACGACTCTCGCAATGACGCCAAGGTGTCGCGCACCCCTGAGTGTAGCATTCTCACGTGCTCTTTCCTTATGAGCAGTAGCGTGAAGGGATGAGTGCTAGGTAGAATGATGGGATGTTTAGTCTCTTCGTGGTTGTCGGTGAATTGCAAGCGTCCACCAACTCGCATGAGACCTTCCCCGTCAAGGTACGGACTGAGTGGCAGAACAGGAGAGCCTTTGTGCAGTGGTCTTTGGGCTTTCAAGTTGGAAATGTCGTCACTGAATGCTTCTCCTTGAGTTGTTGTCAACCAGTACCTCTCAGCATCGATCACCTCTTCAGCTCGTAGCGGACCACCTTTCCTTCCTTTCCCGCGGCGGCAATTGTTGACAAAGCGGCGGACCCACGCAGTTAAGCGCACGACTCTGCTGCATGAGCTGAACTCCTCTACTTTCAGCACTGCCTCGAACGGCGATGATATTACGGGCATCACCGTCACTTTTCGCTCTTCCAGGTGACATTCTACTGCCCCTGGGCTCTGCTCACCGGTCGTTGGCCAATGCGTCTTATCCTTGTGAAGCCAGTGTGGTCCTCTCCACCACAATTCGCTTTCTAACAAGGCTGATGGGAGGATACCGCGAGTGATTAGGTCAGCGGGGTTGTCTAGTCCTGGGCAGTGCCTCCAATCCTCGGGATCAGTCAGCGCCTGAACCTCTGATACTCGGTTTGCCACGAAGGGCTTCCATCTGGCAGCGTTTCCTTTAATCCAGTGCATAGCCACTGTGGAATCGGTCCAAAGGATGGCAGCAGCATTCTGGAGGTTCAAGGCCTTGGCAACGTAGTGGCACAGTCGAGCACCAATGAGGGCCCCCATCAGCTCTAGTCGGGGTAACGAGAGGCGCTTCAAAGGGGCAACTCTTGATTTGGCCATAATTAGGCTTATATTGATTATTCCTTGAGCAGACTTGCATGCAACGTATCCGACAGCACCGTAGGCCTTTGGGCTGGCATCGCAGAAAATGTGCAACACCTTCTCTGTCTTTTCATCTCGGAAATCCCTTGCGATGATCCTCGGAATGGACACCGCCTTGATGCATTGAAGCTCTTCACACCAGCACTTCCACTCCGCTTGCATCAATTCTGGCAAGGGGTCGTCCCAACCCGCTCCCAACTCCCACAACCTTTGGAACATTGTCTTTACGTACAGTGTTGTAGGAGCGATAAACCCAAAGGGGTCGAAAATTCTGGCTGAGACTTGCAATACGAATCTCTTGCTGTCGGCTCTGGTGGTGAGGAATTCAAGAAGTGAGGTCAGATTGTACTCGAAGTTATCTGTATGAGCATTCCAACCTACTCCCAATACCTTGGTGGCTGCAGGAAGTTCGGCATTTGCATTCCTCTTCGCCACGTTCCCATCCTCTATGAAGTTGACTAAATCGTGGTCGTTAGACATCCACATGTGGAGCCGCATTCCTGCTTGAGATAATATATCGCTTGATTCCTGGCATAGCACTTTACCCTGTTCGAGGGTGTCGACCCCTGTCACAAGGTCGTCAACATAGAGATGGCTGCGCAGGATGTTCGCAGTCTCAGCATACTGCTCTGGGAGTCCTTCAAGATGGTGTCGTAATGTTGCGGCTAATAGGAATGGGCTGGATGTAACACCGAACGGAACGCGCGTCATCCGGTAGGCCGCCACCGCTGGAAGTTCTTCACCTTTCTTCGGAGTGGCAGCATACCAGAGAAACCGCACAGCGTTCCGGTCACCCTCTGACAGAGATATTTGAAGGAATGCAAAAAATGTTTTTTTTTTTTTTTTCAATATCCGCGACGATGCCGATGTTGTAAGTGCGGAAGTTGATCAACAAATCAATGAGCTCTGGATTAAGTTTTGGACCACTTTCCAAAACATCATTCAGTGAGAGGCGATCTTTGGCACTTGATGATGCGTCGAACACCACCCTCACTTTTGTTGTCAGGCTTTCTTGTCGAACAACTGCTTGATGTGGCATGTAATACACCGGACCTTCCGAAGCGCTGCAATGCTTGTTGGCTGGCTCTGCATAGCCCTTTTCGATGTATTCTCGGATGCAGGCGTCATATTCCACGATCAAGGAATCTCCCTTCAAAAGGCGCGTCGTGTTGGCTCTAAGACGCTTCGCGGCGCACTCGTAGTTGTCGTCGAGCTCATCAACCATAGGCTTCCAGGGGAAAGACACTGTGTACCGCCCATGCTCAAATTTGACGGTTTCTTTGTAGTGCTGTTGGATTGCGTCTTGGTGGCGAGCTGGTTCGTGTTCCTTGATACCAATGTGTTCGAGCTCCCAGAATGACCTCAACTGCGCTGATATTTCTTTGTTAGTTTGTTCGCTCACTGCTACTCGCATTACGCCAGCAACAGAGGGACAGACTCCTGGTGACCTTTTTGCGCCTACCTGGCCCTGGACTGTCCACCCAAATGCAGTTTCTACTGCCATCAGCTTGGAGGTTAGGCGCTTAGTGGATCCCGTGACAATTTCCCAATAATGATCAGCGCCGATCAGAAGATCAATGTTTTCACTTCCGTCACCCTGCGCGACGTCCGCGACTGGCAAGCCAAATTTCGAAAGTTCCAGAAGAACTGACTTTAAAGGCGCAGCCATTATATCTGCGCAGATGCAGGGAACTTCGAGGGCCTCCACTCGCGCCCTTTTCCCGTCGTACTGGCTTTGCAGCCACAGCTCGACCAGACGCGCTTTAGTGCGGGTTATAGCGGACTTGTCGCCGAAGGCATAGATTTTAAGTTCCTCTTCCCCAAGCACGTTCAACTGCAGTCTTTCAGACAACTTGCGATGGATGAACGTCCTTTGACTGCCACCATCTAGGAGAAGCCTGACAAGCGTACTTTTGTGCGGTCCCACTGTCCAAGCTCGTGCTGTTTGCAGAAGAAACTGATGCCCCTCCATGCACATAAATTTCTCCTCTGAGCCTAGAGAAGACTTTAGCACTGTGGCTTGTCCTGTCGCTGGTGGAGAGGATGCATTCTGTTCACCACTGCCACGGTATTCTCTGAAATCAGGATCACACATAGCCGTGAGGTGTTTTCCGCTACAGTTGGCACACCTGAGCCATTTGGCCTTACGGCACTCTCTTGACGTGTGCCCCTTTACTGTGCAGCGGAAACATCTATTCTCACGCTTCAGCATTTCTCTTTTATCAGCTGCCGACATCTCTGCATCGCAGTCACCGCTTTCGTGGCACCCTGACGAACAAAACAGACACCCTTTTCTCTCCTTGGTCATGGTATGCAGTGCAGCGGCTGAAGACATTCTCGCCGCTTTAAAGGTGCTGTTACGGTTTTCGACAGACGATTCTACACACATGCCCCTTGGTGTTTCGGCCCGCTGTATAATCTCCCGTGCCTCTACCTCGACTCTCAAAAAATGCGCAAATGCCTCCAGTTCACTGCCTCCTGTAGTAGCGCCCTTTCGTCGACAGTATTCGAGATGAAGGTCCGCAGGCACCGCCTTCTTTACTACTGTCAGGAGCAGAGCTCCGTACGTGCTGACACCGACGCCAAGAGAAGTGAGGCTCCGTACACCTCTCTCTACTTCGTCAACGAGGCTCCGAAGTTGGCTGAGGTTCCGCGAGTCACGCACTGACTTGATATTGAGCAGTCTGGACATGTGATCCTCGATTATGGCTTCTTTACGACCGAACCTTTCCTTTAACAGCGAGAGAGCAACTTCGTAGTTTCCGTCGGACAAATCAAGACCCGCAACGGCAGCCGCTGCTTTTCCTGTTAAGTAACTGTTCAGGTACTTGAACTTGTCCACGTTTGACAGGTGGTGGTTAGCGTTTATTGTCGTGTCGAACTGACTCCAAAAGCCTTGCCACTGTCGAAGCTCGCCGTTGAACTTTGCTATCTCTAGTTTTGGCAGCTTTACTGTGGGGGTTACTTGCGGGATGTTACGGCTAGATTCTCTTTGATCTGAGGAACTTGAGGTGCGATCTAGCGAAGCGCTCACTGATGCGGCGTTAGTGCAGCTAAGCTCACGTAGCATGAGCTGTACTTTAGTCCTTGCTACGTTGATCTTTTCTTTGTAGTTCTCGGAGCATGCAATTTCCTCTTCTAATGCATCATCTTCTACGCCAATCTCAATTTCCCGATCTAGCTCTTTGAGTGAGTCTTCCTTAAGGGTGAGAAGGTTGATCTTTTCTTCAAGCTCACCGAGTGACGCGTCGTCCTCCATGGTAGCGATGTCATTGAGCAGCTTTGTTGTTGACGTTCGCACCACGGCCCTTTTGCGCTTCATCCTGTCGATGTCCATCTTTGGGTCCCTTATTCCCGGGTTTCGGCACCAAAAAATGTTGTAGCGGAATAGCAGGGAGGCAGACTTTTTCTAGTGAGACGACGACAGAGAAAAAAACACGTCCTTTCAGTTTGAACGCATCACGAAGACTGCTTTATTCGTTCGCTATGTACCGCTGTCGTAGAGAGGGGAAGAAAAAAAGGAAAAGCAAACAGAGAAGTACAAGTATTGTCAAAGAGTTTCCTCCGCACCCCGCACGTGCGACGGTCTTCAAGGACAGATGGACAAAACGCTTTCCGCGTGTTCGAGAAGGGTCATTGTGGCCCTCACCCCCCCTTTCCCTTCACGGCTGGGCTTGTAGGTAAAACAGATGTCAAGGACGCCCTTCGCTCCTTTCGCATTGCCCGTCACGCGAACCACCCGAAAACGAGTCCCTCCGAGTTGCCCCTCCTCCCCCTCTTTGCCGCGGAGTCTTTCAATTAACGCTCCCCCGAAGCGGGGGCTGCTTCCCAGTATGCGACAAATACAACAGAGCAGACGCACGTCCGGTTCGCTACCCTGCAGTGAAGGGATAAAGGCCCGAAGAGAGAGAGAGAGAAAACAGAAGGATGGACAGAATCATCAGTACATTTGGGGAAGCACATCCAGTCTGCAGGAGGTCCGTACAGATCTGGCGACGTTATTTCAGCAGCGCTTTCATTGCCTTCTGTGCCTTCGCACACATGTACGTGCCCATTGTTCTAGAATCTTGTTTCCACAAGATAGCCAGAAACGCGTTCTGCATAACTACCAGCGATGCTCGTTGCGGGTGCTCTCAGTGACGGACCACAAGTACTCGACAATTGTGGCGAGTAGCTGATTAAGGTAATCATACGTCACTTGTGCTGCCCGAAGGGTCTAGTTAACAATTAGGGACATAAGAATGTGAAATGATGCGCGGCTGCAAAGTGCTGGAAAGTTGCCCTCACTTTGTTGGCGAGAAGCTGGATACATTGTGCGGTGACAAGGTGGCCTAAGAAATAGATTCTAGCGACGCCGAAGAGGCACTTTTCCAGATTAATGACCAGACCGTAACCATCAAGTTGGTGGACAAGGTTGCCACAGACGTGCGTTACCTGTGGCAACAAGCGTGAACGCTATCTCTTCGCGGAATCAATGAGTCGAAAGACAAAGCGACGACGATCAGGCACGGCGGCGTCACTAAACGACGACCGTGTGGGGAGAGGGGAGGTAACCGAAAGACACAAGAGGAGGCGGCAGGCGGTCCGCCGCTACCGGTAGGAGGTGTGTGTAATCAAGAAAAAGCGGCTGGGAGGTGGGAACAGTGCCGGCGCCCGGTCGAGGACACACGCACGCCGAGAAGCATAATAAAGCACTGCGGCGCCGTACACGCGTTTACACTCTCGCCACCGTTTGGCCGCCGCTAAGAGACGTTCGACTCTCAGTGGCAACGTCGTCGTAGGACCTCGCGAAGAAGGTTGACCGCACACGTGCCGGCACAACCCCTCCACGTGCGACCGACGTCGACAGCTACCCTCGCCCACCACGGAACTGCCCACCGCCGACGTGCGGCGGGACCATACGGCCGCGCTCCCAAACTGGGTCGCTGGGACGACGATGAAACGCGCCTCCTCATCGCCTGTCCACCTCTCGCCTCGCTCCGCTTCCTCCTCTTCCTCATAACGGTACACTCGACGTCAGCCTCTGCTGGAGAGGAAGAGAAGGTGGCGTCGTCAGCGTCGAGGAACGACGAACGCGAGGAAAGACGTCACACCCTCACCTGTTCAAGAAGGTTTGGGGGAGGACCCCGAAGAGCGACGAAGAACAAAGCAAAGACACTCACTCGTCCCTTTCCCTTGGCCTCGCGAAGTCGTTAGGGAGCCAATCGATTGGGGGCCGATTGATTTCGTCAGCCGCGTGCACACACACCTCGATAGCCCTTTTCCCCCGCCTAGTGGGGTGAAAAAGAAAGAGGTGGTCCCGCCCGCTACCGCCACTCCGGGCAGGTAAGAACCCCCTCTCCGAGTGCCAAGACGCGCCGAGCGAGAATGAGGAGAGTACCTTCCTTCCTTCAGCCGGCGATGGGACCCACGACGACTCTCGCCGCTCCATAGTGGTGTACCGGACAAGCACCAGCTGCATCGCAGTGGGGCAGCACGACGACGACGTGACCCTTCTACCATCCCTTCTCCACCCTCGCTCACCCGGACCGTTACGGGACCACGCACGACCAGGCGAGGAGCTTCGCCGGACGGCCGCTACGCAGCGCCACGCTTACGGTGAAACGCGCGTGCCAGCGCGCGCACCTGTTCGCGAGGGTAGACAGGTGCGAGCGTGAACGCACCCCGAGCGGATCGGTGGCCGCCGGGAGACGGGATCAGACGCCGTCGCCGCCGCTGGGACTCTTCGCCGTCGCGTGGTGCGACCAGGACGGGAGGAGGGAGCAACACCGCATCAGCTGACGGAGCGGCCTGGCCGCTTCGCTCGCCCCGCCACTGTTCATCGACAAGGACTTCCCGCTCGCCGCTGCATCACTTGGATTTGCGCTTGACCTTTACAGAGTGCATAGTGCCTTCGTGCCCGAACCGTGTGCTTTCGGATCTCTTCCCCATGAGGCATCGGCGACGTCCGGATTGTGCGGCGAGGTTGTGCGGTGGCCCTTGTGATCCGTTGAAGAAGACCTGCCTCAAGGTGTGTTCATCCTGTTTCGACGACGTGTGGTCGACGCAGCTGGGACCGTAGAACGAGCGCATCCCGTCGCCCAGAGAACGCGTGAGCGGAGTGTCGTTCCGCAGACGTCTTCCCTTATTGTTGTGCTGTGTGTGTGTTTTTTGCCGCACGGTGTGGTGACCAAGTGCAACCGCGAGATGCTCGCCGGAACTCAGACGACCTGGGGTTGCCCTCCCGTTCACATTATGAGTCTCGGCGATGGACCACGGGCTGCCGATATGGCCGACTTCCAGGACGTGAGTACCATATACTCAATTTTTACGATGGCACGCGTGGACGAAGTTGCTAGTGGTTTGTCAATTTCACGTTGCAGGCAATCCGAGATCATGTGTTCCTGAACGAACCGTTCGCAGACCATCAAATATTTGGTCGGCGCATTTTCACACACGCGTTTTCCTCGCGCTCTGCTCGCCACGCAGTCCTAACGTTGGTTTTCGACGTTCCGCTAGCGGCGCGCCCGTGCCAGAACGCTATAGTTAGCGTTCACGGCAAGCCCCGCGTGCTCCATGTGCAGCATTTTGGTTTCAACCATCGGGCGCCTTCCACGCATTTTCCTCTTGACTAAATCACTTGACAATCGGAACTCCTTGTTCAACAACGATTCTTCACAGTGACGTGCCTGCTAACCCATGGCACTGTCTTTACGTCACGTCTTCACGTCGACTGGGAATGTCTGCTGATTGAGCTGAATAACTTTTTGGAGAAATGACGATGACCGCTCGAAGCGCACAATAATAGGGAGTTTTACAATAGCGCAGCGCAAGCCCTTGCGGTGTGGTCGCGCTGCCACTGCGCATGCGTTGTAACGTTAATCGCCCTTCGCGTTCGCGGCCCGCCCGCAGGAAATTCGAAATAGCGGCCGCGTGTGCGTCCCGCAAACGCTGCTTTCGATTACACGATGTCACTAAGATTGTTCGTTGCGGTTTGCAAGAGGGCAAACGCTATATTCTAAACCTCATATGGCGCCCGCTATGCCGGCGACGCCTGCAGTGCCTGCAAACGTTATTCTAAGACTCCCTAATATCACTCGTGCGTTTCTGTCACTTAATATCGCAGATCATTTCCTTCTTGTTGCTAAACATCGGGCAGGTACTGATGTTGGCCGAGTACTGATGCCAAATAACTAGCAACGCTGAATGAGATATTAACATTGCACGTATACACGTTTCGCCATCATAACTTTAATTAAGGTACCGCAAATTGAAATTATTAATGTTTACTGTAAACCTGCAATTTGTCAGGTCCACCTATTATGTGATTAGATACTCGCAGGCGTTACTATGCTCGCGCGCGTACAGTGATTATTTCGAGCCAGCTTCTGCTCATGCGCGGTGGTCTATTATAGTGGCTAAGGTATACTCGCCTGCTGACCCGCGGTTCACCGGATTGAATCCCGGCTGCGGCGGCCGCATTTCCGATGGAACTGAAAATGCTGTAGGCCCGTGTGCTCAGATTTGGATGCACGTCAAAGAACCCCGGGTGGTCTAAATTTCCGGAGCCCTCCACTACAGCATCTGTCATAATCATGTGGTGGTTTTGGGACGTTAAACCCTGCATGTCAATCGATCAAGCCAGCTTCTCGACGCAGACGAACAAATGGCTTATTTATTATTCACGTTCATCAGTACAGGGCAATTGAAAGAACGCACAACTGACTGGGCATGGGGCATGGTTACACAGCGTTATTATTCAGTCTGATGGGACGCCGGTGGTTTATCCTGGCATTAGAAGTGCTCACAAGGTTCAGTAATTGTTCCGGGACACTCCATATCGGTTATCCGCAGTCATCCACTCCTGAGGTCCTATCTGAAGCTCATCGCTCAAACCGGCAATATTTATACTGCTTTATAATTGCTATGGGCACGCCGGTATCCGCATGCTTCGGGTATCGTGGCGTACAAGGCAGACCAGTCCCAAAAAGATTACAGTGGCTGCAACAATACATCGGTTGGTGTATGTATCAAAATACTGCACAGCTAGTTACGTTTGCACCCCATAGCATTTGCCCCAATCATTGCTCAATTCATCTTGAATCGTTGATAAGTACCGCTTTCCACTGAAAAACAGCCAGAGCTTTACAACCCACCTATAAATCTCCGAGGCATGCAAGTCCAACGTGAACCACAAACCTTCTATAATCACTGCACGTGGAGGTTACCTACACAGCTGACCACATCTCACTTAAGAGGCTCGTACAAAAACGCATTTTCACGGTAACGCACACGCGATGAATGTTGCAAAACTGCCGCTCCCGTGTCCACACGTCTAAAGCAATTCCATGACGATTGTTATAGCGCTAGTTCAGAACGACGACAGAGGGACAAGAAGAAGACGACGACGTCCCTTTGTCCCGCAGGTCGCGGGTTCAAATCCCGGCTGCGGCGGCTGCATTTTCGATGGAGGCGGAAATGTTGTAGGCCCGTGTACTCAGATTTGGGTACATGTTAAAGAACCCCAGGTGGTCGAAATTTCCGGAGCCCTCCACTACGGCGTCTCTCATAATCATATGGTGGTTTTGGGACGTTAAACCCCACATATCAGTTATATCAACGCCCCTTTGTCGTCGTTCTGATCTCCCGCTATAACAATCGTCATGTCATACCAACTAGCCCAAACCGGCATACGCTTCTAAAGTTGCAGTGGCGATCACATGTAGATGGTCTCGCGGTGTGTAATAAAAG
The DNA here is from genome assembly GCF_043290135.1 of Rhipicephalus microplus. NCBI lineage: Eukaryota > Metazoa > Arthropoda > Arachnida > Ixodida > Ixodidae > Rhipicephalus > Rhipicephalus microplus. Next base: position 19,030,839 of record NC_134709.1, read on the forward strand.
AACAGTGAACAATTTCTGTGGCTTCATGTGCTAGAACAACGACATGATTATACGAGGGACGTCGTATAGAGACGGCGCCTGAACTTTGGACCATTTGGAGCTATTTAAGGCTCACCTGCGTCTGAAGTGCACGGGCCTCTACATGCATGGTTTCGCCTCTCTCGTTACTTTCGTGGGCGGGTTCGAATCCGTATCTTTCGCGTCAGCAGCCGAGAACCGCGACCGTTGTTACCACCGAGGTGGTTCAACTATCAGAAAAAGCATCTATCTACACGTGCGTACGCGAAACACATCATTACCGTTTCCATCGCAAAGTATAGCGAACGCAATGAAATGCGATCCTCATGTTTTGCTCTCCCAAGTTTAGTGCATGTGCAGGAAACCGTTGGAAATCGAAGCACTCGCACTCGATGAACATGCTCTGTGTCAACGCATGGTCAGTGATCAGTGACTTTATTACTTTTCGGGAATGTTTTCGTATACGATGGCCCCGCAGTATTGTTAGGTGAAGAGACGCAGACGAGAGGCCGTAGCCAAGCGTATTTCAAGGGGAGTATATATGCTTACTCGAGCCGCACAAAAGAGTCTTCAAATTGTCATCTTTTTTTCCACGTAGTCGTCATTTGATGGCTGTCCATAGCAGTATACACTCGTAAGAAAGCGCGCCTTTCTTTGTGCTTCTCTCTTTCTCTCTCTTCATATATTGTATTATTACATATTTTATGTATTTCACTCGATGTCGTTTCTTTCGTTTCATGCACCATTGCATTGCTCAACGTTTCCTCTAGTATACAACCGACTCCTGCCTATGACTCGTATAATAAGCTGACAGTATGAAATAAGTAAATACGGTTAAAAATAAAAGAGGGAGCCTGGAAGGATTAACTCGCGAAACAAAAGCGCTTTCGTTTCAAATAGGGCTTCGCGAATGCGAGTTGTCATCTTTTCTTTTTTTAATATTCAACTCGTGTGGTACACCCTCGCAGTATACTCGCGAGGCGCTATACAAAAAAGCTTACGAAGAAGGGGATTGTTTCGGCGCGGTCATTACTTAGCTGTCGCGGAGCGCCACTTACATGCTGCAGCGCACAATGCCCGGCAATGGCGCACGCGGGGCGGCTGCTTCCGTAAATCCCGTTGTTTTAGTTGTTATTCCGCTATGTACTCTTTTGCGTTGTGGCGAGGCCTTCTTCTGTAACTTCGGCGTGGTGCCACTGGGTCGCGTCGCGGTCGCCTTCAGCGTCGTTTATACGTTAGCCGGAGCTATAGCTGTTTCCACGCTCTGTAATCATGCCAAACCTGGGAGTCTGCAAAAAAACAAAAACAAGTTTGCAACCTTGGAATAAAGGCGAGAGAAACGCGTTATCTTAATGATAGGCTATAGCGCTACTGCCAGCGCACCTCATTTTGAGGCCGAAAACAATTTTCGCGCCTATATTAGAATCTCGCACTCGCTGTGCGGTTGTGCAGCGTCCGTTTGAAAGTCCAACGCGCGGTTCTCTTACTGATCGGATAATTCTTGTCCTTCCGCTAATTGGGCGTCATAAAGGCGTCTGTAGCTTCGTGGCTATATAATTTCGTTTGTGTCTCTCCTTGGGGGGGGGGGGGGGAAGTGAGGCGCTCGAAACGATGGCATCAGTATAACTTATTATATTTGCGAGGCTACGCGTTGATGACGTGTTAAGGAAAATGGGAGACGAAAAATTGATGAAGCAGTAAACGAAAAAAAAAATGACTCAGCACACACCGGAACACAAATTGTCGCTTACGCGACTTACGCATGCAGGCAACAACTTCTTTCCATTTAGAACCAAAGCCGTAAAAAAGCGAGACACCGGGAGACGAGGGATCGCAATTGCCCCAAAAGGATTTTCGCCTGAGCAATCAATTCGACCAGCGAAAAATTTTAATATCTACGTATGGTCATAAATGTGCCCGGCATGCTGATTTTTTCTTTATTGACATAAACATTTTTAATGAAAAGTCGTTGTCATCATTGCCTGGCTTTGGGTATACCCCTTTCCACTGATACTTACTTCAATACAAAATCTCCGAGGTCGGATCTCTATAAGCAGTTAAGACTGTGTTTGCCGAATCACAATCCTATAGCTCTAATATCTGTCTCATGTACCGCGATCAGGCAAAATGAGACTTCAATAAAAAAATTAACGATTGATTACCCTTTTATTCATTGCTTTTTAATCGCTGCTCTGTTCTTTGTACTCTTAGCATGTAGATATGCTTATAAAGTCTTAATGTTGCCCCACGTGGCTTCATGTATAGATTAGTGCATTTGTGAACGCATATCTTGGCGTGGTACCATGTCAAGCTCTATGTGGCTATTTTAGAAGCGGCCGTCTATAGCTATTTTCCCCATTAGAGGCTTATCAATGACCGCATCAGTATATATGCTGAAGTGCCCGTCATGTTGCATCTTTGAACTCGTACGTTAGTCACAGAGTGTCGCAGCGCCGGCGCATAAAAGCGAATCCCACTTTAATAGGTATACGTGGTAAGTAGGCAGTGGCACCGATTCACCAATAATACAGCACAAAATACGCGTACGTGAAAAAATGTGGTGAAAACTGTTTAAAGCCTCCCGGCCGTTTCCGCAGAATCAAAGTCATGCATTTGAATTCTCTTCTAACGCATAAACGTGTATGGGCCCATGTTAACTAGAAACGCCTTACATGGCACCATCGATGGAAAATTCCTCGGAATACGGAATCTAACCGGAGTAAACGTTTCGACAATCGCGCCTCTTTCAGGGCTTCAACCTACAAAGTTCGTAAAAGTCTAATGCTATTGAAGTCATTTATAACCCTTGTACACATAACCGATCAAATTTAATTCTCAGGAAGACAAGATAATGTTCGTTGAATTTTAAAGTTTGCTGTAATTTATGTACCATGCACAGCGAACGCATATAATATGACCACAAGACAAGTATACGCTCGCTCCAATGAGACCCTGGACTCGAAGGATTTTTCATCGCTGCAAGGTTCAATCTTCCCGCGAACCGCTAATTCATTTCGGCTTTCGTTATATAGAAAGTTGCGTAAAACTGGTTAAGCCCGGTGGCCAATAGGAACGCGCGCTTGCGACATAAAGGCTCCGCAAATTCGACGCCAGAACACCCCAGAACAAGTTCAAAAAAGCCACTCGCTGTGCTTATTTGGTTGCCGCGTATACCGCATTCGGTGACGACCGATTCCGAGCCACGCATTCTTGAACACGCTCAAGCGTGTTCAAGGTAGGTAGGTATAAACTTTATTTTTCCTTTGTAAAGGAAAGGTGCAATGGAAGAGAGATGAGGAGAGATTGCTACGCTCGATAGTCCTCCGCAACCCTCTCTGCCCAACCCAGGATGGCCTCCTGGACGTCGGGTTTCAAGCTGCGCATGGCAGCCTCCCACTGCTCCTCATTACTAATTAGTTTTCGAAGGGACGGTGGAGGGGGGTGCTTAGGGCACCCCCACATGATATGATTAAGATTTGCTTTCTGTGCGGGGCAATATTTACAGGAGGAGGACGGGTAAAGAGAAGGGTACATGAGGTGAAGAATGTAAGGAGAAGGAAAGGTGTGAGTCTGCAGCTGTCGCCACAGTACTTCGCGCCTTCGTATGGATTTCGACGTTAGCGGCGGTAAGGATAAACGACCAAGGCGGTAGTGACTACAGATGTCGTGAAATGTTAAAAGGCGATCCCGCGCAGCAAACGGTGCCGTTGTCGAAACGGGGCCTGGCTCTTCCAGCGCCTGCGCCCGGAACGTAAATCCTCGGGCGCTGGCGTGAGCCGCCTCGTTACCGGCAAGGCCCGCGTGCGCGGGAGTCCATATTAAAGCCGTGTCTTGTTGCGGGGGATGGGCCAAAAGGAGGGAGAGGGCTGTTTTGGACACCCTACCCGCTCCAAAATTGTAGATGGCAGTTTTTGAATCACTAATAATAAGTGAATAATTTGGAACTGTAAGGGCCAGAGCTATGGCTGCTTCTTCCGCCTCCTCAGAAGAGGAAGCAGAAATAGAAGCAGCAGCAGATATCTGACCTAGCGAATTCACAACTGAGAGGGCGAAAAAAGGACGAGTACTGTATTCGGCAGCGTCAACGTAGAGCACTTCTTTAGAAGTAGAAAATCGTTTTTCGAGAGTTTTTGCACGCTGTCGTCGACGTTGCTCGTGGTGCACAGGGTGCATGTTTTTAGGGAGCGGCGGAATGAGTAGATTCTTGTGTATTTCACGCGGAATAGTGTGTTTGGCGTTAGTGGTTGGAGTTGGCCTGATACTGAGGGTATCGAGTATGTATCTTCCGGTCTGTGTGTTGGAAAGACGAGCATATTGTGAAGTTAAGTGTGCTTCAATAAGTTCAGTTAAGGTGTTCAATGTGCCTGTCTCCATGAGCCGTGCGGTGGACGTTCGAATGGGGACTCCGAGAGCGAATTTGTAGATTTTACGTAACAAAGTGTCTACGTTATTTTGTTCTCTTCTCAGAAGGAACAGATAAGGGAGAGAATAAGTCACTTTATTGAGGACGAAGGCTTGGATGAGGCGGAGGAGCTCTGCCTCTCGTAGCCCGCCATGCTTATTAGATATCCTGCCTATAAGGCGTAGAGTGTGGTCCACAGTTGTTTGAAGTGCTTTAATGGTGTGTGTGTTTAGTCGATTTCGTTGTATGTGTAGTCCAAGCACCCTGAGTCTGTCAACTTTAGGCACGGGTGTATTGTTCAGTGTTATTTGTATATCAGAGATGTGCTTTTCAGAGCCCCGATGGGCAGGAAGGAGGAGCAGTTCAGATTTAGTGGGTGAACAGGTCAGATTCATGTTACCCGCACAAACCACCACCCTGTCAGCAGCAGTCTGCAGAGTTTCCTGAATGTGACCATCGGAGCCGCCTGTCATCCAGAGGGTAATATCATCTGCATAAAGTGAAAATTTGAGATCTGATATGGATCTCAGCGTTCGAGCCAGCGGCATCATCGCGATGTTAAAAAGGAAAGGTGATAACACTGATCCTTGAGGTGTGCCGAAACTCCCCAAGGAGTAAGAACAAGAGTGTTCAGACCCAATGTAAATAGTTGCCGTACGGTTCGAAAGGAACGCAGATATGTAATCATGAATCTTTTTACCAACGCCTATAGCGCTCAGTTCACTCAATATGGCAGTGTGGCTGACGTTGTTAAAAGCCCCATGGAGATCGAGACTGAGAATTGCTTGAGTATCGAGGCTAGAGTTAGGGATAATGATGTCATGCTTCAGTCGAAGCATGACATCTTGACTGGAAAGGGATTTACGGAAGCCTATCATTTCGTGAGGGTATAAGTTGTGTTCTTCTATAAATTTGCTAAGGCGGTTGAGGATTACATGTTCAAGTGTTTTTCCGATGCATGAAGTGAGGGAAATCGGACGTAGGTTGGCTGTGTTTATGGGCTTACCAGGTTTTGGTATGAAAATAACTCTGGCGTCCTTCCACGCAGCCGGCAAGGTAGAAGTGTCGAAGCAGTGGTTAAAAAATTTAGTGAGGGCTATAATTGAGTTTTCATCTAAGTTGCGGAGAAGTTTATTATTGACGAGGTCAGGGCCTGGTGCAGATGAGGTGCGAAGGTTCGCAAGCGCGTGTCTAACCTCAGCCTCCGTTATGGGGCTACTGAGATCATCATTTGGTTGTCCGATATAGTCAGGTGCATCGTATCGATACGCGCTGGGTAGGTGTTTGTCGCGAAGATCATTAAAAAGAGTGTTTAAGTTACCTTTGTGCGAGTGAAGTAGTTTGTTAATGTGATGATTATTTGCGGTACGTGATATGGTAGGGTCTAATAAATGCCGCAGGAGCTGCCATGTCATCTTGCTGTCTAGGTGGCCATGCATGCTTTCGCATTTCTGGGTCCATTGTTGACAAGCAAGCTGTATGGCATAGTCCTGAATTTGCAAATCGAGTCTCGCAATTCTCAGTCTCAGTCGGCGATTATGTCGCCTCTTCTTCCAGCGTTTGAGGAGAGATTGCTTAGCTTCCCACATGTGAAGAAGTCGGGTGTCAACTATTGTAAAAGGCGTATCAGGTGGTAACATGGTGGTATGCGTTTTTGTGTCAGTGTGCAATTGCTGTACCCATTCCGAGATATCATCTATCTCAGTAGGCGCCGAGCAGTGACGGGCCTCGCGAAACTTGTTCCAGTTAATAAGGCTCAGGCGCTTGGGAGCTAAAGGTTTGTGTCGGAAGTGTATGGTAGTTTGAATAATGTAGTGGTCACTACCGAAGTTAATGTTCAGGTTGGTCCATGTGACAAAGTGAACGCGATGGCTGAGTGTAAGATCGGGAGATGTATCTTTAGCTACACTATTACCTAATCTAGTGGGCATGTCTATATTGTTGTGGAGGGTGAGGCGGTGATCCTGTATGTGAACCCACAAAGCCCTACCCTTGGGTGTAGAAACAGAGTGGCCCCATACTTGATTTGGTGCATTAAAATCACCAAGTATTAGGAGAGGGTGATGTTTCGCGGCCGCAATGGCTCGGGCAAAGAGAGTATTGAAGCGATGGTGTTTCGCCTGTGGCCTACTATAGACGTTTAATACGTATAAAGGCGATTCTTGAGTTTTACAAGGAAGGACCTCCAAAAAGTTGTGCTCCACATCGACGCCGTCGAAATTAGAGTGAGTTACCGTCAAATGTTTTTGCGTTAATATTGCAGTATCGGGAGAATTTAGAGATTTAGTTTGGTGTACACTGTAACCGGGAAAAGTTATGTTTCCGTGGGTCTCTTGTAGGGCAATGACTGCAGGGGGTTTGGGGCAGGAGGCCAAATATTGTTGAAGAGTCGCTTTCTTTTTGCGGAACCCCCTGCAGTTCCATTGCCATACTACAAAGTTCGAGCGATTAGGGTTTGCAGCCATTGTCGGGAGGGGGTGTAGGAGAGAAGGCGGGTACGGCTATATTTGGATTATTGGCCGTGACGGCCGCAATCCATGCAGTGGTCTGCTGCATTTGAGTTTGTACAAAATCTAGAAACTTGTCAAGTTTGTCATTTATGGCAGCTTGGCCCGTCTCCTGAGCTGTGAATCTGCTCTCTATGTGAGAAATCTTACTTTCAATGACGGCGAATTTCTTCTGTGTTTTATTTTCGAGGGCGTTTATCCTATCGTTAAGAGTTAGAACTGTGTCGCTGAGAGATTCTTCTTCGCGTGGTGTGGCAGGGGTTTTGCGCTTATTTGAGGGTGGCAGCTGGGAGGTGTCTCGAGGCATTGTAGTGTCCATGTCAGTAGGAGGAAGAGGTATCGTGGGTTCAACAGCAGGGGGCGATTGAGCAGGAATGAAAGATCGTGGTTCGGAATGCTGCGAAAGATTGCTAAGGGGCATTCGGGATTGTAGCTCGAGCTTTAACTTTTGAATTTCTGCCTTGAGGCTAGCGTTTTCAGCTAGAACTTTTTCTAGGCTAACGTTTTGAGATAAGGAGCAGTTAGAGGAAGCTGCCTGTGCCCAGCTTACCTTTAATGGGTTTGGCAGATGACTGGTGGAATGGGGGTTCGTTGACTGGGTCGGGAAGTCAAGTTCTTTGGGAGTCGAGTTTGGGCCCCGCCTCTTGCTCTTGCTGCGACCCCGCTGTGGGCCACGCTCTTGCGAGCGATTAAGGCTCGGTGTCCGGGATGATGGAACTTCTGAGGGCTTAGGTGTCTGGTATTTAGGTGTCTTAGTCTTGTAACGCTGTTTGCACAATGGGGAACCGGTGATGTGAGCTCCACCACACACGACACAGACGGGTTCACATTCATGGTCCATTGAGGAATCCTTCAGTCCGCACTTGTGACAGATTGCATCGGGAGTAGAGGGGCAGACATCCTGGCGATGTCCAATTTTTCGGCAACGGGTGCAGGCTTCCACCTTCAGTCGGAATGGGCGGCAGCGAAGCGTGCAGCCTTCGTAGTTGATGTAAAAAGGGACGTGCGTGCCACGGAAAACAACCAAGATGGTTTCGGTGGTGCTCAGTCGGCGAGCGGCCCCAATGGTCATGGCTGGATTACATCTTTGGAGGGTTGGAAGGATTTCCTCGTCAGCGTAATCCAGAGGGAGATGAAACCTTCCACGACAAGAATCTACAGGGTCGGCAACGTGGGTGACGACTTCGTAGGGGACTCCGTTGAACTTTAAGGTCCGGATGTTGTGGTATAAATCTGCTCGGTCCATGCTTGACGTACTCACGAGCACTGTGTGACTGGTGGGATTGACCCTGATTTGATCAGGGCTGCTGATGGGAAGTCCAACTGCTTTGAGAACGAGTTGTCGTAAGACACAGGGGTGCAACTTGGTACAGTCGAGACCCCCGCGTATCCGAAGAATCACCTTGTAGTCCGCATCGGGCAGTGGTGGAGGTTTAGGCTCCCATGAAGATGGTTTCTTCAGATCCGCTGCGCAGGTGTCAGCCGATGAACCAGTGGGACGAAGGTCAGCATGTAGAGCACGCCATGAGCGAGCGGCGTCGCCTCCAGCAGCGACGCCCGCTGCGACGCTGGCCGCGTCGCGCTGGGCGCCTCCACTCATACTAGGCCGGCGGTTAGGCCTAGCGCGGAAGCGGTCGAGCTGAACAATAAACAGTCAGCACTGTTCTCAAGGAGCATTATCACATCCCAACAAGGTGTCGAATGGGTGCCAGGTCCACTTACAGTTGGTGTGATGTGTGATCCAGGGTCCAAGGACCTGAAGAGGTGGTCATAACACGGTAAGTAGCCGGAGCCAAACGTACACACGTCAGCGTTTGATCGGGATCAAGACGCCAAGCGTGTTCAAGAATTCCGAGCCACTATTCTTGAACGCGCTCAAGAAGTTCCTGCGCGAGTTCTTACATTAGTGCGCCTTCGATCACATCATAACCCCGCGACGCGCAGTGATCGATTGCGAACGGAGCGCGTCGAAGACTGATTGATCCTTTAACGGTGGAGAACAAAGCGCGCGACTTTTTCTTCTATTATCGAGCGTGTCCGCAGCCGCTTCTAAAACAGTGCGAGAAGAAGCACCGACAATAGGAGAGACGCGATGAGCGCGTTCGGAAACCCTGGTGATTAAAAAAACAAAACAAAAAGAACGCCCTCGAGAGGGCTCGGCGAATACCAGCGCGCTAGACGGGCATGGGGTGGAGCGTTTTTTTTAACGAGGCCGCGTAATTCCGGCAGTTATAAGCCGAACGAGGATGCGAGATTGCTTGCAGGAGTCGGATGTGCGCGCCAAAGACACGAAGCGCAAACGCATCGCGCGAAGAAATGCGCATAGCGCCGCTCGCCACACGCCATGCAGTCGTCGTGACTTGGCGTTGGGCGAAAAGCGTCCAGGCAGCGCTTGCCGCTTACACAACATATATAGCCACGAGACGCGGCCGATCAATCAGGTTGAAGTAATTCGGCCATCACAGGGCGAATTTTCACGCTTTGACAAGCCTTTCTGTCTGTTTGATCGATTGAATGATTACGAGAGTCCTGCATGCTCAGTCAGGGGGAAAAGGAGGGGGGGGGGAGGGAGGTGTTTCAGAGTGCGTGTTTTTCTCGTCTTCTACGACATGCAGATGAGCGACTACACAGCAGAATGCGGAATTGCAATTCGCAGCGCAATCGTGAGCGCGCACGCTGCATTGCACTCGAGTGCAATAGCAAAGACCACGAACGCGTCTATGCAGACAGGCGTGCGTTTTGCGTACACCGACTGACATTTGCGTACGCTCGCAAACACTTGGATGCGCCCGTATAGATTTACACGAGAGCATGTCGTTAAACGTTTTCGTGAACCGAGAAACGCCTATATAGCTGCGTGCACACTAAAACACTGCCGGGAAGTCCATTGTGCAAAGTATTCAGGTGCGTATACATGCGAAGGATCTTGCCTCGTACTTGGTTATGGGATGGCATTAGTGACACCCTATCACGCCTTCTCTGACTTGGTCGGACTCGTTTATGTGTTATGTGTCCTCTAGTTCAAAAAAAAAAAAAAACAAAAGAAAGAATATGAAAACCAATTCAATCGATAATGTACACCCGGTATCGATAATATACACCCGGTGGTGAAATATAAGGGTTGATTGATGTGTGGGGTTTAACGTCCCAAAACCACCGTATGATTATGAGAGATGCCGTAGTGGAGGGCTCCAGAAATTTCGACTACCGGCGGTTCTTTAACGCGCACCCAAATTTGAGCACACGGGCCTATATACAGCATTTGAGCCTCCATCGAAAATGCAGCCGCTGCAGCCGGGATTCGATCCCGCGACCTGCGTGTCAGCAGCCGATTATACCTTAGCCACGAGCCCACCGTGGCGGGGCGTGAACTATAACAGTAAGCGCAGTCACAGTTATATGCTGGACTTCTTCACCCTTGCGCCGTTACTACTGGCGCTGACGCGTCCGTGGCTCCGGTACCAGGTCAGATGTGGAAAGTTTGTGGACAATCGAAAGCTTCACACTTCCATGCGCCGGTAAACCCTTGCTCACGCTTGCTGGCAAGCACTTGGGTACGCTAAAAAAATTATCGCGTGCGGCTTGAAATGCTTGTGCACACAAGACATCGGCAACGTTACGCTTTGTTCGGATATCAGAGGGCTTTACAGCAGGGCGCGCAGAGCTTTACGTATGAGGTAGCCATTGCATGGCTATCAATTCTCGTGGCTCAAACGGAATTCGCGCTTTGAGCTGACGTTTCGGCGCAAGTTTGTCGAAAAAAAAAGCCTGCTTTGTGTAGGAATGTGCGCTTGAACTTGTACGTCGTCGTGTGCTGCTGGTAGCAGTTTAACCCCGTTTGCTCGCATGGATAATGGATGAAGACCTGCCGTCATGGTGGTGAAAGGCACGGCGACTCTAGACGTTCTTTGATGGCGCTTGATTCTGCACAGGTGATGATTCTTATGAGAAACGTGGGCGAAAGAAAAGCAGAACAGGTGTCATCATTCTTTTGTGCCAGATTCGAGGTGATGCGCATCGCTGGACCATGTGTGCGCGCGTGAAAGCGAAATGTACATTTGCTTACAATCCCTCGAGGGCCATTTCGCTTCGCTCAGCGTTCTCAAAAAGTGTATGGACATGACACGATGTTCTCGATATCTTCCTTTGCAAGCGTGAACCGTTGCATTGTGCAGATGCACCTGCAGGCATTTATATTTCTGCCCAGGCCAGAAGAGAAAGATAGAGCCGAACCGACACTTCTTCGCACAACGTGGCAGTTGGTGAACGGTGTCATGTGGTTTTCAACAAGCCGTCTGACTAGGCAGGGAGATCCGAAAAGCTTCTGTATTTTAAGAAGTGCGCTCGACTTTAATCGCCCTTTGTACACAAAGTGTTTGGGTGGCGCGCTTGGTTATATGGCACTGCAATATTTATCGCACAAAGGCGATATAAATTTTCGAACGCCGCAACAAGACACTACAAACGTTTGAGACACTCCGAGTCGACACATGTCCAGGACATCCTGAAAAAAAAAATGTATGTCGGTCGTCATTAAATCACGCATCTTGTGCAAACCTTAACTGACAAACTGTTGTAGTTTGCGTGATCAGTGAACGAAGCACTAATCAACAACGCTGGCGCGATCCCTTTTGTTGCAACTAAAAAAACATATAGTAATAGAACCTTTGAAATTTGTGTTGTGTAATAGAATCCCTTGTAATAGTTGTACTTCCACGTGGTATACCGTCGGTGAAGAATTTCTTTATTGAGCTAACATGCGCCCAGGCTAATATATATATAGTATCCTGGGCCCTTGGTAAATAAATGTTAAGTTGCATAAGTTACATATATGAAAGTTACATAAAGAAGAAGCAATGTACGTTGCACGCTGATATTACATTTGTCCGCCGTCAATAGTCTGACCGTCGGCGTAACACCTCGTCTTTCATACACATACACACACTTACTCGAAAATTCCAACATTATCATAGATGCTCGCGTTACTTCGATAGTATGAATACGACTGCTCTTGTCATGCGCGCGATTTTATCGGAATAATCTAAAATAACGAAGAATTCTGGCAAACATAGCGGCGCCGAGAGGTAGTAACAGCTTTTGTAGGTGAGGTGTAAAAGTAAATAAGTGCGCTCGACGATATGTCCAATTCCATAGGCCACCGGAACAAGTGCATGTCGCTATTAAGTCCGTTCGATCAGCCGTGTAGTACATGTATAACTTGTTCGCGCCAGTTCTTTATTCATGTATCAACAATAATGCTTGCAGTTTCACGTCCCAAAACCACGTTGTGAGTAAGAGGAACGCCGCGTAGTGGAGGGCTCCGGAAATTGCGACCACCTGGTGTCCTGTTACGTTGGCGGATATCGCACGGTATATACACGGGCATTTACCGTTTTGCCTCCATCTAAATGTGACCGCCGTCGCCGCTGGCATCGAACCCGCGACCTTCAGGCCGGCATCTGAGCACCGACACACCACCGCGGTGGAGAGTTAGTTCTCTTATTCATCAAACTGCAAGTTATACAGGCACTACCATTGCACGCAACTCGAACTACATGCGACTCGCTTCTACCTCAGGTTGCAGGGATTGCTCTGGGCTCGTTCCATGTCGCGTGTGACTTCGAACAGTGACACGGAGGCGGTGCCGTGTGGAAATGGTGCGACGAATGGCGAAGCGGACGACCTCCTCTACTTCGATTAGGCGGAAGGCGTGTGTGTTTGTGTGTGGCTAGAGGCAACGGTAAGGGTGTTTTATGGGGGGTCATTTCACCGCCGACGCCGCACAGACGAATGCCCATGGTGGTAGTTTTAATTGTGCGCAGCAAGTGGCGCGGCTATATAAAACAAAAGAACGGTCGACTTCCAGTGCGCTTGGGTACACACAAAGACGACCCAGCTTAACGGAAAGCCAGGGATGCGTATACGAACTGTCTAGTCATTCCAAGTTGTATGCACGGTATCGTGAACGTAATCCCGGAGACATCATCCTGTTTGCAATCGGCGATCAGGAACGCTCGATTTAAGAGTACACGTTCATTATTATTGTGACAGTAGCACAGTGGCTTAGGCAAAAAGAGGCACAACAGGCCCGCCCCCCCCCCCCCCCTACCCGTCCACCCCTATTTTTTTTTTTCGTCATGGCATATATAGAATAGAAAGTGACCATTTCAAAGAGGTGCCCCCACCAAAATCAAGCAAGTGCTTCCCCCCTGAAGAAAATTCAGCCTACGTTCCGTTCCGGCTGTAACATGAAAGACAGACTGCGGTATCGAAGCTATTACGCCTATAAAAAGCAAGAGAAGGAAAGTTTTATGTGAGCCGCATCCGAATCACTGATACTTGTTGGGAGGTGAAACATCTGCACACTGGTGGCAAGCATGATTATTCTCGATTACGATGACGATAATGATGATCTGAGGCATACGTACGGGTAGGGGGGGACGGGGAGGGGAGTGGAGGTCTTGTTGGTAGTTCGACTCTGACGGGCCTGTTCCGCCATGATTGAAAGAGTGGGCTTTAAATGATGAGAAATATGTTTGATGACTATGTCTGTCCAAGGCCCCTGATATTGCATTTGAAGTAACGGTCCCTTGCAGCTCTCATTCCCGAAAAGCCAAGAACCAAGGGCAGGTCATTGGAAAAAAAGCACGCCATCGCATCACTTTCGCGTTTTAATCCATTACGAACCAGACTCTCTTTTGGACTCGACGAATGTTGGGGAGCGCTTCTATGCAGCGTTTTTTCACTCACACTTTTTTCTTACGGAGAAATGCGAGCATGCTTGCGGTGACGATGAATAATAGTGACAGTAATAAAACTACTACAAGCAGGGCGTTCCACTCCCGTTTCTCTTCTGACTGTACCTGCCATCAGAAGTTCATGTACATTTTCTTCAGCTCAACGCACAGTCAAACGTTCGCCTGTGCGCAGTTGCGCAAGCGCCGTCGAGAACGAGAAGAGCACCTTCACCGTATCATCGTTCTCACGTGCGCGTTGCAACACACAAGCCGCCGCACTATGTACTTCACATTCTTTTTTCCTTTTTTCCCTGGGACTAGCACCTTCCGGCTTTTTCGCAAGTGTACAGCGACAAACGACGACAGGGAGCGTGAGCGTTGGCGTTACAGCCCGCGCGAGGACCTGTACGTGGCGCCCCCCTGCGGCTAGAGCGCAAACTTAACGCTTCGGCGAGAACATGTCGCTGGAGTCACGACGCGGTCATTGGAGCGGAGAAGCAACGTACGGCTAGTAGACTCATTGCCCAACTTTCGGATCCCCGCGGCGACGATCTCGCTCGCATCTTCGCAATCTGACTCTGCTTGTTTCTTTGAATTGCATACAGTGACGAGACGGGCTAGCTTAATATAAGGGTGCCCCGCCGCGGTGGTCTAGCGGCTAAGGTACTCGGCTGCTGACCCACAGGTCGCGGGTTCGATTTCCGGCTGCGGCGGCTGCATTTCCGATGGAGGTGGAAATGTTGTAGGCCCGTGTACTCAGATTTGGGTGCACGTTAAAGAACCCCAGGTGGTCAAAATTTCCGGAGCCCTCTACTACGGCGTCTCTCATAATCAAATGGTGGTTTTGGGACGTTAAACCCAACAAATCAATCAATCATTAATATAAGGGTGCTGGTGATATCAGGGTGGCGGAGGTGGCTGCCTCTTCCCTCCCTCCTTCCCGATATTGGTCGAGTCTTAAAAAAAAAAAAAAACTAGCTTTTACAATAGATTCGAAAGTGAAAGTGAAGCCATATGGTTCGCTTCCATGGACGCATCACAGATGGTGCGATCGCCTTTGGTCCCCAGCTTTCTCAGAAACCTGCGTGGCCGTGACGTTGCACTTTAAGCAATGATGAGGCAGGCCAGCGAGTAAATTAAGGTACGGGGCAGACTCGACGCACCAGTTCGATTAATAAGGGGGTGGATATGGCGTTTGACGCGTTAATAAACGTCATCCTGACACGGCAAGCATACGGCCCATATTTGAAATACTCGTTTACTTGAACCTCCTACTCCTACTATTTCTGGCTGAATATGAATAAGTTCCTGCACGCCTTAAGGTCGCACTAATGTCAAGTAATATGAAACCAGCATATATACACACAGAGAGAGAGAGAGAGATGGGGAGAAATGCTTACATGGCATGCTGGAGATCTTAATGCTGGCAGCGCGTATGATTTGCTACTCCAAGCGCTGGGTGACGATTATGACTGATGCAACGATCAAGACATAACAACACACCTAGAGCACACCACACAACACACGCACATATATTACACAGGTTACAAAGTTTCTTTAAGTCTCGTGGCTCGCTAAGCAACATCAACAAAACTTTCGCGGTGCTTTGTCGTGGGCCGAGGACGTGCCGCCGTTCTGAGTAGTCAAGTCGGTGGTCTAATGCTGCCTTCAGAGACTGTTTCTGGTGCGCATCGCCTGCAATCACAACAGAAACATGTGGGACTAGTATAGGCAAAAACGACACTGCACCGATTTAACGAAGAGTGAGGCGGGGGGGGGGGGGGGGCGCCACGCGCCGAGGCGACGACATAAAACACGCCGCGTGATATACGACAAGGCGTCGAGAACTTCCTCGCCACGGTCCCTCCCAGGGGGGTCGGGCCTTTAGCAACGAAAAAAGCACCGCCGTCGTTGCGTAGAAGCGACGATGGTCGTCAGGCTTGCGAACCACCACAGTGGCCACGCAGGCGGCATCGACGACGTATACAACCACCGACAACTGTACACGACGAGGTTGCATGTAGTCCGCGGCGGAAGACAAGACTCTTCTCGCGTCCCGGGTAGGCTCCGTCGGGAAGGGTTCCGGACCTCACGCTGAGAATCGCTCCTCGCCGCAAGTTTGTGTGCGTACGCACGTACAAGCGACGTATGCCCACCCTCCTGCCTCAAGTAGCGTGTGATGCGGCGCCTGGAAGCGGTCACGATTCCGGTGTTTGGCGGCGCTGTGTAACCCCAGCCACCCGCGGCTTCCGGGGCTGGCGCGATCGGTAGCATCTCCGGCGTCACGAAATACGTGCTGCTTGCTCGCGTGCAGTGGGGGTGCACGGCGGAAGCGGCAGAAATAATAGCGGCTAGCGTAGGTCAACGCGTGAGAGCGGAGTAAGGGTGTAATGTGAGACGATAAGGGCGTTCTGAAATGAACGTGTTGTAACCCTGATCTTAAGCTGGTGGAGCCTCATCGGCGCCTCTGAAATGGCTTTGAAGATAGCGAAGGTTCAGTAAGTGGTAAAGTTGTTTAGTGCAACCTCATAAACACGCAGCATTCTAAAAAAGCGACTAGTATATATAGCAGCCAGTGTGGTACTCTACTTTATACAGGCGACTTCAGATCACATGAGCAGTGGCATCTTGGGATGTTAGCGAATCTTTCTTTATTTTTGCACCTCTGGGCGTGCATTAACGAGTTAGCGACACGTCTAATTCACGAACTCAATCATTGTCATGTACGCGTGTGTCTTTCGTATAGCTCTTGTTCCTTTAGCTGTTAAAGATAAGAAAGAACGAGATGGCAACGAAAGATATTCGTGACGTTATATATGTGTCAATGTGAAGAAGACGAATGCCTATAGTTTGGGACTGCTTTCGGCAATGCATATTCACCGACAACCGAGCACAATAACGAATCGAGTGATAACCAGTAAAGGCAAATATGTTATCTTGACGTCAACCAGTGAAATAATGTGGCCATTGAGTGAATGAAAAAGTAAGGAGAGGAAAAAAAAAAGCCAAGGAAAACAGTGTTCATTTGCCCCGCAGAAGAAATGTAATGCCCGTGAGCACATTCCAAGCCGTAATAATGCTCGTATTTTTATGGTCCAGAACAACGATAGGATTATGAGAGACGCCGGACAGTGAATTGGTGCGAGAATTTCGATTACATAAATATCTTTATTGTGTACTAAAGCTAAGTTCACGGTCCTGTAGCATTTTTGCATACATCTAAATGCGACCGCCGCGACCATGCAGGTTTCGATCCCACGACCTTCGTTAGAGTCTATAGTCAAGCGCCATAGCCACATAATAGACCACCGCGGTGACCGTTGTGAGAAAAGTCGGTGAATTGCGTAGATGTGCCGCTCAGCATGCAGTACAAGTGTTAGTGCCCGGATCGCGATTTCTGTAGCGTGCATGTTGAACAGGAGTGAGCTTAAGCTCAACCGAAAATACGTGACGTTTCATTCCAGAACACTGACGTCCTTCAGTGGTACCAGACTTCGAAAACCGGTAAACAGCGCGGCGTTTCCTCGATTCCTTCAGCGGCCCTAATGACCAGACACCTTGTTTTCCCAAACACGTGGCCGTACCTTAGCGAGGACTAGCACGCAACCAGCAAATCCACTCGCAGAGATTTATACAGTCGATCGCGGCTAAATAACGGTCCAGGAAAAAAAAGAAGCGTGCGCGAGGCTAATGATGAAGTTGTCGTACGCGCCCTGTGCTAATTAGCGTATTTCCTGATGGGTCCCGCCGCTTCGCCTTGCACGCGAGGGCGTAACCTTGCATACCCTAATTAAGACACATCAGGCAGCATAGTAACCAAAGGGTTTCCTAAATTTACTACGGAGGAGAGTCTGGTGCGGCGATAGTTCAGTCACCGTGGGAGTGATAGGTATAGTACACAAACTGATTGTCGTTTCGTGACAGAGCAGCTCCAAGCCACGAGAAGCCAAACAGAGCCGAAAGTACAAAGATCAGACAAATTTGTGTACTACCCATCATTCCCATGGTGGCCAAAAGTAACGTGCGTTGCAGCTCCCGTGGGCACTATAGCGACCGAGTTCCCTCTAGTGTACTTATAGAAAACTCTATGGTAGTAACATGCACGCACGAACGAATAGAAAAACAAAAAGCGACCGGAGGAAGATTCAGGAAAGAAAAAAGAACATAAGTCGGAACGAGCGGTTGGGAGAAGACTGTTCTCGAAGTGTTTTCCACGACTCTGTCCCAGGGAAGCTAAAAATTAGCGAAGGGAACCCTGGTCGGATGCAAAGCAGCAGTGGTGCGCACGGTGTTGACCCGGTTGAAACAGGCGTCGGCGCGGGTGTAGGAAGAACGGTTTGAAGCGAAACTCGGTGTAGCGTTTACTCGAGTAAACGTTTGTTTGAAACGCAAAGACACGGGAGGTGGGTTGGGTTTCATATAAGTTTTGTTGAAGCGTTTGGCAAGACTTCGTAGTGGTCGTTTTTTTCATAGTCGAGGCACGGGCGCTGGACCGGAGCAGGCGCTCGTTTCAGCTTGACTACCAGGCCTTGTGATAGGTGACGTGCACGCTCAAAGGTTCCTGCTGACACGGGACATCGAAGTGGCAGCTGCGGGCGCTGTGGTGAGCGTGCTGAGGGTGAAAAAGAGAACGACCTCAGCGCGCACCTGTGGGGGAAGCGTGCGAGGGGAGTGTGACGTCAACGCGCAGCTGTGGCGTGACCTACTTGGCACTGCTCCAACACCTGCGGCGAAGGGAATGTGTTGCGACGCGTTCATACAGACGCACGTACGTACGGCGTTACACGCGTGATTCAAAAAGCTGCTTTACATCTCAAATGCGTCTGTTATCTTTGTAAAGTATCGGCTTTCTTCCCCACAATTGTAGTAAGGCCATGTCACTGCATTGGTTGCACGAATTCCGTGAGTTTGTGCAAGTGCTCACACTTAAGTGTTGTCCTTGCTTTTTAAAGGACTGCTGAGAGCAAAGTTTTATTATTTTTCTTGTGTCAAATTAAACGCCAAGTACTCAAGAAACCTGTAAAAGGTGAACGTGAGTGAGCCCTCAAACATAAACTACAACGAGTTTTCAACCGCCAGTTTCGGTTGCTCTTGTACCGTGACGTCACGGGAACGTATGAGCTTCTCTTCCTGCGCTTTCGCAAAATATAGTGACATTCCCACGGCAGAATGTCTGTGTCGCCCTGTTAGCTACGCGCGAGCAGCCATTTTACAATTTTTGGTACTTGACGCCACCACAACCTTGCATAGCGGTGCGTGAAGTCTCCAGGATCGATACTGTAGCTTGACGTCACCCTGGTGTCGATACCAGTAGATGCGCCGTGCGAAAGTGTTTTTTTTTTACTTTAACGTCAAAATAAAGTGTCGTCATTACCTGAGCTACACGCTCGTTTAGAGCCGTCTAGGTACACGTGAAATTTTGAAAAACACTACTTCAGAAATCAGTATCAGCACCCATTTAATCTGTATATCAGTGCCTTAGGCATGGTTATTTGAACTTTTCAAAGCGCTATACACACAACTGCGAAGGAACAAAACCGTGAAAGCGCGGCGAATTGGACAGCGGGAATGCGGCGCGGGTGGCTATTAAGTATCATGCAGACTAGAAGACCCTCCGTAATTAAGGATAAAGAGAAAAGATTTTCCTCTCCTTCTCCCCCCGATTCAAAACAGCGCGCACTCGAGGAGCAAGCGATCTGGAGTATTATTACACGCGGACGAAGCGCACTGACCACCGCAAACCGTGGCATCGCCGCAGTGGTGTTCCCTTTCCGCGTATGCTTCGTATTTTGGTTTCCTATTCGCCACAGCCGCGCGTCCTTCCTTGCCGGAGTAGAGTGAAACCGTGGCGATTATACCGCCCGCTCACTTAGGAAGCTACGCGGTGCACGTTCTCTACGTGCCTCATTTTCGAAAGGCAAGGCCTGACGCGGATGTTCCTTACAAGTTCTTCTATCTCAGAGAGAGAGAGACAAAGAGAGAGAGAGAAAGATACAGAGAGAAAGCGACCGCCAGGGGGAAAAGAAACGGCTGCACGTGTATGTACGCCCCGCTTCCGAGATTTCGGGCATTCGTCTTCACCGCTACGAGTTTCCTCTCCAGATATGACATCGTCTCGTTCGGGCTCTACCTCCGATAAGGGATCTCAACCGACCGCCACAATTGCTTCGCGCTTCATATACGACGCCTTCAAGCGCATATAGGCGGATTAAATTAGGACCAAAACGTGTTGTTGTTCTTCCGCGTATGCCTTGCTTGAGAACCAACTACACGTCCAGTTGGCTACAGAAGTTTAGACACCGCTTAGTCACTGTATACGTCGGAGAAAAACTATATTTCCAGGCAACTTGTGGCTCTGTTTGGTCGGATCTGCGATAACGGATCTCAGTGGAGCACTTCGATCACTTCACGTCTTTGTGTGTGGAATAAATTAGGGACACACTTGTCGTCTTCCGCGTATGTATTGCTGGAGAACTATAGTTGGCGTCAAAAGTTTAGAGACCACTTAGCTGGAAAAAAACACTTTATACTTCCAAGCAACCTGTGACTGTGTTCGGTCCAACGGCGCAGTACATGTTAGCGTGTTTTAGAACGCGTTTTAGAGCAGGCCGCATAATCCAAATTCAAAGCTGCTTGCTGCGTAGCAGTAAGAATATTCAGCTTTTGTGTGTGTGTGTGTGTGTGTGTGTGTGTGTGTGTGTGTGTGTGTGTGTGTGTGTGTGTGTGTGTGTGTGTGTGTGTGTGTGTGTGCGTGCGTGGTTGTGGTCCGTAAGGTTTTGACGGAGTCTGCACAACTTCGAAATAAAATATCAGGGAGTGCTATTACACCGCGTTTAACCCCAATCCGAATGGTGTAAAAGCTGATTGATTGATTGATTGATATGTGGGGTTTAACGTCCCAAAACCACTATATGATTATGAGAGACGCCGTAGTGGAGGGCTCCGGAAATTTCGACCACCTGGGGTTCTTTAACGTGCACCCAAATCTGAGCACACGGGCCTACAGCATTTCCGCCTCCATCGGAAATGCAGCCGCCGCATGGTGTAAAAGCGTATGATGTTCTTTTGTGAATGGATGCCGTGCACGTTTACACTATCACGTCACGGGGAACGAAAAACTCTAAAACGCTGTAAAATTTCTAAAAATGTCTAAAAAAAAAGCAAACGAAAGAAGTCACCGCACTCCCTTCTGAGAGTCCAACATTGACTCTCTTTAAGTTGACTTTCTTTAAGAAAGCACGTGAACTCCCATAGGAGGTTATTACGCTTCAGTAAGGCTTGTAAGAGAGTTGAAGTATCTCTTTAAAGAGAGTCATATAAGTGTGGAGTCAATACTCATTAAAGAGACCAACACGGCTGGCGCTCGTGACTCCCTCTTTTCTGAGCGCGAAAATCAATTATTGGAATCATGTCTCTCATTATTGAAAAAAAAAAAGTTCGCGACACAATCTTTGACCTCATAATTATCTGTTCGCGGTATGCTTACAGTGGACCTCAACTCGTGCACTGTAGGCGTCATAAAGATTCATGGAGGACACCGGTAACGGTTCGCTGCGCATTAAGCCTTTATAGGCGCGAGCCTTGTCGTAAGAACAAATAAATAAATAAATAAATCGGTAGTTCACAAATACTTCCAGTGATCCTATATGGGATATACACACCGTTCCACAGTCTCTTATTGGTTCGGTCGTGCGCCAGCTGACTCGCAAGCCCGCCTCGAGACATGTCGAGTCCACAGTCACCTTGCTTACATTTGCATTACGTCTCTCGTAATCATATGGTGGTTTTGGGACGTTCAAACTCCGCATATCAATTATATATACATTTGCATTCGCATTCCGCGCACGCTTCGCACGTTGTTGCTTCGTAGAACAAGAGTTTTCGGCAAAACCTTTAAAGAGAGCGTGCTCGCGCCGTAATTGCGGAACGGGAAAAAATTTATGCGCCGCAATCTTGTACCACGGCAAAAACAAAACAAATAACAACAAAGAAGAGAACAAAAACAACTGCCTCGCCTTAATTTTATCCCCGCTTGTCGTTGAATGTCTCCATTTGCGACTACAGCGAGATAAGAAGTGTGTCCACGAAGTTATCTGTCATAACTTTTTGTATGCGCACATGCAGTTTTGTTTGAGTGACCAGATTAAGAAGAGAAAGACTTCTGTACTCTGTATATGTGTATATTTACAGTGTCTGTATAGCCACATATGTATTATGTGTAATTGATATTTCCCGCTTCTGTTCATTACTTTTCTCATTGGACCCTACACTAGCCTCAGGCTATGGGTCCAATCAGTGTTTGTAAACCTCATGTGACAAATGATAATAAACGTTCAATCAATCAATCAATCAATCAATCAATCAATCAATCAATCAATCAATCAAGGGGCGCTGCTCGTCTCGTGGTATATACCGTGGAATAGGGCGAGGGAGACGAGGAGGAGAGAAAAAAAATTGCCAGTTTCCAAGCCTTCGAAGGAAAACGGTTGTTCTCAGCCAAGAACAGATTTGCGCGGTGTTATTGCTTCTATAGACTTCATGTTCAATACGCGCGCTTCCGGGAAAGTAATTTCGGGCCGTCGTGACGACGAACGTGGCGTTTTATGGCGAGTTCGCCAAGTCTGAAGGGCGCCACGCAAGCGGGGATTAGTTGGCAGTCGAGGGGGGGGGGTCGCAAATATTCACATTGTTTCTGATGTGATTCGGGTGTGAAATATTCAGACGTGATTTTCCTGTATGCTCGTCACTAGCGAATTTGAGAATTAAATGTAAACGTATATGTCAAGATATATTGAAAAAAAAAAAGTCGAGAAGTGTGGCCTGTTGACATCGTGACATCGTGAATGATATCGTGACTTTTACGACCAGGCATACCAAATAATAGGCCGTCTTCCGTAGAAGTGCTTGTTTTCTGACGCTTACGTTTTGATTTTTAGAGTCGCTTACAAGCGACCATAACTATCGGTTTAGTCACTCAATCAGTAACAATCAGTAAGTCTAGGCCCCTTTATATATGTACAAAGGGAGCTAGAGCTTGTTGGAGGGGTTGATTTATATGTCTAGTGTTATCTTGTTTCGCCTAACTTTGCGTCTTGTTTATTTAAACTCCACGAATATTGTATCTGATTTTTTCGGATAGAGAGAGAGAGAGAGAGAGAGAGAGAGAGAGAGAGAGAGAAAGGAAGGGCCGGGAGGTTAACCAGATATTGGCATCTGGTTTGCTACCCAGCGCTGGGGGCGGGGAAGTAGGGACAAAATTGACCCTCAAAGAGGCGCCATCCTTTTCAAGTTGCACTATTTAGTTCAGACGAACGAAACGACGATTACGTGCAAAGGGCGAGCAATGCTGTTCCACGAGTCAATAAACGCAATTTCCCCGAATATATCACCTCGCATTATCCGCAATTCAGACGTTGCGACCCGACATCGCTTCGCAGCGCCGAACGATTGCCAACGCACGTTATAACGCGAATTACCACTACTACAGCTGCGGGCATCTAAAAAAAATAAAAAGAGAGAGAGGGAGAGGAAAAAACCGCTCAGTTAAGCCTGTACTATATATAGACGCTAACTGCGATTCTTAAGCTACTATAGTTAAATGTAGAAGGCTTGCGCAATGACTGTTACAAGTTAGTGTAAAAGCTAAAGCATACTTTAAACGGAAAACGCAGTACAAGCGCGCTAATGTCACCGCTATTTTCTTACCGCGTTCCCTTCGAGGCACAGAACAACCAAACAACCGCGGCAACAACAAAAAAACAACCAAATGTTCCGGTTCTCTTGCTGCTCGCGTGTAAGTTGGCTTCGAGTCATAGTTAAGACGGCACATTTACTTCGTCGCGTTTATTATAGTAATTGTGACACCCATGTGTCTCCGCCCCGTACCTTCGTCATAATTTGCCTGGATGTAGTGCTACTAACCCTTGGAACCACACGCTTCGAAGGCTTTGCGTTATCTATTTTTTTTCGTTTTCATTCTGTATGTGGTAGTTATTTATTTTTTGTGCGTGCGGAAGACAGCTTACGGTGTGTGTGTCAGTGCGCCTCTTATCGGCGGCAAAACTGTCGCCAATAGTTGTATTTTGTTGTTATCGCCGAAAGCGAGAAGTAAAAAATTAAACGAACCTGCCTACAAGGAGAGTGTTCGTATCTGAGGCAAGCGCGCGCACTTATAGCGACAACATTGCAAAGAGCACACGTAATGGCGTGCATTCGAGAGGCGGGAAAGGACCCAGGGACGCGTAGATCATTCGAATCCGAATCACTAAAGCGAGAAAAAGAAGAAAAAAAGAGAGAAAGACTGATTTGAACGACGACTTAAAGTGGAGAGAAACGAGCCTGTGAGGTCGTCGGTTTCTAATTCGCGCATTAGCTGTGTGCACCCCGATGCACCGGCAGGACACCTCCGCGTGCGTTTTATCACTTCCCGCCCTTTCTGTTTCCCACTCACTGCACGTTTCTCTCTCGCTCTTAGTGCAAAGCGGCATCGCGCGCACTTAGCGGCACTGATCGCGAAATGAGCCAATCGGCAATGCAGGCGACCAGAGGGAGTGCGCCAACTTGCGTGCAGCGCGTAGCTAGCCTGTCGCTATGTGCAGTCTGTGGAGGGGATGGTGTCAAACGTGGTGTATGCAATGCCTATTCCTGACAGCCTAGTGCCGATGTACAGCCGGTCGCGAATATCCTATTCAATTGTATTTTTCTAAACCAAGCATACTCTAACGTAAACATGTTTTCACGTCTTGAAACGTAAAGCTAGCTTCACTACCCGACGTGGCGTCGTTGATGTGCAGCTTGTCGATATAGGGGACGGATTTGCTATTGCTTGGATACAAACGTTAAATTATTAAATTACGTAGTCGCTGTCTTGAAGCTGTTCAGTTGTCATAAATGAGAAAGAATGTAGCGGAGTACCGCAGGACAATTTAGTACTCCAGAACTGTGTTACAGAGATCTCTCAAACAAGCATCCAAAGCACAACATACACTGCAAGGTGTTGTTTATGCAGACTAACCCTTACCTAATGCGGACGCCTACGCAAGGAATCAGATCCGTAATCTCCTGGTGGGTGTCGAAGACAGTGAAAAAGCCATCGAGTCACATAGGCTGCGTCAGTCTATGTGTGACCGACAGGCTCTGGCTACGAAGAGACGCCGTATTACGGTGCGGTAACTCACGATAAAACACTAACCATTCGGGATTCTTTAATCTGCGCCGAAAGATGTACACATGTTTGCACGCAGAAAAGTACATATATGAGCTGAGGTGGGGGCAGTCGCAACATTCCCGCCAGCTAGTTGGGTATAGTTCATAGGTGCGACGACACAAACGCAACTGCACGCAATTAAATAAAACACCTGAACAAAGGGACGCTGCGTCCTGTGTCTTCTTTGTGTCTTGTCAAGTTTGCGCTGTTTTACCTGAGCAACTAGGGAACGTGCAGTTTTATGCTCGATACAACGCAGAACGGAGCACAGCGCGTTCGCAGAGCCCACTCACTGCACGCAACTCTCGCCGCATCGCTCGACGATTACCGATAGCGCGCTTAAGTCTCTGCCCACGCGGGCCCCGTCAGCAAGCGGAGGCCCCCGTGTGTCACAGTGTAGCCGAAACGCCGGTAATTATATGCGCGCGTTAAGTTCGGCTTTGCATCGGCATCGTATCGATGCACGGCGGAGCCTGCAGCCAAGTCATGAACCGTCAGGCACCTAAGCGTCCCGACGATGATGGCTTCGCAGTTTGCAAATGATGTTCCTCCTATCTGGAGGATCGACTGCAACGCGGTTGTGCTCGCCGACGCTCCAAGATTGCGGCTCACCCCTGCAGCCGAAGGTGTGAACCGGTTAAACACATACCACGGACGTCCTACGGCCCCAAGGCTTTCACGCGTTATTATTATTTCATTGATACAGGTTGTGTACATCCATAGAGAAAGAGAGAGTTTCTTAGTTGCCTTGAGACTGCTATTACATCGAGCAGGGCACCACGGGTGTAAGCACGATTGATCTCAGACACGCACCCTATAGCACGTCATGCTCCGGCCGAGAACCACCACCACATGCGGAGCGCAAGAAACGACAGGCTGTTCTGTACTTGAGACGTCACCAGAGGAAATATCGCTTCCTGATGCCACGGCCGTGCTGCATGGACGTGCAGCACGGCCGTGGCATGGGCATGCAGCGCCGCCACGCAAGCACCTCGGACTACACATGCGTGCAGATTTCTCCGTTCGGAATGGAATGGAAAGACTTTGTCCTGCGGGACGCGTTTAATAGCGGGTGTGTCCCACGTATAGGGACCGACAAGGAATACCTGGCGGACGCTTCGTGGGCTTGCGGGACGGGCCATTGCTGGTCGGCGAAAAGTGAGCTTTTGAGGGACCTCTCCCACTTAATTGTCTGAGGCAGAGTCGGGATCAGTGTTTCTACACTCCCAGAGCGTATGTGCGAGTGTCCCCGTGTGCCCGCGCGTTTGCAGAGGCAATATTTCACTGCAACTACACCTCCCCCCCCCCCCCCCGCCACCCCCTTTTCGAGCGAGTGGTCGAGTCCACAAGAAAACAAGCTTCGCAATGGATGCAAAAGTGTAAATGACGTAGGCACACGTACTTCGTAAAGGTTTCTTGGAATACAACATCCGGATCCTCGGCCACCATCATCATCAAATACTTGCACGACCATAACCCAGTACGTTGAATAATGACGTCTCAGGTGTCCTACTGACTACAGTTTTGAGGCTAACTTGGCGCTCCTTTTCGATGATTAGGGAGACTGTAGCTTCCCCCAAACGCCTTTCTCCTGTGTGCGCGCCTGTGGATCTAACGAAAGAACAGAACGAACTATACTTAAAGCGCTCAAGGTTGGCAGCGAATTGGTTCGTTGCTCAGGAGTCCTAATTAACGGAACTTAGTCGTTACGGTGACGTCTCATTCGACAGAGCCTGTGTGTTTCAGCCTTGTCCCTGTTGTGACGACTCGAGCGAATGTGAACCTTGTTCACGGTGAGCTCATTCGTATTAATTCACTTGTTCACGGCGAGCCCATTCGCATTATTGCACGCACATGTTTCCAACGTTTCATACTAATATGTGTGACTTGTAGTAAATCTGCATATGTAATTTACTCCCGCTCTTCTGTTGCCCCGCCGCGGTGGTGTAGTGGCTAAGGTACTCGGCTGCTGACCCGCAGGTCGCGGGATCAAATCCCAGCTGCGGCGGCTGCATTTCCGATGGAGGCAGAAATGTTGTAGGTCCGTGGGCTTAGATTTGGGTGCACGTTAAAGAACCCCAGGTGGTTGAAATTTCCGGAGCCCTCTACTACGGCGTCTTTCATAATCATATGGTGGTTTTGGGACGTTAAACACCACAAATCAATCAATCAATCCCGCTCTTCTGTTGATTCAAACCGTATAGGTTAAGAAGATGTATACGCGTTGATGAGAAGTTGATGCCTGCCCTTATACTTGCCAGTACACTCCCTTCCCCCTTTTCCTCCATCTGCTCTCTTCCCACGCATGAGTTATTAGAGCGTAAATTAGAGTGTCCAGGCTGGGATCGAAACATCCCGAGGTCACTCGTACTGTTGTCGGTCATCCGTCATGACGTCGGCAGTTCAGAGGTGCGCCTTTGCCCGTGAGCAGTTTAGCCGCCTGATGCGTGCGAACGAAATGAACAAAAAAAAAAAAACGGTATAGGCAAATCTGCGGCGCTGAAAACACAAGGAAGCGGCGGCGTATAGTACCTGACGGCCGGCAGCAAAGCGATCGGCGCCTGCAGGGAGCCGCCGGGCGGGCAATCACGTTCCTATCGAAGCTCATATCACACGTGCCGCGGCCTGCAGCCTCGTTCGGCGAGTGGGGACGGACTTGATGCGAGCGGCCTAGCTCTCCTTCCTCCCCCGACCACTTCTTGCTGAGTAATGGGCCGATTGTTCACCGCCGACGATGTCCTGGCGCTTCCGACGAGGGCATAAATCTCGGAGGGGAAAGGAGTTAGCGTCGGTGAGCAGTGAGAAGAGAGCAGCAGATACACACACGGCGCATGCGCACAATCGTGACTCGAAAGGGACGGTCCGACCCCCGCATGCGGCCCGCAGTTTACGAAAGAGAGATGGAAGAAAGAGCTCAGAGGCGGTGATAAGACTCTGGAAGAGGCCTGCGGCGTGTTCGGTGGGCGGAAGTGGCCAGTGAAAGGTGTTGAATCGGGGAGGCGGGCGAGCCATATGCCAACGCTGCTCTCGCCTCGAGAGCCGTATGTGAACTTTCGCCTCGACCGCGGATGCGACGGTAGCGCCAAATACGGACATCAGCAACCGCCGAGTTTCGAGGAGTATACAAGAGGCATGCTGCTCGTAAGAATAGCGAAGATCGTGCGCCAGTCTCTGTGTATAGACCAAGCAGCCGCCATTGTGTGTTTTTAAAAGTTGCAGAATACGGGATGCGTTGAGGCTTCTTCTTCGTTGGCCTGTTTCACATGGGGTGATGCCGCTGTCAGTTTAAGCTTGCCAGAAGCTGAACCGGAAGCTCTTACGCAAACGTTACACGCATCGTTTATCAACAACACACAATGCACTATCCTTTGCAAAGCTTACGTGCCCCTACGCTTCAGCACTTGTTCCGCACACCTGGCAGATTTGTCACGCCACTCGCAGAGTAGCAGGAGCTTCAATCGGGGTTCTGGAAACTAAGATGGACGGGATGTATAAACATGGACTATTGTCTCATGGCAAACTAGGGATAGCAGTATAGTTTAAGCTACAGGAATGAAAAAAAAGAGGTAAAAACATAAATACGGGCATGCTGAAAGTGTTCGCTTGGTGACCGTTCCTACACCGCGTCATTTTCGGTTACATAAGCACTGGGAAGTGGGAAAGGTGTCTTAACTTTTTTTTTTCAATTCCAGGGCGCACTATATTTACCCAGAAAGATTAAGAAGCAACGAGTGGTCACAACGTAAAGACCACAGTGGCTACGTGCGCACGTCCTTTATTTTTTTTTACCTGGTGATTAACATGCATTTTTAATTGGTTGATTAACATGCAAAGCTCGCCTGGCTTATGAAAGCGAGATAGCATACTAAAAAAACGCATTTCAGCAGCTCCCAGTTTCGATGAGGTTTCGGGATTACGTAGATCACTCAATGTGTATTGCCGATGAGAGCGCGAGGGAAACGAGGTGTGTGCCTATTCTATCGTTGATTGATTGATGGCGTTGATCCCGGCAAAACAACCCAGGTTACAAAGCGACCCATACTACAGACGCCGCAATGGAGCGCTTCATATTGACCGCCTGGTGTTTTTAGCAAGCATGCGAAAGTTTCAAAATACAGCGACTACTGCGTTCTGTCCAGTGCCACCAGAGAGCGCCCTGGGTCGGAGAGCAATCGAAACCACGACGTGTGGACTCGCAAGCGGTGTTACGTCATAACCAACGACGAATCCCACCCCGTTGTAGGCGGGTAGATGAGGTACACGCTCTACAGCAGCGGCAATCATTCGAAGAAAGCAAAAGCACAGCTAAACGAGTATGGCGTGTAATACGGACGCCTCGGAGTGATGGTTATAGTTAGGCCCATCCAGCGGCAGCGCGGTGCCGTAGTCTCTGGTTAAGGCAGTTAAGGTATGAAGCCACTGTTAGAGGCGCCCCTTCCTACCCCTAACGGCCAAACCGAGAACAAATGAGTAACGCCTCCAGGCCGTGTTGAATAAGGGCTTCCAAACGCCGCGCCTGGCCAACACCGAAGGGCGCTCCCATCGACTTGACGGCCGCTTTGTTTCGAAGTCTCGTTGTGTGCCCATCTTTCGGCGTCGATGTCTGATGGCGGTATTTACACCGGCCACCCTGTAATCGTGGACCCAAATCACGCCTGCTTTTTTACTCGTTCTCATTCTCTTTACCGCTTTATGGTCGCCACTGGGCCGGGTGTTTTAGAGTGTGAGGCGAACCGAGCACCCTGATAATGGAGTTCGATCGGCGCGTCATGCGCGTAGCAAACACACGGGAAACGATAAGTTTCGGCTGCTCGAGCTTAACGCGAAGTTTTCAACGGCACGGCCGACACCCCGCAATCTGGCCGCGTAGCGGCAGATTGCGAGACCACCTATAGAGCTCGAAAAATTTCTCACACCGAACGGCACACCAAGAGGCCGCGAGTGAAAGAGTTAGGCAGTTAATGTGCCAAAATGAAGGCGAAGTGGCGGTTACGTTTTCAAACAATCGCAAATGATAGCCCATCTGTGACGATGAAACGCTCCTGGCTTATTCGTGCTTATTCACTTTTCTTGCGAAAGAGATTACTAAATGGTATCTTCCAAGAGAGAGTAGTTCTACTACTACTACTACTACTACTACTACTACTACTACTACTACTACGACTACTACTACTACTACCACTACTACTACTACTACCACTAGTAGTAGTAGTAGTAGTAGTAGTAGTAGTAGTAGTAGTAGTAGTAGTAGTAGCAGCAGCATAGTACGACTACTACTAGTAGTAGTAGTAGTAGCAGTAGAATGACGAAGTGCCCCAGGCAACGGGAGTAGAATAAAGGAGAGAAATAAAGAAAAAGATTGCGTTAGCTCCTGTTGATAAAACAGGGGTTCATTATAAAGTATTTGTTGCATTTCTTCATACCTTCCATTTTTTTACATGTATAAGAGAGACCAATCGGGCGCAATGACGCTTGATTTCACTTAGCACAGATGACTTTCGCGTGACGTCATGGATGTTGCTTCTGAACATGCTGGCACTCCGCGATGATTTGTTTGATGATGAGGAGGTTGAGGTTAACCTACTTAAACGTGGTAATGACGTGACAGGAACGCGTCTGTGCGTAAATAACAAAAAAAAAAAAACCCGCACGCGATGTTGTGATAACTTTAATGTGACATTGCAAACGCCCCGTCTCGTCGTGCTGGTACTCCAACCCGGAGGTTTCAGTGGAGTCAGTACGAGCCACCTATTCTCCTTCACCCTTTCTGCATCGTCACTATTATTCCACTCCTCCCAGACTTTGCTAAGCCCAGGTTGAGAGAATAGAAAGAAGAAAAAAATCCTTGCTGTTTGCCTTCCCCGACCAGTGGAAACGAGGGTTGTAAAAAACAAAAAAAAAACAAAAAAAGAACGAGTGATAACTCAAGACGCCAGCTCGCGTGTATAATTCAAACGCGCTTCTCGTATCAAGAAGCGAAAGAAGAAAAACCCCAGACTATACTCGTGTACATTTCGACAGAGCGCCAGAGAGAAGTGGAAAAAAAAAAAAAAAAAGACCGAACACGCGAAGACGGGCACGACGGAACGATTAAATGCCGACGCGACCAAGTGGCGCGGCGTCCGATATCGTCTTCCGTATTCTTCGCACGGGCGCCGCCGAGCGACCGCGAAACAAAAGCGATTTCCCCGGCGTCGACGACTCCGTGTCCCCCCCCTCTCCGATATCTCGAACAGACTATCGACAATAAAGAAGTGAAACGTCTCGACACCACTTCGAACGAAACATCAGCGGGGGAGATGGGCCGACTCGCATATCCAATACACATCAACCGCGCGAAGACGACGAAGGAGCATCTTCCGCGAGTTACGGGCGAAAGAACGTGTAGAGGAATGAAAACAGCAACAAAAAAAAAAAAGTGGAAGGACTTCGAGGAGAATGAACGGTCTCGTTCGCGTTTAAATCTCGTGTCTCGCGGTCTTGGGGGAAGGCTTACGCGGGATCTGCCATCGGCGTTCCAAGCTGTCCTCGCCGATGACACGAGGCAAGAGCTAGTACGAATCTAAAGAAGAAGAGAATAAATTGAAATACACGATGACGACACGTGAATGTCGACAGAGTGAGAGTGTCCGCGGCCATCTGGATGCGAAGTCGCACTCTCGACCTTTGCGCAGATTCTTTCTTTCTGGGTCTCACCATTATCTTTCCTTTTCCTTTCGATCGATTTCATTAGCTGTCTTTCTCGCTATTATCTTGCGACCGTGGTCGTTGCACATTCAGAGAAGATGCGCCATCGGTTCGTCGTCTTCGACGGCGATTTTTAATCAGCTGCGAGAAGCGCTGCCACGGCGGCTAGAAGCCACGGGCGGAGTGGGGACGGGAGATAGAGGCGAAGACGATCAATTGCGGCAAGACCGATCCTGCTCCTGCGTCGTCTTCGCCGAGCCGCGCGACCTCGTCGGTTTTTTAGAGACGGTGCACCACGAGTTCTTCTTCACCACACGTGGTCGCCCTAGAAATGTTAGGCACCCGACGGAAGGTCTAAACAAAGACTGGAGTGAGATTGCACGCGCAAACGGGTGGGGGCGCGAGTTCGATGACACCCAGTCGGGGAGGCGCTGTCCGTTAGCTTGAGAGAGAGAGAGAGAGAGATAAAGATGCAAGGAAAGGCAGGGAGGTTAAACCAGACGCACATTCGGTTTGCTACCCTGCACTGGGGAAGGGATGAAGGGGAGAAAAGAGGTTGCAGAGAGATGAGAAGGTACACACAATCACGAGCACACTCGGGGAGCACACACAGTCTACAGGCGGTCGCTCAGGTTTGTTGACTTTAAGTAAAGTAGCAGTGCTTTAGTCGCTTTCTGCGCAACTGAGGCAGATGCCCAAGGTCCTAGTATCTTGTGCACACAAAATGGTCCGGTGTCTTGAAGTATGGATGGATGTACTACAGGGGACCGATAGAAAGATAGAGGGAGTGAAAGCGAAGAGAACTTGAAGAAGGACGTGCACTGGTGGCTACCCTACACTTGATACAGAGTGCCGCTACGTGCCGTCGCCGTGATTCATAGTCTGCTAACATTAGCAAGTGAAGTGCGCTCGCGCACGAAAATCGATACGTGAATCAAGAGCGATCGCGTTACATCACGCGCGTTCAAGGTCGTGACGCGTGACGTCACTTCTTGGCCCCGCGCAATCTCTCCCTGTGTAGCTCGCAGTTCTCTCGCCGGTACGAGAGGAAAGAGAAAGTTCTTACTGCGTGCGACAAGTCCCTGTAGCTTCGCTCGTTCTTAACGGATTCGAAAACTTTCGGAGCCCATCGATTCGTCAGACAGTATAGTTCGATACTGAGCTCATTGGATGATTACCTGTAAAAGGTGGTTAGGGTAAAGAAGTGAAAAAAGATACAGCGTTTGTGGCCTTTCGTATGCAAGAGTGCGACGGTCAATATCCGAAGATTTCTACCTCCGAGAGTGGCCGCATTGCGTTTCTGGTACAACGAAGGCTACTTTCATTTTATTTCCTTTCAGTAAACATCACCATCGCTCTCTCTCTCTCTCTCCCTTCTTTCCAGTCAATATTTAGGACGTGCCAATCGCGAAGAAGCGGTCACGTTCGCCGGCCAACCGGGACACACATTAACATGCACGAGGTCCGAGAAGTAAACATTTATATAACACCAATAAAGAAACCACGAAACGTGGTATTGACCACCGATGCTGAATAATCGTCCCCCGTACGAGGACCGGTGTTGTGACACTGTTATGACACGGGCGAGGAGTAAGGGAAGGGGGGGGGGGGCAAATGCCCGAACGAGAGGATTGTAGAACGAAGAGATACATCTCGCTGCATGCGACGTCCGGAACATTACCGCTGTCGTGCGGCGATGACAATCGTGTCGTGGCGGGAAAGAGTGGGGCGATAGAAGTAGATCGACGGCGTCGGGGACGACAGCGAACGATGACACACGAAACGAATAAAAGAGATGGACGCGATACGTGGACGGAAGGGAAGGATACTGAAACAACAAAAGCTCGGTGCCTCGGTGAGGCGCGTGTGTGCCATGCCAGCGCGAAAGGGCGTCGAAAGGGTGAGAACGGAGCGAGCTGTGTTTACAGAACGACGTTGTCGTCGTCGTGGTGGACATAAGCGGTCGATGAAAACGGTGTCCGGCGCAAGCTTTGGGCACACTGAACGCGACAGCGTGTCGTTATGCTCGAGCGCGGCCGAATTTTAATTATGCGAGTGGGACGACTCCTGCATGTAGTGCAGTGGGTCACAGAGAGTTCATTCGGACGACAGACGTGAATTTGTCGTGAATTAGTGTGACTTTCCTCACTCGATATATGCATTAGTGTGCTTCATTCGGCGCTTCGTGTATGTATCGTTTAGCGTGTTGCAGCACAGGGTTTACTGCTTAGCTCGCGATGAATTTGCTTTAGGGAGCCTCGAACAGGTAAAGTATATGTGAGACTAGATTCTAATGTTATATGCACCTTTTTACAGGAAGGAAAAAAACACCACCATGATGGGCTGTGCGCGGGAGTACAAAGGCTAAGGGCGCAGCGTTGCCAGTGCATTTTCGAGGGGACGCGCCAATTTGCACAGCCCAAGGAGGGCTATGGCGGCGCCCAGGGAGGCGTTTATGAAAAGGTGAATAGGCACCCGGCAGTGCAGTTTACGAGATCTGATAGTAGCGCCAGAACACACAGCCTAGCGAGTAGGCGCAGCAAAACTGAGACTTTCAATGCGTAGCCTAGTGAGTAGACGCAGCAAAACTGAACTTGCACGTGCATATCATTTTCTTTTTTAGTTGTGAGCAAGGGGGTCACGGCTGATTATGTAAGCGCCCGGGGAGCGTTCTTTGGAAACTTGTCAAAAAGGGCACTGACACATCAGCGTGTCACTTGGTTCAGTGAGCGTTCCATTTTCTTAGTATCCCTGGTGGTCAGTACCAACAATGCAAAGGCGGCCCAAAGAGCTTAGTCGCGCCCTCTGGTTCACTGTCGGGTGCCTATAGGTCGGCTGCTTAAGTATGCAAGCCGCTTGATAGATAGAAAGCTGCGTTCTCGGCTTTAGTGTATGTACTTGGGATGAACATTGTCTGGAATATATATATAGACGTGGTTCTTATTTGCTGCCAACGTGCCCACTAATGGCGATACAGTCGCTGCACTGCAGCTACTGTTACGATGTAACAAACCCACCACAGTGGCTTAGCATCTACTGCATTGCGCTTTCGAGGAAGAAGGCGCAGATGTGAATCCATGCCTACGGCCACCGCGTCTCAAGGGCGAATAACATCAGCAAAGCTCGTGTGCTTAGGTCTCTATTTATGGGCGCACGTTAAAAGACGCCACGGGCACACAAATCATATCGCAGTTCCACCTTTCCCTTCTCACCCGTTCTTTGCGGAGCGCCTCGTAATTATAGTTCTGGAATGCGCGTGAAACCTTCCAGATCTTAATTATTCAAGTGCCACTGCAACTATGTAGATTTCAACGAGCTTTGCTGCTTTTACTATACTACTTAAGCAGCTGCTCCAGCAACATTATCAGCTTCGTGCTCATTAAGGGCTCCGAATCGGCGTACCCAATCTAACCGTTTAATCGCCATTTGTTCGTCCAAAGACCTCAGAACAACGCTCGAGGCGTTGCACGTGCAGGTTTGCACACTGCATTCGAGAGAGCCTACAGGCGCAATGCCTCTCGCAGGACTCTGCACACCGACGTGTGCACGCGTGAAGTCGTTCGATCTTCGGCGAGTCGTTCGTGCCCTCCCCTCTTCCTTCTCTCTTCCGGCTAGCCTTGCGGTTTTCCCCTCCCCGGGGGGGGGGGGGGGCTGGGGGGGGGGCTGCATGCATGGCCGCACGCGCTGTGATTGATAGAGCCCGGGTCCGCATCGATCGACGCGACCCGCTTGGCCGCGCTTTCGACGACAGCTACAGGAGCTCGACGTGAGGCGCAGGCCTTTTCGTACACTTTTTGTTTTTCTCTCTATACACGCTTCGTACGCACCCAGTCGCACGAACGACCACAGTCGCCCATACTGTCGCATGCTTTCTCGTATGTATAGGGACTCGTATGCGGGCCACGTTTATGCGGACGCGACCAGGGCGTGCTCGCGCTTTAATGCCGTACAAGACGGCATCGGCTTCGCCTGCGGGGCAACTGCCATCTGTCAGGCGGCCCCGGGGATAAGCGTGGCATTTCGCGGGACGTCCCGCACCGCACGGCCGAGGTGGCGTCGTTCCACGCAGTTCTGGTTTGCGCGTGGTGAAAATTTCCCTTAAAGAGTTAAGGGAAAGATGAGCAAGTTGAAAGTAACGAATAATAAGAAGCGGTGGAGGAAACGGTAGGGACAGGTAGGAAAGGACAAAGAAGACGAAAGCTACAATGGTTGGTGTATGTATGTGGCTTAGAAGTGTAGCGGCTTGGGCTAGTTGGTATGACATGACGATAGTTATAGCGCGAGAACAGAATGACGACACAGAGGCAAGAAGGACATGAAGGACACGAGCGCCAACTTCCAATACTCCACCTTCCAGTTTCACGGCATCGCGAAACTGGAAGTTTAAAAGTTCCATCATGGCATCAAACGACGCGGGCACATCCATGTAAAAGGTAGCGAGGTCGCCATGTGGAGCGTCAAAGAGTGGCTGCGTGTTTTTGTACATTTCAATGAAGTCGAGGGTGGAGTATTGGAAGTTATTGCTCGTGTCCTTCATGTCCGTTGTCCTTTTTGCCTCTGTGTCGTCGTTCTGTTCTTGCGCTATAACTATTATCATCTTCGTATGTGGCGGCTCGCACATCAGCGAAGACGCAAGGATATCCGATTCTTCTCTGAAGGAAGTTACGCGCATGTAATGGATAAATACACTCAGTCGTTTACGTGAGAGCGAGGGCGGATCAGAGTTGAGGACCAGGCCCAGTTTTTACATCAGGTGCTCTACGAGGAAAGAAAGATGGCTGCACGCTTCAGACATTAATAGCGCGATAAACTATGTCTTTCTTTTTTTCTTTGCCTGTCGGAATGCTGTTAAGATGAAAAATATATCGCTAAGTGGCCCCACAAATAGCTCTCCTGTGCCACTATTAATCTTACTCGCGGTTATCTGGTTTTACAAAGTTTTGCTGGGCATTCCTTGGCGCAATGACACTCCCATGATATGAACTTACCATATGGACCATTCGTATAAGTTGAAGTGGGATGTGCAACAACGGCTGCGAACAGCAGAACCAATGGGGTCACTGATTGTAGACAGAACAATGATAGGCGAAGAAGTTTCTCTCGGTAGAAAGTGTCTGTTTTTTTTGTTGTTGTTGTTGCAGCCTTCTAAGTGTTTATGGAATACAAGAGGCGTAAACATGATCGGCCGAGCACACTACTATGGCAGTGGTCGACATGCGCAAGTATATATATATATATATATATATATATATATATATATATATATATATATATATATATATATATATATATATATATATATATATATATATATATATATATATAGTTAGGGCACTCAATTCCTGACCCCAAGGTCGCGCGATCGAATACCCGGCCGGGGTGCTACCACGATTCGGTGGAGGCAGACGTATTAGCTACAGGACCATGGACCAAAGAGCAAAGAGGACCATGGACCGTAAATGACCGTGGGCAATAGAGGACCATGGCCCATAGCGAGAGGACCGTGGGATTCAGGCGTACGTTACAAAACCCCATGTGGTGGAAACTTCCGGAGCCCAGCACTACGGCGTCTCTCATAGTCATACCACCGTGTGGGGACGGGAAAACCCCCCCAAAATTATCATTATGTCATAGTGGTTAGGTGAAATAACGCACGATATTGCCCACTGACCATGGGGTCGCGCTAAACCCTTCGCACGCACCCGAACACCTGACGCGCTGAACTCTTGCAACTCTCCGTCGAGCAACATGGTGAAACATGAACAGCGACGCACGTAGGCGCCGGCGCGCGATCTCAGCGCGCCCTTGCGTGGACTGCGTTTCAACGATAGTCGCCGATGTGCCGTCTACGTTGCCGCCTTTGACATCAACGCAGTCTGCACGGGGTGTGTGGAAGTGTTTCTTTTGCGTGTCTTCCATTATTTGGTAGCGTACACCCCATCCCACGTCAGGTCTTTGCCGTCTTGTCCGCTTTTTTTTTTTCGTGCGACTTTCGGAGCAAATGAGAAAGGGAGGGCAAAGTAGCCCGTAAGCCTCGTCTGGGCAGCGATTGCGTGCGTCTTGCCTGCCAGTAAAGGCGACGGGCCTCTCACTCCTTTGTCCAACTCTTACCAGCCGACACTTCGGGCCCTCTCCTCCTCCTTTTTTTTTATCGACCGGCCAAAATTGAAAGAGTGGGCGTCTGTTGCGCTGCTCGGCAATGATGATCGTCCGTGCTGCCACGTCCCGGTACATGTCAAGGCACAAAGGAAGAGCAACGTCAACCCTTCTTCTTCCACACCCCTTTCGAGCCTCCGCAGTCCGTTCTCTTCGCGGAGAATCGCGAGGCCACAAAGCAAGCAACCGGAACGGAATGAATATACGCTTCGCAGTCAGCATTGAAAAGACTGACGAAGAAGAAGAGGGACGGGAAACATCGATGCCGGCGGGTGTGAAGATGGGGGGGAGATGGTGACCAGATCGTCCTTTGGCGCACGGGGCGCGCAGCGAGTGAATGAGATCGAGCCGAATCGATGGCACACAATAGGGGCGTCCGACGATTCAACTGCTCTTTTCCTCGCCCCTCTTGTCTGGGCTGCCGAGACGATGAAGAAGAGGCCGCGGTGAGAAGTAATCTCCGAGGTGATTCAGGCTGCGCGCGGTTGAGTGTGTCATCTATGGCTTGTGTGTGCGCTCGCGGTCGAACATGACACGCACCACTGGTGCGCGTCGGAACATTGGTTATACATGTATCACACACAGAGCGCTGTTCTCCAGCGCGCTCCCCTTTGGACGTGCCACAGAGTCGAGGTCGAGCCGCTATTCAAAAGCAGCTACTTTGTAATATTCTTTTTTTAAGTTTAGAGTGTTCGATCGAAAACGATGGTCTCGAAGAATTTGAATTAAAAAAACGACACATGCGCCAAACAATCCATAAGCCTGTATACAGCGCCAGAAGGCCTATGATCGATCTACGATGCCGAACCGTATTCACCAATGCAGCAAATGCACGGACTGCCCACGAATCAGTTCCAAGTCTTTATAGACGCGAACTGCGTACGAGAAAGTCGAGCAGGCCCCACTCGTTCTCGGTGCGTCATGAAGTTCTCGGTGCGTCATGAATCATGACTATCGATTATGACGAGTAATTTTGCAGAGACCGGAGGTTTAGATTTCTCTCGGTCATCCGCCGGAAGCGCCGAAAGCGTGACCTAAACAATGTTCAAGACGCTGCAGTAGGTCGCCAACCTATTGTGTGACGGTGTTCTATGTTCAACCTCGTCTTACCTATAAAAGCCAAAAATAGTGTCGGTTCGTAGTGATAAATCATGTTCGAAAGCCAAGTTCTTTAATGTAAACCGCTGACTGAAGCATTGTTCTCTTAATTCCAAAGGCTCTTTTGACTAACACTAACAACTAATAGTAACTGCTGGCACTGTACGTCCCGAAACCACAGTATGGTTATGAGAGACGTCGTAGTGGATGGTTCCGAAAATTCCGACCACATGGGATTCTTTAAGCTGCACCCAAATTTTAGCACACGAGGCTCTAGCAGAGTGCCTCCATTGAAATGCGGCAGTCGCGACAGGGATTCGATCTCGCGACCTTCGGTAAAGCAGTCGAGCTCCACGTCTACTAAACCACCATAGAGGTCCGACCCAAAAGAACCACTGTGTGCATATACAAGCTATTCGATCTCCCGACCTTAGGCTAAGCCGTCGAGCTCCATGTACACTAAACCACCATGAAGATTTCATCCCAAAGAACCACTGTGTGCATATACAAGGGATTTGATCTCGCGACCTTTCGGGTAATCAGTCGAGCTCCGTGTACACTAAACCATTATAGATATTTCACCCCAAAGAACCATCCATGTCTACTAAACCACCACGGAGGTTCGACCCAAAAGAACCACTGCGTGTATATACAAGGGATTTGATCTCGCGACCGTAGGCTATATAAGCAGTCGAGCTCTATGTATACACCTAACCACCCTGAAGATTTCACCCCAAAGAACCACCGTCTGCATATGCAAAAGATTCGATTGCATATGCACACAGTGCATATACAAAGGATCGGCCTTCTGCTAACCAGTCGAGCTCCAAACCAAACTTTTGCGCCAACACGTCATAGTAGGAAGGTATTTTTATGATGTTACGATGACAAGCTCTGTCATCCAGCACGTCGCTCTCACTTGTCGTGCAAAGCGCTGGGTGCTTTCCTTGCAAACACCGGCTGCACCAACTACGCCACGCACGTGTCGCAAGCCGCGTCATACTCGATCGAGGTAAGCGATAGGCGGCGCTTTCGTCGTTATACATGCCACTCCACGGCCGCAGCGACGCGATAATTTAGACCACCGTCCTCCTGCGGTATATATATTCGTGCTCTCGAAGTGCGCCAGGAACGCCGGCTGGCTGTCAATGTGGGAACGCCACTCCAAGAAGCCACGATTTACGCGAGAGGGCATCGCAATCTGCTTTTTTCTTCTTTCACAAGTGTAAAACACGACCCCCCCCCCCCCCCCAAAAAAAAAATAAAAGAAACGAAGCATAAAGAGAACAGAGTGCCGAAAAAACGCATGAAAGATCGCTATGTCGATGTCGTACCCTTCCTGGAAAACATTACCGATGCTTCTGGAAAAGTATGCAAGCATGCTCACCTAAATGCAATAGGTAACAGTGGGTTGGGGGGGGGGGGGTGTTGATGTGCGTAGAGCAGTAATGACGGCGCTCTGGTTGTGCAACCGCGTGACGAACGGGGCAGTCGAGATCATATTTCTTCTTTCTCCAAGCACGCTGCGCCGGCGGGCGCTTGCGTTGAATCGATAATGCGCACCCACATGTCACGAATCGTCCTTGCCTTGAACCCGCGCCGCTGCATGCTCCTCGTTCTCCGCTACTGCTGTACAGTTACTTGCGCAAGTTTTGTCTCCGTGCTTTCGAATCGCCGATATGACAGCCACACTCGCTTATAGCCTGAAGGGGGCGATCGAAAGGTGTTCGAGAAGTGTGGCTGACCAATGGTTTTTATATTCAAAAAGGACATTCTTACACACACACACACACACACACACACACACACACACACACACACACATATATATATATATATATATATATATATATATATATATATATATATATATATATATATATATATATATATATATATATATATATATATATATATATATATATATATATATATATATATATAATGTGTGTGTGTGTGTAATCCAAATTAAGCAATTTAAGGCGTGCCATACTGAAAGAGTAACCAATCGAGAAACTTACTACGATCGACTGTTAACAGACAAATTCTATGACTCGCTTTTGTAGCCACCTATGCAAAACGCAAGTACGTGTATACATTGTTGTTGCGATAGCAATAACAATTGTGGGAACGCTCTCGGTGGCTTCTCGCCACCAGCGTCTGTGCCGCTGTGCCGTTTTGTAAATGTATATTTATCGCAAACGTTCGGAAAATCGGGGGAGGGGGCACTTCGTCGATCGTCAAACATTGAATTGAGACATTACCATTGTTTTAACACTGGACAGTCAAAGATACCACTCTTTTAGCCGCATCTAATCCACATTAACAGGCACTATCCATGAGCAACATTAGCCAGTGCCAGCGAGTGCTGGTAGTATACCCATCTAAATGGCGTAGTTGGAAGGGTCAGGCGGTCCATGGGGGTGACCGGCCTGTCCGCCCGAATGTGGGGTCGTTTTATGGGTGCGAGGCAGTCCATAACGCCGTATTAAGTATAGTTCTGAAACTGACTACACCCCCAAAGGGCTGCGTCCTTCCCCACTGCTTTTCACTACCACCTCCAGCAGCAACACCTGCAGGTGTGTCGAAACATCGACTCAAAACATGTAACTAAGAAAGTCGCCTGCTCGTGAGATATGCGAGTGTGCATAATCAGCCACGTCGAGTCAGAAAACGGGAGGCACTCGATTCGCGTGAAGTGTCCGCATACAGCAGCGAACGAAAAAAAAAAGCCTCGACACATCTCGAGCGTCGCAGTATGTCGGCACCCAATTAAATTGCACCCACTATCGCGCTCGAGCATCGTCCCTGTTTTCATGCGTTTTGTTTGTTTTCTCCTCGGGTAGGGAAGCTTCGCGAGCTCGCGCTGTCGCTATCATCCGCGCGAAATTCGGCCACGGGCTGCCGACGAACGAGAGGGGCCTGTTTCTTTCTATGTGTTTTTTTCTTCTCTCTCTCGACGTTCTACAGGATATACGCGTCAAGACGGCTCGTATGAGAAAGAGAGGAGACCGAGTGCGGCAAAGCGTTGACGGCGTGTAGCCCGCGTTAATGTGGAGCGCGCGAGCGATTTCCCAAGCTTGTATGCTGCGCACACGAGCGCGAAAAAAAAAAAAACGGTTCATACAGCTTATGTACCGACAGGGCTTCACCAGTTCTCTTTGTATACCTCATTGCGTCGAAAAACGGAGTGATTTCCCAAGCTTGTAAGCTGCATACACGAGCGCGAAAAAAACGATTCATACAGCTTATATACAGACAGGGCTTCGCCAGTTCTCTCTGTATACCTCATTGCGTCGAAAAACGGAGTGATTTCCCAAGCTTGTAAGCTGCATACACGAGCGTGAAAAAAACGGTTCATACAGCTTATATACAGACAGGGCTTCGCCAGTTCTCTCTGTATACCCCATTGCGTCGAAAAACGGAGTGATTTCCCAAGCTTGTAAGCTGCATACACGAGCGCGAAAAAAACGGTTCATACAGCTTATATACAGACAGGGCTTCGCCAGTTCTCTCTGTATACCTCATTGCGTCGAAAAACGGAGTGATTTCCCAAGCTTGTAAGCTGCATACACGAGCGCGAAAAAAACGGTTCATGCAGCTTATGTACCGACAGGGCTTCGCCAGTTCTCCTTACCTCATTGCGTCGAAAAACGGCGCACTGTTTTGGAAGTCGAAGCTCGCACACCGCATGCATGTAACAGCTAGGAGAGAGAGAGAGAGAGAGAGAGAGAGAGAGAGAGAGAGAGCAAACGCTCTGATAGAATCACATTTGTCAAGAGCAGTGTATGGCACGTGGCTGTGAACACTTCTTGAACGCAGCTTCTACACAACGTGAGCGGGAAGCTACGAGGGCATAGCATGCGGTTTACCCATGCTTTGTATCATTACAGCAAAAAAAAAAAAAAAAACGGCAGCTGGAGTGGCCGGCTGGGCGCTATAAAAAGGTATACCAGTGATTCCTTAATTCTGTACGTGCCACAGTATACCGCCTGAAGTTTTGCTGATATTCTTGAAAGCAACATTACTGAGCGACCACCTATGAAACCCTGTATTCTCTCTCTCTCTCTCTCTGATTGTGTGTGTGTGTGTGTGTGTGTGTGTGTGTGTGTGCATCTCCTTCTTTCTCTCTCTCTTTTACTTCCTTATTTCCCTTCGCCCCCATGTAGGGCAGCAAACTGCACATAGTCTAGGTAACTTCCCTCCTCTAATATTCCCACTCTCCCTCTTCACTGATAGTTCGCCCCCATGTAGGGCAGCAAACTGTACCTAGTCTAGGTAACTTCCCTCCTCTAATATTCCAACTCTCCCTCTTCACTGATAGAACCCGAGCGAATGTATTATCGAACAATCTGTGCGACGTTCTCAAAATCTAAGCACGCTTTGCAATTGTAGTACGAAACTTTCATCCGGCGTGCAAGCTTTATGTTTCATGCAAACTTCGTATCCAGTGTCCGTGGAGTCTTGGACGGAGAGTTACACAGAAATGAAGATGCACGTGCGTTGTTGACATGTGGACGTGACAAGTGCCAAACTTGTCCTGCTCACGACGTGGTAAAAAAAAAAGTGGATAGACATGAAAGACCAGGGTGACACCATTCGAAAATCGTGGAGGGGTATAAATTCATACTTACGTATGCGCCCTTTCTTTCTTTCTTTCTTTCTTTCTTTCTTTCTTTCTTTCTTTCTTTCTTTCTTTCTTTCTTTCTTTCTTTCTTTCTTTCTTTCTTTCTTTCTCTCTTTCTTTCTTTCTTTCTTTCTTTCTTTCTTTCTTTTTCTTTCTTTCTTTCTTTCTTGAAAGAGTGGATAATTATTCGTCTTTCAAAACGTGGTACCTTAATGTGGCATCTTAGCACCACGCACACGGCATCAACGGTAAAAATAAATAAATAAATGAAATAAAACCCAGCAAAAAAAGTCCATAGACTTAGTCATCTGGAGTACGCTGTTGTGCACCTGGTGGCTTCTTACTACATACATGCATATATATATATATATATATATATATATATATATATATATATATATATATATATATATATATATATATATATATATAGAGAGAGAGAGAGAGAGAGAGAGAGAG
This sequence comes from Rhipicephalus microplus, assembly GCF_043290135.1. Lineage (NCBI taxonomy): Eukaryota > Metazoa > Arthropoda > Arachnida > Ixodida > Ixodidae > Rhipicephalus > Rhipicephalus microplus. The sequence goes on from NC_134709.1 coordinate 19,074,736, forward strand.
AGCATCGAACGCGTAATTCGAAGGTCGTAGGTTCGATTCCTGCTCACAGTTGGTAATTTTTTCATCCAGTTTTCTTTCTTCTTATTTACATTCCATTGATTTTAATAACTTCTGTACATTCCTTGGCATTACTGTCTGTTATATCTCATTAATATTGTGTTAAAACACGGAAAAACGAGCCCTTAGGTATACACTTCTTTCCCTTATATATATATATATATATATATATATATATATATATATATATATATATATATATATATATATATATATATATATATATATATATATATATATATATATATATATATATATATACATACATATACACTACACGAGCGCAGCTGCAATGCCGTACCTCGGCTCTATATAGTGCGGGATGATGATGACACGGAGAGAACTTGTCATGCAAATGAGACGACGCCGTCGCCCGTGCAGCCCCGCAGAGAAACCAGATCACCTCACGACGCCGCTGGGGGCACGTGCGTGCGCTACACCATCTATATTCTTCGCAGGCTTTCGCGCTTCAATCTTTACGTGCGTAGAAGCGTGTTGTGTGCTGTGTGTGTTTGTATAGTTCAAAGACGAACGTGTGGCATGCCACCTCCAGCACCAAGTGTGAGAGGATGGCGTATAAAAACGGGGCGCACGGGACGCTCTCATGACTCCGGCTTGCCTTACAGGGAGGGCGACCGGGCATAGCGAGAGCGGCGGACCATGTCAACTCGAATGCTCCAGTCGAGATATGTTCTCCTAGCAAGGTACACTCTAAAAAAAAAGAGCGAGTAAAAAGGGTGTCTTTTTGTCCCACAACAATAATCGTCATCTATATTGCGTTCCATCCTTGCGCTATCGCCCCGCGCCCGGTACATTCCGCTCACGATCGACATGCCCATTATCGGGGTTACATTGCATTCTCGATATAGGAAAGTGGCCAGCGCCGAGTTTTCAAGAAAGGAAGCGCACGCAAGCCTGATGACGATTATTGTTGTGGAACAAAAAGACACCCTTTTTACTCGATATCTTTTTTAGAGTGTATACCCACACCTCGTGACACCACACTGTAAACACTGCTCACAATCGGCCACACACATATACATGGCATGGACGTGCCCACAATACGCTGACGCTTCTCACACAGAAGATACGTGGGAGTCCCTTCTGCATATCACAGACTCGGCACAGCAACGCCGGGTAATCTCACGCGCGTTGGAGGCCGCAATGGCCCTAGGGATCCCCGCTGACCTCCAACTAAGAAGCGTAACCGACCTCTCGGCCGGTCCCCTCTTTTGGGAGTAATAAAGTTTTGATCATCATCGTCATCATCTTCGTGTGTAGTTGGAAGAGCGTAATGTTCGTACCATAGTGATGGAAGCTCCTCCGTAGGTATCTTTCGCTTCAGGTGAATCGCGCTGGCGCTTTCTTTCTAGAAATGCTCAAAAGAAGGGGGGGGGGGGGGATATTCAGCAGATTCCCACGTACATGGGAATCCTTTACATGTGGAATCTGTACATGTGGATTCCCACGTACATGGGAATCCACATTATGCGAAGCATGCGGAAGAAAGATGACCGTGTTGCAATTTTTCTTATTGAGCGACACGTCATGAAATGACGCGAGATTAAGTACAAATGTAGCACGCCCAGATATATGTTGAAGAGTTGCAATGTTTATATAACCGGTTGTTTGCACTTGCGCAACGATGCCAACTGGAACATGCGTATTAGCAACACCAGAAGCTGATATGAGGCGCTGATGCTCGCGAAGATGCTTGCCCTGGACACTGCTACATAAATCAACATCAGCGCATGGCAACTAACCACAATTGACGTTAACCCGACGTGACGGATATATGAAATGAGCACATGTGTAATTTTTATAAAATTGGGTACGCAGCAGTGTAACCACTATTGACATTTCACAAAGATTAACGCCTATTTGAAAAGTAGTTTTGAGAACTGGCGTATCTCTGTGGTAAAATACTTCATTTCCACGCAGAATGCTTGGGTTCGATTCCAGCTGGGACCCTGACATATATTCTTTGCAGTCGTCGGGTCGACGCTACCGATGTTGGGTATTTCTTAACGCTCGTGCGTTAATATTGCCCATGTGTGTTCTCGTCGTTCCTAGATACTGTCTATCACCTGTGGCACATACCCGCATACCAGCGGCACATACCCGCCCATGGGTATGTGCCCCTGTCTGGCGGGAAGTGTTTGACGGCGTAAGGTGACGAGATTGTGACTTTATTGAGGACTTGAGCAGCGCGTCTTATTTGTCAAACCGTATTACCCTTCTATGCTAATTTTGGTTCACGCCAAGTTAAGGGGGTGACCACGAGAGCACCCAAACGTAAGCGGCTAGATAGATAGATAGATACGCTCGAAGTCGCCGAAGTTCACAAAGAAATGCTTCGCACTTAAACATTCGGATATGCACAAAGATGCGTTGTAACTACCCGGTTCATGATTGATCCTCCAGCGTGGGTGTGCGCCATAACTTATAGACTCTACCACTACTACTAGATGCGTTGTGCGCCAATACAATCGAGACTGATACAATCGAGCCTGGGTGACTTTTTTATATATATACAAGAGGTAAGTTCGGTGAGAGATACTTTCGAATCGGCTCGTCTGTGATCACCGTGCACGAATCGTAGCTTTCGTGTAAAGTTCGAGAAAAGAAACTTTCGTTCGCAGAAAGGAAGTGGCGCTCGCTTATGATTCGCTCGAGTCGATACTAGCTTTCGGCATTACTGAAGAAATCAAAAAGAGTGAATTTTTGCTTATGATATGAAGTTCAGCTGTGCGGTGAGAGTCGATTCTCATTATCATTATTGTTAGTAACGCGAACAGCATAATTTTTTTTACTTTTTATTTACTTATTTATTTTTTTGTAAGCATGTGTGCAGTTTGACCACAATACCATTCTGGTTGACCGAAAAAGGTTTGTAGTCGTCAGTACGGTCAAGAAATTTACGGCACGACATTTAAGCACTTGCTCAGTAGGCAGCTCGAAACGAGCAAATACCTAACTCAAGACTGCTAATATAAGTTCGTCCAAGTTAAGCTTTAAAAAACAAACAAAAGGAGACTTTCGAAACACACGATGGACTTACTATAGCAGTGGAAACGTGATATATCTATCTATCGAGCTCCATCGGCGCTACCTCCTGCAGGGATGTTATTGCGAATGACGAAATTGTCGGAGTGTTTTTCTTCCTCAGGCTCGGATTTCTCGACGCGAGCGTGAAATAGAAGCCGTGAACTCACTTTCAGAGCGTAAAAGAATCGCGTTTACCGTATACACGGCTGAATTAACACTGACACTGCCAGCGAAGCCCGTATACATACGCCGTCTGTATAGAAAAGGCGATGATGCGACACCACTGCGCCACGCGTGCTGACCTTTCCCGACCTGAAAATCCTTTTTTTTTTCTTTGCGTGCTCTTTCGGAACTCCAGCTCTCTTTGTAGAGCCTTCATGCTGCGTTTCAGATGTACTATCTGCGTCAAATGAAACCCGAGCAGCGGCAAGCATTCACAATCATGGTATAGCGCGCGCTGTCCACTTATCGCCCTAGACAGGTATACGCATATATGCGCAGAGCTTCGGCGATAAGTGGACAGCGCGCGCTATACCATGATTGTGAATGATTGCCACTGCTCGGGTTTCATTTGGCGCTGATATTACATACCAGGGCGCCCCAGGTGTTGGCGTAAGTATGCGGTTGACCTTAAGTTCAAACCTCATCTTTCGGCTTCATCTGCGTCCATTTATTTTCCACTTCGTACGTCTGGGACTTTAATGTGCCGCATGTCTTAGCGAAGCAGCGTGGCATCGGTAAAACATTATCACCCATAGACATGCCATAACAGCGCTCTTCGACGTCGATGCGATTCGGACGATTATTTGAAAATTGTATACGTCATTCTTTAATCAACAGTAAGACCAATGTGAAATTTTGATTGATTTGTGGGGTTTAACGTCCCAAAACCACCATAAGATTATGAGAGACGCCGTAGTGAAGGGCTCCGGAAATTTCGACCACCTGGGGTTCTTTAGCGTGCACCCAAATCTGAGCACACGGGCCTACAACATTTCCGCCTCTATCGGAAATGCAGCCGCCGCTGCTGGGATTCGATCCCGCGACCTGCGGGTCAGCAGCCGAGTACCTTAGCCATTAGACCACCGCGGCGGGGTGAAGGTGAAATCTACTAACCTTCTAATAAACTTAATAGGTTGGCACACTTTTGCAGTCTATATTGTTCGCACTACCAGTTGCATTGCATGCTATGACGTGACAGGCTAGTACGAATGTGTCAAGCCTTGAAACTTTTTCGAACACATACTCAAGGTACGTTCACGGGTGAATGCATTTTTAAGTTCATACGTTTCTCGTGAATGCCTCCTGAAAAAGCAGCCCCGCCGCGGTGGTCTAGTGGCTAAGGTACTCGGCTGCTGACCCGCAGGGCGCGGGTTCGAATCCCGGCTGTGGCGGCTGCATTTCCGATGGAGGCGGAAATGTTGTAGGCCCGTATACTCAGATTTGGGTGCACGTTAAAGAACCCCAGGTGGTCTAAATTTCCGGAGCCCTCCACTACGGCGTCTCTCATAATCATATAGTGGTTTTGGGACGTTAAACCCCACATATCAATCAATCAATCCTGAAAAAGCTTCCTTGTCGTCTAAACCTGACGTTTTCATAAACAAAAAATTAGCGCCCGCCTCAAGACAACATTTTGCAAACTTTTTTTTTTTTTGCCGTACTCGTTGACGTCAATTATGCTAAATTTTTCAGCTCACGGGCCACATGAGGCTTTTGTTAGTTTTAAAAAAAGCTTTTGGTTAGCATATTCGTAACACGGGCGCTTCTGTAAAGGGAGCAATCCTGTAACGTCGATAAGAATCTGTTGGTGTAACTAAGTAGTTTCGTACGCATTGCAGATTCTAAAGTAGGTATATACATTCGAAGCTGTTCGCTAAATTGTCCGAGTTTAGTTAAGCTAGTGGCAAGTACGCACGTGTGGGTCAGCGCAGCGCTTTTTCTATTAGAAGAATTCAAGAAAGAAGGAAATAAAGAAAGAAAGAATTAAGGAAAGAAGGAAAGAAAAAAAAGAAAGCCGTTCTGTACAGCTGCGGATGGCAAACTGATGGCGTTATATCGGCGGGCGTCGAAGACAAAAGACGTTTGAATCACAGAACCAAAAATTCGGTGGTTGCGAAAGAAACGAACATTTACAAGTCTGCGGGAAAAAAAAAGTATTCTGAGAGAAAGAAAGAGAACAACGACAAAAAGACAAAAGACAGGTGACTCTTCACTGAGATTCAAGCCACGTTTCGCGGGATACGTGACTGGATAACACCTGTCGGGAGTGTATAAAAGGAAAAAAAAAATTCTGTGCAACGAAGGGCACGTACTACGAATAGTCCATTGCGGACGTGGTGCGTCACGAACAGAAAATGGCACTGAAAGGTGTGCAAGAGATCGAAAACGCTTCGGAAGGACTAATCGATGAATGCCCTATATAGATGCGTGCTTCGGCGTCTGGATGATGTGGTATATGTTAGATGAAGACGGGAGAAGGAGGTTGTGAGAAGTAAGGAGGTTAAGGTGGGGGGGGGGGGGGGCAGAAGGTGTGTCAGATCTGGTGTCGCTGGGGCTATCACAGAGCGATAAAACTACCACATGGGAGTCATCAGAACAATCACCTGGAGTTAATGGGTTAATGCAGTAACAAGAAATGAAGGGGGGGGGGGGTGTTGCATAGACCATACACAGCTCGTCGTAGAAGTCTTTCTTTCTTTCTTTCTTTCTTTCTTTCTTTCTTTCTTTCTTTCTTTCTTTCTTTCTTTCTTTCTTCCTTTCTTTCTTCAGTACCTTCGCAGTCCTGCGTTATCCTACATGCGACGGTCACTTTTCTCAATTTTTTTTCTTTGTTCAAAGCAAGCGAAAAGTCCGGTGTGATGACGGCTGTCTATTTGGAACAACGAGTAATGGCATGACAAAAAGAAGGCTCCATCTGAAAGTATAGGTGAAATGAATAAAACAAATCCGGGCAATCAAAACGAAAGCAAGCGTGATTAAACTCGTCTCATCTCATCATCAAAGTGACTCGGCTTTTTTCATTCTTTTTCTTTAGGTGGGGCGGGATCCGAGGTTTCGGATTGCGCTTTCTTGTTTGTGCGTGTTTTGGCACGAGATACTTTATTTCATTATTCTTTTTTTTTTTACTTTGATTTCGAATTCCACGGGGACCCATCCGTGGTCGTACGTGTGCTCTCTGCTTTACGAAGGCTTGCTGTGAAATAGTGCCCCCCCAAAATTGGTGTGAGTGTCACGTTTCGCTGATGTGTTACGATTATATCGTTCGTGATCGAAACGCTGTCAGATGCGGACGTTTCGCGTTCAGTTCTGAACAGAAAGCTCGCGCGAAGAAATTAAGAATAAAAAAAAAGAAATATTAAAACACTTGCACTTCTAAATGCGAAGGGCGGCCTTCCTATTTTCCGGGAACACTTTGAAAAAAAAAAGTACGCTGTGTTTTGTATGTGGCTACGAAACAAACCGCGAAATACGAACACTGCGACTTCGAACTTCCGATGCCACCAATCGAAAGGACGTCTAACTTTATTCACTACAGTTTACGTTGTAATTATTGCAGTACAGATAAATATACTAATTCACGTCCCCGATGCTTTCCTTTGATCTAATTATATATTGGATTCATTTGATTGTGTGTAACAAGGAAACGAGCTCCCCGGAAGAAAAACCTCCCTTGTTTCATTCCTTAATTATAAGAAGTGGGAGTACCAAGCTTTTTTTTACTCTTTTCTCTCGTGGTCGGTAAACTTTTGAAGCTGGCTGTACGTACTACCATACGTTACGCATATAACGTTACACCAAACGCAGACTTTTCCAGCGCAATACCACGCCCCCTTCGTGTGACGTCACAACCACAGGTGATTCGGCGTTCGCTTATCGAAGAGACCCGTCGGGTGATCGTGCTTTATCTGCTCAGGTGGCGGCGCATCATTATAAAATATACCGGGTAGTATGAAACACCCACATTCAAGCATACACTCGCGACACAGGGAGATAAGGAACGGTATAAAACGATAAGGGGAGTATAATATAACGCCCCGGATGCAAATTCGACGCGAAAAAAATGGAGCGAACCGACTCAAAAGCGACCGCTTGACGCTGCCGCCGCTCAGGCTTCGACCGAAGGAAGTATATAGGAGACCTAAATCTTCGTCATAGAACGGCATCTTTTCCAGAAAGCCTCAGCGCTGCTGTAAAGTTTTACAGCCCACTCGGGTTTCAACGACGTTCCCGCACGCTCCAGCTGGGTGATGCTCTCTGTGCGGGAACGTTTGGGGGGGGGGGGGGGGGGGAGTTCTGAACGGTCGTTGTCGACGTGCGATGTATGCGACCGGCGCAGATGCCTATACAGTGCAACAACGCCGAGATGGAGAAGACAGCATTGCATGTATAGAATGGAGACGCCGACTGGCGGCGGCGTATACGGGCCTTCGAAGTAACGTTCGCATAGACGGGGTGTGTTTGCGGTCGTAAAAACAACCGTACGCCGACGAGTCACGCGTGGAAGAGATTAGCGGTATACACTGCGGGTGGTTATACGGCAGTAAAAGAATGGAAGCGAATCGAAGTGTTCGCCTAAATATGTTTGCCTTGAGAAAGACGGTCATCCGATAGTCGGTACTAACTCTATAGTCGCGCACAAACGCAACTGGAACACCTTTCGGAAATAACGAAGGATATTGAGTGGCTCGGATGGCGAGTAGCCATGGAACGCGCGTGCCTGCGTTGGGGAAATTTCAGCGCGATATGTATTTTTTATTGGCGCCGTTGACCAGCTTTAGAATGCTTAGTCCGGAGAGCTTAAATCAGGATAAGGGGCTTACCTGAATGAACAGCATTTCCATCCGATAGACCAATACGCGTAGACTGTGCCGGTGATGGGCGTGATACGTGGGCTGATTCGTGAAATACGACTCGAGCGTTTCTTCTTTGTTTTGAAGTTCCCGCGGCAGCTGAGGTCGGTGACGTCACGTTCTGCCCCAAAAGCTCTGCGTAGAGCTGTACATATGTTTTGGTGAGTTCCTCAACGCCCTCTGACTAAACATATCATCACGTACTATAAGGTACGCGAATATAAGGGGCAGGTTCAGAGGAACGTGGACACTTGCAGAGATGAAGGGTCCTTGGAACACAACCTGTCGCTGGAGCCAATGCTTTTAAAGTAGAGGTATTGTTTTCTTCAAGACATCAACTGACATTAAGCAACTTACTTCGCAATTGCTGCTTGAACAAGGCCACGATGCTCCTTGAAAGCGTGAAACACACAAAACGCGGTAGAGAGATCTAGACCAGATACGTGCTCTCTATAGTTCGTCTTTATACCGTGGCTTGTGTACTCTGCGCTTCCAAGTCCAATCATGGATCACTACAAACCTTACCCAAGTGTCTGTTCTTCTAAAGGCAAGGTCACTTGTCGAAACGTTTGCGGCGTGCGCCACCCCGTATTCATAAAATGTTCGTCTTACCCCACCCAGACCTGTTTTCTTCGAGATTGACAAGAATGTTCAGGCCTATATAGGGTGGGACAAGACCTCGAACATCCCAGTCAATAGTCGACTGCACAACGTCTTTTTCCCTCTTTTTTTTTTCCTCTCCATCCTTCTGCCTCCTTATTTTCGCTTGTCGTTGTCCCAGACATGAGGCGAAAATAACTATATACAGAACCCTCCGCTTGCAATCTCATTAATACTACGCGCACTTCTTTTTTACCTGCACTCAATCGAAACATCATTCTGCTAGTTCTCAGTAATAATATTATGCCTAACAGAGGAAACGAGCCCTTAACTTTACAGTCAACTTCATTCCTAGTAAAGTCACTCAAGATGACCCTGTACAGCTAGCTCTGCCAGGAAAGTGCCACTGCGCGCCTCGTACAACCGACGACATAGAGCAGAGTGACGGCCAGCCCAGCGTGCTCGCAGCGTTACCGACGATGACCACTGCCGAGACCATGCCGAATGACCTACAGGCCCGGCCACCGCACAGCGGGGCAGCGGTGAATGGGCGCGGCCCGGTGCGGGCCGTATACTTGCTGGGAGAGCCTCGGGACTCGGGTCGGTCGTTCGTCTTCCCGCGCGGCGCGTTTAGCATTTGCCAAGATCACGCGGTGCCTGGATTCGCCGCGCTGCTGGCCTACCTTTCCGTCTCATGCCTCCATATCCCCTGTTCCCAAAGTATAGAACGATCCTTTTGTCTGGACAGCGAGTAAAGGCTGGCACATAAGCCCCCCTCCCACGCAGGGAGCCGCCGTTTTCATCAGCGGCTCGCTGTCGTGCAGTAAGTTATAGGGGTGCACTTCATCTTCGAAGACCTGCGAAGATTGCCCCGTTGGAGATACAGTCAGTAGTGTACAGCAGCGCCACCGGGTAAATCGGGGGACGGAGGGCTACGTCGTATTATCGAGCAACGTTTCGGCTCCAACTATAGATCTTTCACGGCTGTACCGCATCCTGCAGCTTTGCGGTGGTTAATAGTCCACACGACCCTGGCTTACAAGAACCATTACCCGGATTCGCTCTTGGTGGGCGAAGTTAGTTACAATCGAGGCCCCTTCCCGTCCCCTTGTTGTTGAATGTCTATATAGAGAATAGTACGGCTCTTTTAGGCAACGCACATTCGCTGTTACATAGTAAACCATAGTTATTCCCCTTCCCTTGTCGTCGACTGTCTGTATAGAGAATCGCACGGCTCTTTTAGGCAACGTACATTCGCTGTTACATAGTAAACCATAGTTATTGAAAGATACGCCTAAAGATTGCTACAAATTCTAAGTTATACTGTTACACGGTACTTCGGCTGTATGAATTGATGGATGGGTGAACTTTATTAGGTCCTTCGGGACACGCTTTAGCACGCTGTGGGTTGCGCCCTCGTCGAAACAGAAGGATCAAGTTTCTCTGCTGCGTCGCTGGCCCGTTGGACTGCCCATTAATAGGAGGGTGCTATTACCAGCTCCGAACGTGTACCTTGGTTACATAGTAAAATGCAGTCATATACCTCCAAGGTCGTGATTTTCGCCACTGCGTCTCTGCCCTTAGAGGAGCTATAGTGGCGACACTGAATGTATAGCTGCAGTCGAGGTCCGCAGTGGTCATCAAGCGTCTAAACGCAACAACAACAAAAAATTTCGGCAGTCTCTACGTCTGTCAGCACTAATTCTTGGGCTGTGGCGACAATAGTGTTGGAAATCGCGCACTTAATAGAATGTATTCCGCTGCGTTTTTACTATGTAACGGAATTAGTAAACTGAACGTGCAGAAGCACTGACGCCACAAGCTATATTAACGTATACAGTAAGTACCCAGTTGGCCAAAGGTTCCACTTCCATGTGCAGTGCCGCCGTATTGCGGCACGCTTCATATGGACAACACAACAGGGCGATGAACACTACAACGTAGTCTGCAATCACTTCAACTATCGGAGCCAACACTCCCAAATGCTTGCTCTTAACGAATGCGATTTCTGGCGCACTGCACCTGCATGCCATTCGTAACATTACCACAGGTACATTCCCAGTCTCTTTTTTTGTTGTTGTTGTTCTGTCGTGTGCACGGGACATTGCAACGTAGTGGTAACGCTTGGCTTCTTGTCCTATCGTGTCAAGTGGCGCCGTCTATATATTGCGAACACGCGCATACTGATAGCAACCGACTCACCCAAATGATTTATTTGATTGATTGATTTGTGGGGTTTAACGTCCCAAAACCACCATTTGATTATGAGAGACGCCGTAGTGGAGGGCTCCGGAAATTTTCACCACCTGGGGTTCTTTAACGTGCACCCAAATCTGAGTACACGGGCCTACAACATTTCCGCCTCCATCGGAAATGCAGCCGCCGCAGCCGGGAATCGAGCCCGCGACCTGCGGGTCAGCAGCCGAGTACCTTAGCCACTATAACCACCGCGGCGGGGCCCACCCAAATGATCCTGTATTGAAGCTCTAACGTACTTTGTGTGAAATAATGAATAAATTTTGCTTACACGTTAAGAAAAAGGAAGGGACTGAAGGGGGGGAAGGGGGAGGTAGAGAAGGACAATTCGCTCCAGTCCCAGCAGGAATTCGTCGCCGCTTCATGTGGCAAGGCGTGCGCTTGATAAGCCTTCGATACCTCCCCAGCCCACCTCTGTACTCACTCATGAAGGAGATCCTCCTTGCTGTAGTAATTGATTGGTTCAGGCTACGGGAGGAGTTTTTGAAGGGTAGTATAGGGGGAGATTTGATGGGGCGCTGCGACATGATGTGGGAGATATATGTCGTTTGGACAGTGCAGAAGCGACACTGGTGAAGGTATTTTCGGTAGTGTCAGAAAAGCGTAACAAAGCCGGAGGACGCCGGAGAACGTCCGCAACTTGAAAGAAATCCCGCATCTCTTGACTCATACTTTAACCCCATGTGGTCAAAATTTCCGGAGCCCTCCACTACGGCGTCTCTCATAATCATATGGTGGTTTTGGGACGTTAAACCCCACAAATCATCATCATCTTGACTCATACTTTAGATACCCTACATAGTGACGTAAACGTTGCGTTTCCCGCAAGATCGTTTTGGCGCACGCGGGTTCCACCTGAGTATGCCGTGATGAGGGACGCCGCCAGCACCCTATGTAAACGCAAATGGGTCTCCGCGAGCTACAATGCGAAGTCATTGGGGCCACCCTGTATGCCGCGAGTGGTGTACCGGTGGTGGACGTGCGATGATTTATTAGAAGCAATTAGCTCCGCACCATAGAGGCGGCAGGAAATGTACGATGCGAGTATGCTAAAGAGGTAGCCATGGTATGGAGCGTAGTCTACCCCGCACTACCCCGCACGTTTTTTTTTTCTAAGCGTTCAGAGGGTAGCTCATGACCTAGAGAATGCGGCGCATGTTCGAACGCCCTGCGGTGAAGTGGCGTGCCGCGGGCAATAAATATGCAGTCAACCTGCCCGCACGGGCGACGTTCTCCATCAGCGCTTGTTCGCTCAGCTGCTGCAACCCAAAAGTTTTGGGACACTGAAGAGATACTGGAGATGAGGGAGCAAGGAAGGAGGCCAAATCCTTGATTGATGATGGAAACAAGCGAAAGGAAAGGATAACATTAGATAGATAGATAGATAGATAGATAGATAGATAGATAGATAGATAGATAGATAGATAGATAGATAGATAGATAGATAGATAGATAGAAAGATAGATATCCTCACTTATCTATCTTGGTTAAAAAGTATGTACTGCCAAAAGTTTCATATAGTTACCATGCAATATTTCACCGTCGATGCCGAACTTATCTCAAATTTTGAGAGCAGTAAACTTTCCGCATAAAATAGAAACTTCGTTAACGTAACTGACAACGTGTCTTAATTGAGAAAAAAAAAACGACATGTACTGAAGTACGCGCGTAAGTAGAATTTTTTTTTTCCTGGTGGTGGGAAGCAAGGCATCTTCTTGATTTTAATAGGGGGGGGGGGGCAGGCAAATGCTATGGAGAGAAAATATTCGGGGGGGGGGGGGGGGTGTCATGGGCTCGGTGTGCTACTCTGGCTGCGCCACTGCATGAAATTTCATGTCATTGTGAAAGTTCTTCATTGGAAAGCGACTAGGTAGTGGAACTAGGTCAGTAAAACGGATGTCTAAAAACACAAGTATGGAAAATTTATAACCACGACTTACGAAACTGAAAGGGCAATCTAGCGTTGACCAGGCCTGCTTTGTGGACACGTAGCACGGTATATACAGGGTCATCATCGACATCATAGATGGACAGCTCATCACTATTGAAGACCCGATTGAAGGTCATGTTTATTTAATTCGGAAATTTATTGTTGTGCTCATATACGTTTTAATTACACGTCATATACCATAAGGTTCCCTCACTGAGTCAAATAAACGTCTTAGTGTGGCCGGTTTGAATACTAATTACTTGTTCCCACTAAATGCGGTAGACCCAGTACATGATTACCTTTGTATAGCGTGCCTCAATATTTACAACGACTCAAGTTTATAGCGTTATTGGAGACAACGAGAAAAAAAGACTAGACGCACTGCTTGTTATCCGTGGTAAAGGATACGCGTCTCAGCACTCCTTGTTAGCGTTCTACGAAATTACGCGACGGCCGAAAAGAGAAAGCATCGCTTGGGCGAGCGTTGTTCTTCACGTCAAGCTGGGCGATAGAAAGAAAACACGTTGCACGTACCCACCAACAGCGGCACGTCCAACGAGAAATGAGCGCGGTGGAAGCACCTGCAATTGGTCGCGATATGCGGGTCGAGCGCGTGCGGCGAAGTACCGCAACGACTTGCGTACAACATACGCCTGCAAAGGGAACATGCCTACATGTACCCGATCAGCAGTGTACAGGGCACCCTAGCACACTTGCACCTGGAAATGCGAGAGCCACGAAATTCACGACATGCAACCGAAGAAGGACGGTTGCATGTGGACCACCTAATCGCAACGTTTGGAGGACCAGCTGGTCCTGTAGGACGTGGAAGACCAGCTACAACTCGCCGCCAGGGCCGAGAGAGCAGTCGAAGCCAGAGCATTCCTGGACTAGGTAGCCCTCCCACATCTGCGCGATACCAGGCACCGCTCAGAACATTGTTTCAAAATAAACGTTAATTTCTCTCTTTTCCCCAAGAGTCGTACCCAGACATCTCAAAAGTATAGCATGGCACTTTCCTCGTTTTATATGCGATCACCTGGCTGGTGCGCTGATTTTGTCATAGTAACAACGCTGTAACATCCAAATCGGCCGTGGCAAGGAATCCATGCTAGAGAGAACTGAGCGTTCCTGTTCGGTGTTTTCTACCACGTCCAGCGGGCCAGGGCCTTCACCGAGGAGCTCGGAAGGTGTCCCTCGAACGGTGGACCACTGGCAGCCTAGCACCGACTGCAACGACAAGCGTTGGGCAAACAAAGCTTATTCAGCTCAACCCAGCTCCATCTTGGGAGTGCCGCTTACCTGGGAATGTATACGGTACACGTTGCTAAACCCACGGGAGCCCCGGGGATGTAGAGAATCACCTGGCGGCGGTCATTATTTTTCTGCGCGTTCCCCCTTCTTCCAGGTTCGCCGTCTTGCTGAAGTTTCCGGGAAACTTTGCATACGGAGCGGCGACCGCCTGACGAGGCACGACGTACACGGGACGGACAGTGAAGAATCTGCCCCGGCCGGCAAACAAGGGGCCGAGCGCACGAATTATCTCCAACCCGCTCTTCTCCTACTTCAAGCTTGCCGAGGCCGCTTATAACTCAACGAAGACGCTTGCGATGAGGCAGACGTCCGGGTCGTGAGGACTCGATTTCACGAACCAACTGACGAGGACGTCGTTTAAATTCAAGCGCGGGGGACAACCGAGATCCGAGGAAGGGGAAAAAAAAAAGAAGCCAGAATGGCGCGTGCTTTATTTGAAGAGCCGGGCCTGGGTAACAATGTATGACTCGTGTGCCTTCCCTGTCAGCCTGACATCCGTCAATGAGGAAAAAGAAAGCAACTGCGTCGTTTTTTCTTTCTTTTTCCCCCCTAACTTCTTCCTCGAAGATGCATGTTCATTTCTTTATATTGTTTCTTTGCCACAGCTGAGTCAAGTCGGCGAAGCGTCCACCGTTCGACAACGCGCTGCCCTCCTTTCGTCGGGCTTGTTTTCTGCTAGTCGAGTTCCTTCTTCGGGGAAGCCTTTTTCTTTATGTAGTTTTTGTTGGTGTTGTTCTAAGTCAACGTCGGACTCGGCGAACCGTGATGGCGCTCACGAAGCGAACAACTCGCTCACGCAGCCGGGCACGTGGTGAGGCTTGTACTACGCGCGCTTTCGTGCAATCACGCGGCGATGTGAGAGACGTATACTTTTTTTTTTCGGTCCAACCGTCGAAACTTCAGGCACGACTGCGATGATAGGAGAGCGGCTCGTTACAACGTAAGCCTCGTATGTTGAGTGTGTGCACATTGTTTCGCGCTCGATATTCGACGTGAGGAGCGTAAATAACGATGGTGGTTCCACGGCCCCGCAATACCTTCTTTTAAATATTTTTTTTTTGTGTTCTTTCACCTCCCGTGCCGGGAGAAGTTAAGTCTCAGCGCGCTCCACCCACCCGAAAACGACCAGTGTGCTCCACAGTCATGACTGATTTGAATGCGAGACGAGAACCCAAGGCGCCCTAGATGTGGAAGTTTAGCGGCCAGCTGCAATCATCCGCGGTCAACACATCCCGCTGCACGCTTACAGGACGCTCCACTAAATCCGATCCAAGTTTGGGACGTCCCATCTGCGGACAGATCCTGGAGTACTTGGGACAACTGGGTAAACAAAAAAGGAGAGTGAGCCACTTGCGACGCGAAAATATTTCAATTTCGTCCACATCTGCAGCGTGTGCTCCACAGAGTGTAATTGAATAACCATCAAAGGTACAATCGAGCGACGCCATTTAGTGGACATCTACAGGTTGGGAGCTGCCCATGCTCAAGTCATGAGACAATTCTTCGCATTGTTTTAGGTATGTATATTTTAACTTTAGACAAGGGCCATAACACTTGGCCTCTGGCCGCTTTAGTAAGCTTTAGAAGCTTTAGTAAGTAAATAAAAAAAAATGACACCAAAAAATGTGATCGCAGCGGTGCCGTGTGTTCAAAGGTCGTTAATATTGAAAACAATCCACGTAGGGGCGAATTACTAACGTTTGTCATCGTGACCTGTTGCGTCACGCTTTGGGGCCATTTCTATACGGTCATACTGAATTCCGCATGAAAGCCTGCCCATATATATGTAACCATGACGCGGCGTATCGATACATTTTTCACGGGAGAGGATGAGGTTCCTTGGTGTCTCTTTTGTGCTTTTCTTATATCGTGCTTTTAGCTGCATGTCCCGCAGTGGAATTCACTGCCTCGAGGAAGCTTGTTTCTCTCTAGTTGTTTCTTCGTGGTTTCCGACCCGAGAAACGTGAGATCGCGTAGGTTACCTTTAAAAAACGTTTCCAGCGGGCCAATATCCCATCTCGAAACCCCCCCTTCGTAAAGTGGATGAACCTAGAGCGACGTCAGCGGCCGCTTCGACAGGGACAAATTACCGCCAGGATTAAGCGAAATCTCCGAGGACAAATAATAATTAAGAATCGAGGAGACGTCTCTCTAGGTGTCTTCTTGGTCCGCTCTGCAATAACGCATCCGATAGAACGAGAGAGGAAGAGTGCATGAAACGAGGCAGAAACGAATGGGGAGGGGTTACTACAACGGATTCATTTTTCACGCCCGTCGCTCCACGACCGTCCACCAGGAGGTCAGACAGGTCTTCGAGCTCCTTGGCGGCAGGCCTGCGCGTTCGGCGCGTGCTACGCAGACCCTCCAGGTGCGACAGGGAGAGGACACCCGAAAAGATGAAGGGTCCGGTGCGCTGGTCCAGGTTAACGGCAGGCTACGCGTTCGCGAGCGGAGGTAATTGCTCGATGGCGTGGCGACCCTCCAGTCGGCCCACGTCTCTTAGCCCGAGGGCAGGCCGACGAAGCGGCGGCCTCCGGGCGATGCAGGCGGCATCCTCGAAGTCGCCAGCTTCTGGCCTCGTTCAGTGCCGCCGCACTCTGGCCACGTGCCGCCGCCGTAGAAAGGGTGGAAGAGGGGGGGCTTGTAAAATATGAAAACCTGCCTCGAGCGAAGGAAGCGTGGCCAGTGGCGGCGGCGACGGACAAGAAGCCTTGTTGTGGCCGTCTCTTGCGGCTGGCGCCAACGAGAAGCGCGACAAGTGCGCGCGCATGCGCAGCAGAAGGGCCGAATGTGTTTGGCCGACGCGCCTCCTCGCACGGCCACCCTCACCTGCTTAGTTTTGCACTGCCACGTAACGTAACTACACGCAACGCGAGGCGTACTCTGGCCAGTTAACCAATCGCCGGAATCGGTGCCGTGGATTTGCGGTGGCTTAGCAACGTCTCTCTCGGAGACCTGTTCTCTCTGGTGTGCTAATAAGACAGAGGGGAAAAAAATGAGAGGGGCAACTAGTTTGCGTTTGCATGTGGTGGATGATCGTGGCGGGCCTTAATTTGGCAGGAAAAGGCGAAGATCAGTTCGAACAGTTGTTCACTAGGAAAGTGTGCCTCGAGTCAAATGCATTGGCAGTTTGAAGCAACAATAACACAGAAAAGAAGACACGAGACAACATGCAAGTGCTAACAGCAAATGATGGTTTATTTTCCGCAGTACGTGTACCTTCCCACCCAGATAGTTCGCACATCTTCTGTTTTCAGTTTTTTCTTTTTTGGTTTGTTAACGCAACAGAATCGTGAATTATGCAGAACCAACATGTCCAAGTCGCCACAACTGAAACCGCAGGGTGCTCGATTCATGAGAGTACGTTGTTGTATCGTAGATCGAGATGCGCTGGTCAGCCGGCTTATACCACCTATTCTACTCGACGAACGAAATGGTAGGTGCGTATGAACAGTATGGTTCAATGTTAAATGGAACACTGGGATGTGCGCCTTTGCTATAGGAACGGCCCCCTAGCTGAGATTATGTGTCCGTGGAACATCCGCATATCCGCCTTGGACACCTGCAGGATACCTGCTGGATTGTCAATTAGTATGCGTCTTGCAGTCCTGCGTATGTTTGCTGTACGCACATCGGCCATTTGCGGATGACCACTGAGACATCCAGAAGTGGTTATCCTGTGGACGTCCATCGGTGTTTATATGTCCGATGGGAAGTGCGTGTTACAACATTACCTCCACCACCCATACATTTTGTTCACTGCGCAACTTGTCGAAACAGAGTGATTGAGGAGATACAAGCCTCAATACATCTCCAGCAAGCCATGCAGTACAGAGCAGACCAGTTGTACACTGCACTATTCTGTCCAAAAGAGTCATGGCTGTCAACTTGCAGTATAGTTTTATCCAAATATATGCCACTACGCTTCTTCAAGGAATCAAACCCCGGACATGTCTAGCACGCAACTGTTCCCTTTAACAGTGTACCCGTCTGTACACACAGCTCCCGCCGCTCAGTGAGATCGAGAAAAGAAACGGCCCTCTTCGCACGGGGCCAGGTTCGTCGGGGTCATCGGCCAAAAAGACACATGAGGAATAAGTGTGACATGACGAAGTAATAGACAGGAAGAAAGAGAAACTGTCTGGTGCTTGTTGTACAAAAGTTAACGCCCGTTCCCCCGCGCTCCTTAAACATTAGCACGACCATGAGGCAATCGCTCGTTTGCAAACAACTATAGCCGAACGAGGCTCTCCCCGAGGAAGATTGACCTCGCTGGCTCCGAAGTCGGCCGGTCGCAATTAATTCGCCTCTCCTTAGTGGGAGCAGAGGCCCAGCCGAAAGGTTCGCTCGGCACCTGCGTAAGCCTGCATGCGACAGGTGTACGAAAGAAAACAGAAATAGGGTGCGGAGGCAAGCAATGCGAATCGCGGCGCGGGCCCGCACTGGAAGAGCAACGCATGCCGTCGCACCCGAGGCTTCCATTACAACGAGAAAAAACATTGGAATCTGCGTGGAAACAAAATAAGCAGGAACCCAGTCGCACAGGGGACACTGGCGGTATAGAAATTATAGATACGTGCAATGACTCCCGATTGGTTTGCCTCGCGTTCGCGCCGTGTGCATGCATACGCGACAGAGAGGATAGGTCAAGGCGGGGTACAGCTGAGCCCTGCATACGCGCCATCTTGTCTGATCTCCTACCTTAACTTGGATGGGAGATTATAGAAGCTGGAGGTTAGTTGCAAGCAGTGAAGTGAACGCCCTATAGTGAATGCTACTCAGTAACTGGAGGTGCACCACACGTTGAAGAGTATTGCCTTCGACTGGAGACTGAGTAGTAGAACTTCGAGGGGAGATTATAGAAGCCCTGCTACATATTAATTACAAGCAGTGAAGCGCACCTCCTAGTGAATGCTACTGAGTAACTTGTGAGGGCCAAGCTCTGTAGGGCCCTCTCATCGACTTGGCACTGAGTATTTAGCTTCGTAACAAGATGGGTCTCTTATTATGTCGTGCGAATGCCCATCCCTTACAGTGCAGTGGCCTTCGTTAGAGTTAAAGATGGCTGGCTTGTGCGTAACCAGGTTTGTCCTGTCGTTGACAGACCGTGCGAAGGAAAGAAACCTGTTGCGACTTTAATTTTGTTCAGAAGTATGTACGCGGGTGCAGTGATGTGGTTGTTCACAATCCTGTGTAGTAGAGAACGGACGGCGCTTTGCTTCGGGAGGACATATTAGACATCGTCAGTTACCCTCTATTAGTGGCATAGCCAGGGGGATGGCACCCCCGAAATTTTTTTCGCCATGGGACAGAGGGCGAAAAATGACCATTTCAAGGGGTACCCTCCCCTATCAAAGAGATGCTTCCCTCCCCCCCCTCCAAAAAAAAAAAAAATCCTGGCTACGCGCCGGCCCTATACCGATGTCACATGGGCACTTTTGATGGCGATCATAGCTAATCCGGATTGTGCTCGAACGGGTTTAGGTGCTGTCATATTAATCACGATCAGGCCCGATCGCGATTAGTACATCGAGATGAGGCTTTCAGATCGCGATTTGACTGACGTCAGCGTCAAACTCTGTCTTGATTAGTCTAGATCATGTAGCAGAGGCCATCTTTGATTGCGGTCAAGAAATCTGGTCCTCATTGGCCCTAATCGTGATCAAAAGTGCCCGCGGGACATACGTTTCACAAAAACACACAACTTGAAATTGCCGCTTAGTATTATCAGCAATAGGAAGATGGCGAATGTGGAAGATTCACCCCCCCCCCCCCCACACACACACATAATTTCTAACTACGCCTCTGATGATGATGTCAAAGTTCCCACGCGAGGCTCCATGGTGAACTAAGCCTTGCCTTGAACGTCAGCACCTGCACCAAGCTCATTCCTGGCGTGATATCAATGTCGTGGGCCGATGCTTTTGCCCTTAAGTCCTTTCAAGTTCCAAACCCGCCCGCGAGGCGATTCGCGCTTTTTTCTTTCCAGACAAGTGAGACGAAAGACTTCAGAATTTCCTAAGCACCGGAAACTCAACGTCAGAGGCCAGCATTCGAACACGCAGCCTTTCTCGGTTACTAGGCTTTGCAACAGAGACTAATACGCAAAAATGACTTAAGTTACTCGACAAAAAAAAAAAAAATCACAGCGTATCCACGTAGTGAATGATGATGAGTAGGTTGAAGCGTCCGTCAGCCCGTCCGTGCTTCCGTCCGTACGTTCGTTCTTCCTTCCGTCCGTCCGCGTGACCATCCGTGCGTCTATGCATGCGTCCGTCCGTCTGTCCGTGAGTCCGTCCATCCATCTGTCTGCCTGTCTGTTCGTGCGTCCATCCGTCCGTACGTGCGCGCGTCTATCCATCCGTCCGTTCGTCTGTTAGTCTGTCTGTCTGTCCGTCCGTCCATCTAGTGAACACTCCAAGTACCGCCATCTTCCATCTCGCCTCCCCTGCCGCACATACCCGCTACGTAGCCACCAATGGCACATACCCGCTCTAGAGCGGGTATGTGCTACATACATACATACACATTGGTGGCTACATACATACATACATACATACATACATACATACATACATACATACATACATACATACATACATACATACATACATACATACATACATACATACATACATACAAGGGATGGACAGACCCACGCCTTAAGGAGCGTCGCCCCTAAAAATGATCTCTCCTCGCCTTACAAACCTACGTTCGTGGCCCCGCGTCTTCCATTCTCCGACTGTCTGTCCGAGAGTAATCGCTTTCTCTTTTCGCCATTGTGGGGGTACCTCGCGGCGCTTAGCGCTCGAGCGCTGATGGCCTTTCGTGGCGATGAGAGTGCGATAGACGAGGGGTGGCGCAGCGGGTGGGAAGAACGACGTGCGTGCGTGTGTGACGCCATAAATGGCGCTAAGGTTTTTCTCTCACTCTCTCGCCTCGCACGAGAAGGAGCGAGAAAGTGACAGAAAGGGCGGCCGTAACGATTCCCGCCATGGCGGAACTAGCGCAAATCGGAGCGCGCCTCTGTGAATGCCCGATATTTCCAACTTATCGCCGTAACCGGAAGCGCGCGCAGGCGAGAGACGCAACGGGGCTGCCTCGGCCTAAGTGTGGCAGCGAGCAGCGCCAAGCAACGTTGGCGTTAAAGAGAAGGCGGGGGGAAATCGCGACCGGCGCAAGACGACTGCGAGGATCGAGATCCGCATCTGCGGAGATGCGGCGCGCTATCCTCTGCTCTGCAGCGTTCGCCGCCTCGCTTTCGAAGAGTGGAAACGTGCACTCTAGCGGAACAAAGCTGAATCGGAAGAGCGAGGAAGTGGAATCGGAAGTGTACTTCCGGAAGTGTCGAGACAAATGGACATTGCGTGGAAACGCGTGGCCGGGCAGACTAACGGAGGCAAGCATGCGCACACGGGGGTCGTTCCTGGAGTTGAAGGCCCTGCACTGGAATTTCATAACGTGCTTCACTTAACCTCGTACCGGTGTCGCACGGTCACTTTCGATAAGGATGCAACTGGATATGGATCGATTTCATTGTCCGTGACTGCCACCTTGACGTAGTGCACCGTTACGTGTGACTCTGGTATTATACTCTCAAAGCCATTATGTTGAAAGAAGAGTCAATGGAAAGTATGATGTGTATGGGTGCCCGTGGCTCATGCCTATGCCTGCTGTTTCCCTTTGAAGTCGCGAAACATTTGATTAATCGGTGCAAAGGCGAGACAGTTGCGGTACCAGCTACGTCGTCTTTCCTTCTGCAGCAATTATACTCTCCCTCGTGTAGTAGGGCACAATATCATCGAATTTTACGGGTATATGTAATACGTCTCATATATTTCCTTTGTTGCTGAAAGATAGCAGTTGCAACTGTCGTCCATAAGATATTCAATGCAGCATGCTCGTTCATGCTGCGCAAGTCCAACAGACTGCAGCTGCAGTGAAAACGCAAGGCAGCAAAGTTAAGCCATACGCTGACAAGCTTTGCCACAGGCACGTCGGCATGCCTCGCTCACTGAGGCTGCCTATAATTAGGCGCAATCCCTGCAATATCAATTACCCCCGCGAACCAAGCGATGGCTTCGGGCAGGCGCGTAATTAAAGCGCCATACTCCTTATATATAGAAGAAGCAGCTACCTGTACAGTCTTCATCCCTTTCCATCGTTCTGTAACACACGCACAAGCGGACCATTGGACCACAGGAAAGCACACAGACGCCGAAGTCATTAGCCAGGAACGCGAGCGGAGCTAGAGAAACTGACCCAGCAGAAGCGAACAACCACCGATCGGGCTAATGTCTTTCGCTGGCAAGTGCAGCAAGAATAACGAAGATGCGGTATACGCACGCGCGGCTCTGTTGAATCGCTCGCGTATACGTTCGGTCGCTCGACGTCCCTTCCTAAATAGGGTCGACCGCAGGTGGCCGAAGCGGGAACGGCAGCGGCCGGGCAATCTACAACATCGGCACCGACAGCCCGTCTGCCGGGGCCGCCATCGAGAATCGGCGCGTTGCGGGGCGGCGAAAGGAGATGGGAGAGAGAGAGAGGAGTGCCAGCGCGAAGCCAAGACGAGCCTCCGCGGAATGTTCGAAAGTGGCGCGAAGGCGGGCCACGAGAGGCAATCGCGGAAAGCGAGATTGCATACCCTATACGTTAGGAGCACGCGTACCGCGCGCGGCACTGGAACACGCGCGCATATAAAAGATGGCGGGCCTCGCGAAAAGTGATTGAGGAAGTTTTAGCTGCCGACTCGTTTTGTGGTATAGAGAGAGAGAGGGGGGGGGGGTGAAGTTGCGCCGCCGCAGTGGTACGTGGTACTGCGGTACCAGGCGCCCTATACGTGTGCGCGTCTGCTGTACATGAGAGCCGTTTTGGGCATCTCGCGCCATTGCAGGGTCGACGGCACGGGACGGTTCCTCCGACTCGATGCCCGGCACGTGTCGAGTTGGGAACGCGATATTATATTTCGAACACGCGTTGGTTCTGTCCAGTTTTTCCCACCAGACAGCGGGCTGTGCGGTCGCAGTGTAGGGAGCCATAAATGAAGTCTAGCGCACTTGCACGTCGCTCTTGATCCAAGGAGGTTTGCGTTAATCGGCTTTACAGGAAAGGCACGCGCACTCTCTGCTGTTGTTTTTCTCCGAGTTGCAAATAATGTATTTCCGAAGGAAGGTATAGGAAGTTTCTGTCATTGCGGTGGTTTCAAAGCGTAAACATTTTTGGACTTGCTTTCGAGAACAGTTCATACTCTGTGCGCCCGTACGTTCAGAACTCCGCCCTAACTTAACGGCGTAAAATATGTAGCAAAAGAAGCAATCACTTTGGTGATGTAGCGCTTTATATTTAAGAAAAGCACTGTGATTGTATATATCTAAGTGAAACGCGGGCTGCGAATGCCAAGCGCATAGCCCAGATGCAAACAACAATCGAGTGAAGCAGTCATCGTTATGCAGATAACCTCATATGCCACAAGGATTACTCTGGGCAGGTCAAACATGTAGCCGGCAGACACTCGGCACTGCACATAGGAATATTATAGGTACAAGATTAATCAGTCGGATACTCCTGTGTGTGCCACAGCTCACGCTCGGAAAGCCCTTTAAAACAAGTCATGTGTGATTGCACCCGTTGTGGCGCTTAGCGAAAGATTGCGTATAGGCTGCACTACGTTTGCAACGAGGCTTCAGCATGGAGCCATGACGCTTTCTTGTCCCCTTGGGAAAGCAGCGCCTGTGCGATGCTAAATACTAAAGCTCTGTTAGTGCGAAAGCCTTAAATATATCCTCAAACGTGGAAATTCACCAGTAGCATGAGCGGCGTTACCACGAGTGATGCAATCAAAACATCGCGTGATGACGTCACCATATGACGTCGTCGTGATTTCAGTATGTCACGTCGTCATGACGTTACGTAACCCGACGTAACAGCTTGACACAAGCACATAACATCGCTCGATAAAAGGTGGGCATTTAAAATGAGGCAGCACGAAAACCGCGTTGGGTGCAGAAATATTTTGGAAATGAGCGGGAGAGGATTAACGAATGGCTTGCACCGCACGTCAAACAGCCACGTCGTAGGACCAGCATGGTGGGATGTCACGTTAGTGTTATCAGTACATTGAATTCTATAGTTTTTTTGGTTATTCATACACAGAGTCCCATGCGACGTTGATATCACACTCAAGCTGGTTAATCGCCCCAGTGATTTTACTGCCCTGACATCATCTAAGCCGTTCTAGTAACGTTGATCTAAGCCGCCATGTTGGAGCTTGTTGTGCGCCGCTGAAGTCACGCGGACGCTATCAATACAACGAGTGAGAAGGAAAAAGGATACGACTTTCGTCTCTGACTCACCTTAGGCGAACGCGTGAGGAATACTGTGGGGTTTCTGAGCACTACACATCCTATAACGAAACTATATGATTAACCATAGTAGAAAAACAACGTGATACAACAAAAACGACAAAAAAACTAACAGGACTAGCGCTGACCACACCAACAGCTGCGTTTATTTCTACTACGAATGTGTACCACGGTGACCGCGATATCTACTGACAAACTCAAGTTGTTCATTTATGAATAACTGTTCCGAGTGTATGCGTGTGCGTGACTGCACGTGATATTTCGTACGTATATGTGCTTACGGCACACCATAGTCAACGCAGGACACGAGCCAGGCGACGAAAGAGGCTCGCATCTCCGCGGTATTCGTTCAAAATTATCTCTATCTTGCTCGGAGTGCTGTCGTGCCCTCGGGGCATTAATTTAATAGCGCGAGAGAGCGAGACGCGAATCGATAGAGAGACCAGAAGGTTTTAGAACGAGTGGCACGAACGATCAAGGAAGCTCATCAAGCTGTCAGCAAGCGGAGGAGAGAGCGGCATGGGCACTTTTCAAGAAGAGGAGCAAGCTATGCCGGCGTCCTTTCGTCGCGCAGGCCTGGTCGCGTAATGGTTCGTCGGGTAAAGTTGAGCTGCGACGCGTCGACCCACTTGATTACGGCGTCGAGGTCGATGTGATAGCGAGCGAGAGAGACCACCCCCGTCGCCTGGTGGGACGCCATTAGAACGCCGCGATAAGGAATTGATCGGCTTCACCGTTGCTCAACAGTGGTTGGTATAAGTGCTTATGTGTTTCCCTTCAGAGTGCGCTGTTAATACGTAAAACTTATCTCTCTCTTCAAATGCATACGTACACAATTGATAAGGCGAAAGGAAGATTTGCGTATTTAGATGAAACACAATGTTAGCGCAACACACGTGCGGCTTTGTTGGTATATAGTACCCGTGCCTCTAAAATGAGTGCTGCAGTGGGTTGGTCTATAGCAGCAGCAGGCCGGCTGCGCTTAGTGTAGGTCGTGAGCCTCTCCCACGTTTTGACGATCAACCCTCTCCTGCCCTTGCTGCGATAGCGTTATCTCTTTATAAACTCTGCCCACCTAGCCTTATGCCTCCCCCTTAAGTGCTTGTCTTCTCTTGGAATCCTGTATGTTACCTTTAATGACCAGCAGTTATCCTGCCTACGCACTTAATGCCTTGCCCAAGCACCTCGCTTCTTGACTTCGACCAAGATGACCTGGACGCTAGTTTATCCCCTACGACATACTTGAAATGAAAACAGCGTCAAAGACAGCAGACCATGTCTGTGTCCATCTTTTACTGGTCGCCTGTCTGCTTCGCTGTTTATAATTCAAGAACTCCTCCCGCCGATTCCGCAGCACCATACTGCGGGGCACTCCTCTTTTATGGCTTCTATAGGCCAGGTCCCATTACTATCGTGGCAGCGTTTAGAGCAAGCAAGCGCACTAACCTTGACCCTATATACTTAACCAGCTGTCGGCGCGGCCAGGACAGGAATCGGGTTTCGTTACGTCAAGTTTGATGGCGAGACGACAGTGGCGGTAACCGTGCGATAAGCAGAGGCGGGACGTCTGTTCTGGTCATCAATTACGCCTGACCCGCAGCACGCCAGTAGAAAGATGGTGCCCCCCCCCCCTGCAACTGCAAGCGATGGAATTAAGTTATGGTTCATATAGTTGTGGATAGCAAGTGCCTTAAGCGTAATGAAGCTTTATCGAACATTTCCGGTTCCCCATTAAGAATGACGAGCAGAATCGTGACACGGCGGCAAATAAAGCGTCAGAGTGCGCCCGATCTGCAGATTCTCTGGTCGCAACCGTTTAGAGGGCACCCAAAACCACTCCGAGTTCAATGGCTAGAGAGTGGTTTCTTCATCGTCTTCACTGCCCTTCTTACAAGTCCCATTTCCTTCTTGCTACTTATTTTTCTTAAAAATAAAAACACGTGGAATGTCTGCACTAAGGGTTGAACCAGTCGGGATTTGGCGCTTTTCGATTACACTCCGCTGTCGACCCTTGCGCAGCCGCAAATGCGGTAAACGAAGTGAAATCAATAGTCATGCGAAACAAAGGAGAGTGCAAGCGTGCGACTTGCATGGCGCGACGGGGCGGACGACAATGCGGCAACAGATGTCTCTCGCGTATCAACTAATCGAGAGCTTTTTACTTCGTTCTGACGTCGCGTCAATCAACAGCCGTGGCGCCACGAACTGCGTCGCAAACACGAGAGACGCCGCGGGAGAGTATACAACGCGTTTGGCCATCATCGCCCCATGTGGGGGAAACAGTCGCATCCCGGGCAGGTGCGGGTGCGTCCACACGAGGCAGTTCTGGTGGATCCACACGAGGCAGTTCTGGTGGAAGCGTGCCTGTGGACTGCTCTCCAGGCTCCCTGGCTGTACCAGAAACGATATGTAGCGAAATTTCTGTTGGAGGTAGAATGAGGCTCAAACAAATTAACACAATGCTACCTCATGATGAAGGGCTTCAGTTTCTTTGAATACTGTATACTCATAAGGCAGGTAAACAATGTCGTTACAAAAACAACAAGAAACAATGATCTTATAAAGAGAAATGCATCCTACCATTCATTGATTCCCCACAACGGATTCAAATGTGTTTAACGTGTCAAACAACCTCAGGAGGTGCATATGATCTGGCAACATTGTTATGAACTTTGTGAACTTGAAAAATATGATGTGCGCATAATATGTATACGAACGGAGATGTGTGTGTGCAGACGGGTGTACATACATTCTAATTCTAACTCTAATACTCAAAACTTTCGGTTAATTCAAACAAATCTTGAATTTCAGGTTGACCCACTATGTTTCCAATGTACAGTAAAAGCTCGTTAATTCAAACTCGAGGGAAACTATAAAATGATTTGAATTAAGCAAAGTTCAAGTTAGTAGGCGTTTGGGGACCTTTTAAGACGTCGATACGTGGGACGCATCGCGTAAGTAAAATGGTGGAGAGGTGTGCATATATGATTCGTTTACGGAACTTTCGCACGGCCAATCACGCGTTCGGCTGATGATGTGACACTACGGCAAGGCGCTGGTGGTTCCCGTCAGACTTGCTGGGGGCGCTGAACGTATTGAAAGAGTAAAGCTAATTCCTGAGTATCGTAAATCGATAACACTGTATATACTGCAGCGGTATTCTGCAGAGTACACGTTGCCAACCTTCACATCACGATGCTGTAGTGATTACAGTCATATGTCTAGTGGACTGGAACATTTACAGGGCCGAGGATGTGGTAACGGAGTGTAGAAAAAAAAAAGAACATCAAGTGAAAAACTGACCACTTGCACAATCTACATAGAATCGTGCGAAAGTTACTCGGAACTGTCGGACCGAAGCGATAATCTTTGCACCGTGCACTAAAGAAAATGTAAGCATACAAAAAAACGTGATACAATTTGACAATGTGCGTATCTGCGTGTCGAGTGATACTGTACGGCACCTTTTTGAAGATCCCATTGGTGCAAAATTGACCACATGGGCGCGTACAGCAAAGGCTGCGTCAAGCAACGGAATACTGTAGTCGAGAGTTCGGCCGAATATTCTGTGGTCAGGTAAAGGCATTGCTGAGAAAAACGGGTCACCCACCGATGTCAAAATGAAACAAAATGTCGTTTCTGGATCCGTACGGATCCCGTTTTCACAATGGGATTCGTAGCGACGAACTGAGGCAGCGTATACCCTGTACGTCATCAATCAGCAAGTGCGGCTCAGTCGGTACAAAGAATCAATTTCAGTGTAAGTGCCCAGGCGAGGAGTTACAGTGAAATTGAGCGTCTGCAGCGAAGCGTTCAAACGCAGAGAGGGCGCTCGCAACGACTGGAAATTGTAGCAACCCACTGAGAATGCTCACAACGAAACAAAAAAAAAAAAGAATGAAGAATGTGAACGTCGAGCGGTGAGACCGGAAAATTATATTCGAGACACTGGTGGCGTATACGTGAAGAACCACAAATCAAAGGAAATACGCTCGCGCTATATGCAGCATGGGAAAACGAACATGCACTCCGAAAGTAATGACGCCACCTTGGGTGGTTGTGTTCGCTGGGAAGTATAGTAGTGCCTCCCGTGCAGGGACGTACAAAGAGTGAGGGTGTATAAACTAAGAAAAAATACATAAATAAATACATAAAACCGGCTGTTTATTCATGCATCGCACGCGTTCGGTAGGAGGCTGGCTACGGCGAGCCGATCATTTGTACCCGAGCTGTCAGCGATGGCATAAAAAAAAAGAATAAAAAAGCGCAAGTACCCTTTTCCCTTAAAAAAAAAAGTGCAGTCGCATGGCATGCATCAGGAACAAGCTTGCTTTCCTATTATTAACAGCCGTTATTATTATTATTATTATTATTATTATTATT
This sequence comes from Rhipicephalus microplus, assembly GCF_043290135.1. Lineage (NCBI taxonomy): Eukaryota > Metazoa > Arthropoda > Arachnida > Ixodida > Ixodidae > Rhipicephalus > Rhipicephalus microplus. The sequence continues at coordinate 19,103,538 of NC_134709.1, forward strand.
ATTATTATTATTATTATTATTATTATTATTATTATTATTATTATTATTGATTATGGCTTAAAAGCGGCTTGGAGGTCGAAAATAAACATGTTGTTGCTAGTAGCGCTTTGTCTTCTCAGTCTATTCTTTCCTATGTTCGTTTTTTCGCCTCGCGCTACATAAATTTCTTTCAAATGTTTCACCAACAAGCCCACATCGCCACTCTTGTTCTAAATTTTGCTACCCAAAAATTATAGATACTCCTTGTTCCTCGCTATCACTACACAGTTTGTACTTCACGATTCCCCCACACCCTTCTCTCATTTCTCTACGCTTCCCGAGATTTCATTTATTTCGTACATACCGCAGACCCAGACATGTGGGCATCTTCCAGGCAGGCAGGTCTTACAGGCAGGTGGGCATCTTTAATATTACATGATGAATATAAACGACATTAGGGTGACATAACAGATAAAAATACTGATAACGTCATGGAAAACTCTTTCGCGAGTAATGCGAATAACAGACATAATAAGCGAAAGTAAATCTTAAATATCAAGAATAAAGAGCCTTTTGAGATTAGTGTTGTAAGATGAGTCGCAACAAAATGAATACACAATGAAACGAGACCGACACAGTTGTATGCCATAATTTCTTGCTTTAATATCGATGCACCAGCAACGCGCGCCGCCGCACAGTCCACGTGAGAACGCCACCGTGGAACAACCGACGCGTCTCACGTGAAGTATTCTACGGAAAAATGCCGCATTCCGTCTCTCCTCCGTGCGCCGCAATGACTCCGGGATCTGCTCGTGCGAAATCGGTGGGGGTGACCGTGAGGCGCTCGACCGCCGCGCTCTACGAATGTGGGCCCGTCCAAGTCGCGTGAAGATGATGGTGCTGCTGAAATTAAAGACGTTGGGGAGGGGAGGTAAAGAGAGGGAGAGGGTGTTAGCTGAAGGGTGTGCGAATCGACAGAGATGAAGAAGCGGCTCTACTAAGCACATGCGAACGAAGAGTGTAATCTGCCGGGTGCGCCAATACCCGATGGCTTAAGGAACGTAATTTGCAGTTGGAACTACTAATACGACAATAACCAGCCAATCTTTAGGTAACAAGGGCCGATTCGGTCGACACTAGGCGCAAACTATGATCGGTCACTCGCATAACAACCTCAAGATTACCTGGGCCCTTTACTGCGACCTCTACCGGCATAATATTTGCGTTTGTTTACGTTCTGTTTCTTTTTATTTCACATTTGGCTTCAGAGTGTACACGGAAATCAGTTATAAGTCTGATTACTCTTGAACGCAGACCAGTCCGACCATTCTTGAAGGCAAGACGCGTAAAAAAAATAAACACATGCGGGGATTCTTGTGTACCACGGCTCACACAATCGCCGTTCGAAACTTGTGGGAACTAGCTGGACCACCTACATGCTCTAAGGTTATTTGTAAATAAAGATGTTTTCAAGCAATGTGGAGTTTTACGTACCGTATAGCACGATTTCATTACGAGACACACCGCAGAGGGAACTGCGCAAGAGTTTTGGACAACCTGGAGTTATTTGGGGTGCACCTAAATCTGAATACGCTGGTGTACTTGGATTTAGGCCGCATTCCGCTTTAGTTGAAATGCGGCCACCATTGTCGGGAATCGAACCCGCATCATCGTGATCGGGACAGCGCTTTGGCCACTCAGCTACTACAACGAGCAATCAATAATTTGAACGGTACCGAAAGCATGTACCCTTGAAACGTATATATATACTCCACAGCTGGCACGCATGTGCGAGATATAGCAACGTACACTATGTTGTTGTGGAGGGGGCTAGCTTGCGGCTCCTCGTGTCTGCTTATGCGGCAGCGCATTACCGGGGACGTGGCCTCCGCGATTAGATCCGGCAGCACGCCGGCGCGCTGCCGGAATCGATCGCGGAGGTCATGGTGGAAAGAACGAGGACGCACGTACACATGAGTGACGCGCGTCACCAGTCCGTACGTCTCTTTTTTTTTTCTTCATGCTACGTTCTTGCACATGAGCAAAAAGAAACAGCAATGTGAAATGTCAATATCCCTTGTTGTCTCTACACCTTCCGTCCTTTTACTTCCGATCTGTTCCTACACATCCGACTTTTTTTTTATTTCGCTACACCGCAGGATACTGTAAGTGCCGTCAAACTGTTAGTACAACTGTCTTTAATATATAAGATCTGGAGCGCGTGTTACCGTGCCAATCTGGTGGAACATGAGAACATTGGTACTGTAGGAACGACGCATTCCTCGTTCTATCAATTACCGGTTCTTCAAAAATCTCAATGTAAGAATCAAGAAGTTAACTGTTTAATCGGAGCAACAAAGAAAATGGGCCCGTGATCATACATTTTTTCTTGTATCGTTAGTCACTTTTCAAATTCTGCTGCGTGCAACCCCCAGTGTGCAGTGCGTTGCTGGAGTTCCCTATCTCACTTCCATTTACTTCTTCGTGTTGAAAATTTACCTTACCCCGATTTCAGGGCAGTAAACCTACATTTCCACTTTTTGCTCACATTGCCGTGGTTGGAAGTCAGCAGATATATTTGATACGCTGCATCGCCGCAAAAAAACTTGGCACAAGGTGTCCAATATGAATGAGCTTAGCTGCAGAGATGCAGCTATAGTCCAGACGAGGAAAATTCGACGGCGGTGCAGCCCGTTATCGGCCCGGCGCCAAGCTCTCAATCGTCAAAGGAATCTCTCCCGAAGGCTCAGCACAAATGTACGTTGATCTATTGGGTATGCTCGCTTATCATGATCGTTGCATGGTGCCACAAGTCAGGCTAAGAAGAATCGACATCGGTTGAGCGCAATGCCAACTGCAGTGGTCTAAGCCTTCAGTCCACACGGCGACCTCCTCGATGTCGCCGCGACCTACTCACGTGACCACCCTAGAAAGCCCCGGACTCTTCACGAGGCCACAGCACCTTCCTCCATCTCTCTTTCACTCTCGCCACTTACATTCAGTCTCTGGCAGCGTGCAGAAGACAACGAAGACGGTGATCGAGAAGGAATATGGCTTGTGAACGATACAATGCTATCGGGACGTGGACACGCACGCACACACACACAAACACACTCACACACACACAAAAAAAGCGACGCGCCCTAATCTACAGCGGCATCGCGGGCGCATTTGCCCAGATATTTTTGCTTGTTTTGCTTGTCTTTTCTTGGCCGTGGAACCGATAATAATTGTGAAGGCAGGCCAGCGTGACCAAGGTGGGAGGCAAAAAGAGAGAGAGAGAGAGCAACGCGCGAACGTTATCGGAACGTTTACCAAATACAAAACTCGCAGGTGCTCAAGGAGCCGAGAGAGTGCCCCGCAGCGATGATTAATCGCTTGCCCCGAGAGCTCGCGATGGGGGCCCATTCCTCACCACCTCGACGCTGTGGTGGGCCGGAGAAATTCAGATGAGGTTATAAGGAGGAGGGCGAAGGGGCTTTGCAACTGCGACAATGAGCGAGGAAGAAATTGCAAGGCATGAATGAGAAAAAAGCGCGGTGCGAGGAGCGCTGAAGAAGGATAAAAGATGTCTTAAAGGCCGTGGCAGCGTGCGAAGGGTAATGGCGGTGCTATTTGCGCATCGTTATCAAAGAATGGCTCCCCTGACGCCACGCTCGCTTAATTGAGCAGCCGAGCTATTGTTCCGCGTGAGTGAACTTATTAGACCGAAGACAAAATCCCGGAGGTCCTCACTAAACAGTGAGCAAGCTTTTTACAGTCGATAGCCTTTCTTGGGATACTTGAACGCAGTAATCTTGGTTCATCTGTCTGTCTGTCTGTCTGTCTGTCTGTCTGTCTGTCTGTCTGTCTGTCTGTCTGTCTGTCTGTCTGTCTGTCTGTCTGTCTGTCTGTCTGTCTGTCTGTCTGTCTGTCTGTCTGTCTGTCTGTCACATGACTCAACCACCCGGGCAAAGTTTAAAAACGCCCAGCCTTCCTGAACTGGTGGCTGCGTTCATACTTGGGAATATTGTCGATCAAAAATAAATTCTTACGCATGTCTTAGGCGCAACATCAATACGCAAGTATTAGGCAGTGTGTTCCTTTACTTGGAAATACATAGATACGTAATTCTAAAGACCCTAGTGTTTCTTTTTTTTTCTGAAAGAAAGAATGAATGATTGTCGTCTGAAGCAACTCCTGTAAAGCGCGGTATGAACTTCAGTGTTGGTTTGTGTATGTTGCGCAGTATCGTACCTGCATACACTGTAGAAGCAAGCGTGCGCCTTATTTGTACGATCTGTAATAGGGACACATTTATAAATTCCGAACGCGGCATAAGAAAACAGTAAAAAATTGATCAAAGTGTTGATCATAGTCAAACTTTTGCGATACCAAACGAATTTATAGAGCTCACCCGTGAAATGACAGCGCCCGCTTGTTCCGTTTCGATCCCAACAGGTAGTAAAACGCTGCGAGTTATGGATCATCGACAAAACCCGATCTCGTTTTTTTTTATCTGCGTGGTTTCGTTTCATAGGTCTGTATATGGACATAGGTATTGCGTTTGGCAACTGAGGCCCCGCGCACCACATCATGGAAAGGAATGATAGGTGTAACATTAAGGCAGAGCGAACAACCAAGTGTTAAGGGTGTCTCGGTCGAAACCACGGTAGTTGCAACGCCGAAAAAAAAAAATTGGTAGCGCACGTAGGCAACCATAGGCTGGCAAAGCCTCTGGAGCTCACTCACACTCACTCACAAAATTCATTTGGCGCTTTGGACTCGCTCAAACTCACTCACAAAAAGTTTCCTCTACCAGACATGCACTCGGACTCGCACTCACAGAAATTTTCTCCTACGAACTCACTCACACGTAGACTTACCAAAATATTACTCATCCGGACTCGCCTGAGACTCGGCGTTCCAGCTGAGTCTTAATAAGTCGACTCGTGAGCCCTTAATCCGACAATTAGCTTCCTTGACCAAGGTGTCAATGCTCTTTGGCGCCAATATCTGCACGTAATCGGTGGTCTTCTTGGCGCTGTTTGATATAGTACGCTCGAATACAGGTTATGGGCGTTCTTAAACCAGTTAGGTCATTTTCTGTTGAGGGATGACTACATAAGACATGTTTGTCAAGAACTACACCCTGGAAGAGGTGGCGCGGGGTGAGGTAAACGCACCCGCCTACGCAATACACGCCTCTGTTAAACAAAATTATTGAACCGGTGTATGGACGACACTGAAGTAAACGAGAATAGACCTTAGTATACGCGTTAATTCAGGTAAGGCTGGTAGTAAGGCCGAAGATGGATAGAGGACGCAAGACAACCGGCGGTCATCAAGAGTTATACAGACTGGATTCTAGCCCCGCCACCGTGGTCTAGTGGCTAAGGTACTCGGCTGCTGACCCGCAGGTCGCGGGTTCGAATCCCGGCTGCGGCCGCTGCATTTCCGATGGAGGCGGAAATGTTGTAGGCCCGTGTGCTCAGATTTGGGTGCACGTTAAAGAACCCCAGGTGGTCGAAATTTCCGGAGCCCTCCACTACGGCGTCTCTCATAATCATATGGTGGTGATCATAATCATATGGGGGTGATGACACATATCAATCAAGACTGGATTCTAAGAGAAGCGCCTGATGGGAATCATAGAACGTTAAGGGTGTGAATGAGATCATTTGTTCGCGCTGTTGTTGACCGCAGCAAGCACAGGAACAGGTATATCGCCGAAGCATACCGCAGAAGGAAGGAGGTGAAAATTTTAAGGGCTTGTTTTTCTTGTTTGCACACACTACAGACAATTCTTTGTTAGACACAATAGACACGACAGTTCTCACTAAAGCGTGGGAGAGTCACATCGAGAGCAGTCGGGATAACAGTGATAATGACGATGGTGAACACGAATCTGGCTGTTATTCGCGACGTGCCTTATAGAGGCCTCGTTGATACGGCGCGCCCTGCTTCGGTGTACGAGCTCATCCTGGACTTATCTCGCGATCTGAGCGTGCGCTCGTCTCTGCGAAGCTGTTTCGCGAAACACGTGTAAGCTCCAACGGCAATGGACTGTCTGTCTCGTGGTCTTAATGGCCCGTTAGCAAGTAAGGGCATCATGCGCCAAACGCAAGGTATAAACTGTGTACCAAGTTGGGTACCATCGGTGAGCACTTGTCGCCTCGAGATCATTCGATGACCTAATCTCCATCGTCGAATACAAGGCGTATGTTAACGTAGCAGGAGTTACAGTCCAGCCTAAGCGCGAAGAGGCAACTTGGTAAAGCTAATGTTTGTTTTCTTGTCGCGAGTTCCGAGTCACAACCCCCTCCCCCCTCTTTTTCGTTGCGGCCTGCATAAGAAACTGTATGTATTATTGCAGTAGGTATGCCCAATAGACCATGCTTTACACCTCTCCTTAGAGAAGAAAGCCGGCAAAGGTCAGATACTACGCGAACTACGAAGCTGTCGCTACATTTATCCCGTTACGCCCCCCCCCCCCCCCCCCTTAAGGTACCGTGCGCTGCACACAACTAGCCACCGAATCCGAGGCCAGTTAACGTATTGCTGCACCAAGGCCCCTCTTCAATCTTTCCTTTTCCTCTCGCTTTCGTCGGTCGCCAAATTTATTCGCTTCAGCGAACGTCGACCGTAGGTGATCCCGAGTGTTTTTTTTTGTTTTTTTTTTGCCGCAGCGGTTCGGCTCTCTATATAGGCTTGGCGCGGCGCTGAGATAGGGACAGGCGATCCTTCTAGGCTCCGCGCGAGGAATACACAAGTCGAGACACCACTCGCCGCCATGGGTAACCATGGGGCTGTACTCGAGCGGCAGCGATGCGTTGCGCCCGCCAGGAGCGCTGTGCGCCGCTGCATGGTAGAGTTACCGTAAAATACATTTATGCTCCCTACGGGAGCATATACAGTAACTCTACTGCATGGTATATAGAGTGACTCACGAGCGCATCGAGGCACTCTACTGCATGGGCGACCCGATCCTAGGGCGCTGAATAACCGCGCCTTGTCGACAGCCGCATATGCCGCAGCCGGGAACGACACTCATCGAAAACGCGAGTCACGGCCACTAGGCGGTGCCGCCGCACCTTTAGCTACCGCTCTTTTTTTTTTCGGCACTGTGCTCGCCTTGGTTGAGCGTGAAATCACGTGGGCACAACTTCACCAATAAAATGTCTCGCCCCTGATGAGCTGCGTAAAGATGTTCGCCTCTGAGTAGCTGGCTCGCAGAATGCTATGCGAGTCTTCCAGTTCTGCCATCTCAAGCTTCTGGCCTCGTACTCAAAATGGCATCTGAGTGACCGTCTTGCTCATCTAAACCAGTTTTGGTGAACGTCATAGTTTGTCCTCATGAAGCAGATGACCATACAAAGTCGACGGAAGTATAATCATCTTAACCAGCAGATACGGCTCTCTATTAGTGAAGTCGCGGTGAATTTTTCGAGGTCCATGGCTCAACAACAACAACAACAACAACAACAACAACAACAACAACAACAACAACAACAACAACAACAACAACAACAACAACAACAACAACAATAACAACAACAACAACATTAACAATAACAACAACAACAAACAACTGCAACTACGACTACAACTACGACTGCAACTAGGACAGCAACTAGGACAGCAACTAGGACTGCAACTAGGACTGCAACTAGGACTGCAACTACAACTGCGGCTACGACGGCAACTACAACTGCGACTACAACTGCAACTACAGCTGCAACTACGACTGCAACTACGACTGCAACTACGACGGCAACTACAACTGCGACTACAACTGCAACTACAACTGCGACTACAACGGCAACTGCAACTACAACAATACCATAGCGGCGGTCACACTCATAGTGGGGAAGAAAGTCGCATGGTTCATTACGTATTTACCTAAGACGACTCAAAAGACGGCTTCTGACCCCCAAGTTCGCGCTTACGATTTCGGCCGTGGCAGTCCTATTAGGATGCAGGCGAAATGCCAGGGGCCCGTGTACTGTGCGATGCAGTGCACGTCGTCAAAGAGCACCAAGATGGTCGAAATTTCCCGATGGAACGTAAACCTCCGGATATTATTATTACGCTGAGTAGGAGTATCCGAGGGTCGCAACAGTTCTTCCACAGGGTATACTTCGAGCTCAAACAATAATTAAACGTTATGGCAGGTTCGCACAGGTGGTACCAAGCCTGAAGAAAGAGCGGAGCTTTGTAGCCTTCCTTGTTAATGGTGGTGGTAGCGGTGATGATGATGATGATAGCCTCTATGTATGGCTCTCACGCACTCTGGTAGATTGGCCAAGCAACGAATAATTATCACTGTTCTTCTTCTATTCTGTTTCTTGTATGGCTTTTTGTATGTTTCTTTTTATTTCTTTTTTACCTCTTACTCTCAAGATTTTTTTTTTTTCATTTTCTCGCTATTTCCTCGCTTTCTTTCTCTCTGCATATCTCACAATTTATCGCTCTCCCTTCATTTTCATCCATTTCTGTGTCCCTCGTTTCGACGTGTTCCACGCGCTCACTCAACAAAGTCTTCGCTTAACACTCGCACCCACTGCACGCGGTGGCTTGCTCCATTCCTGCGTAGCACAGGTCACCGACGGAGCACAAGTTACCAACACCTTTAAAAGTTTCGCTTTTAGAACACGCTACGGCCATGGAAAATACTCACACGAAAGCGCCCACGCGTGCGAGAAGCCCGTACATCGAGTGCCTAGGCCGCTACGGACTGCCCGAGCAACGCGCTTGGCTTGCCGGTGTTCCGGCCACAGACAGGCGAACGTCCACGCCTGTGGGTATGGGTCGCGCCAAGCCCCTCCCCCTTCTGTCTTTCCCATGCCAATTTAAGCGCGCGCCCTGCGAACAACCAATTCTCGAATGACCACGCGCACAAGCACGCAACTTTTCCCGAACTTGCTCTGCAAGCTGCACACCTTCTACATGCGTGTAACGCACGCAGTCATGCCGCCACAACATCAACTGGCGGGGGCAGAAAAAAAGAATGAAGCAAGCTGCAGCCAGGTATACACGGCAGGGCTTGTACGCACCCGTGCTCGTACATATTCGTCGAGCGGACGCCGTTCTTCCGCGTAGTTCCAGTTGCGGAGCTCCGTGTGGGATTGCTTTTCTCGCTGTAACGCACGCGTCGGTACGTGTTGCGGGTGTGTACATGTACGTATGTGTTGGCATTGCGTGCGCGTGCAAGCTTATGGGCATCGGTCATCCCGAAATGGCGGTGGCCTGATGCTCGCTGAACAAATGCTCCTCGCTGCTCTCGGAAACCTCATCCATCTTTCTTCTTCTTCTTTTTTTTATCTGTCTCTTCCCACTGTGTTCCGCCCGCGACGTGTATATACACGCACGCTTTTTCCGGAACAAAACTTCGCATCCTTTCTTTTTTTCCCTTTTCCTCCGCTTCCGTCCGCCAAGCGACAGTGGCGCGTTTCGGTGCAATGCTCCCGCGGTTTCTCCCGTGTTTTTTTTTTTTTTTTTCGTGACGTGTCGTGCTGTGTTCGTGCCTAGCATACTCATCCCATCAGCACACCTTTCAGTGTAAACAGATAAAAGTTGCCCCACTACTACCACCGAGAAACTGACTCGTGGAATCCTATGCGCCTGCAGGCATCTCTCACCACGCTGCTTAATTTGAGCGGCTTTCTGCGTTTCTTCCCTTTCCTCGGTGCAGGGCAGCAAACTAGACGCCGCGCGTCTGGTTAAACCTCCCTGCCTTTCCTTGCATCTCTCTTTAGCTTCGCCAAGGGAAAACAACCTCACCACCAGAGTCTTCGCTAGCGGCAAAGCCTATACACGCGAAAGCCTGAGAAGAACGGGGCTCCTAAGCGCGCACGCGACCGCACATCCCCGAGGCCTTGGATTCGCATCCGCCTTTCCGGTCAGCGCAGTGCCGTACTGCTTCCGAAATCGACTTCCTACATTCTTGGGCTTCCTTCCTGCCCGCCCCATTTCCGGCCCGCCGGCAGCAATAATCGGCACGAAACGCCCGGATGGTCGCGACGACACGTCAATTACGTCGTTGCGCAACCTTATCTGCTCTATTTTGCCCCCCCCCCCTTTTTTTTTTCTTTCGTGTTCCACTGTCTCTCTTTCTTTCCCTTCTGCTGACAAACGTAACAGGAAGCGATCGACAAGGCTTCGTTGAAGGTCAAAGTTCATCGCTGTCGGGCAAAAAGTGGGCATCGGTTTCCTAAACAGAACAACGTCGCATTCACATCACTGTCGCTTGATATATAGACTTACACGATGTAGAGTTAGAGACCCGTCTCAAACGCGTGGCTCCACCCGCGCATATGAAACTTCGTTCCGCGCTTTCTTTTTTTTTTCTCCTTTCAAAGTATATGTTCATGAAATACCTACATGTACTAAAAGGTGTAGCTCACTCGAACTCGGACTCACCTGTGTCTTCCTCAACCGGACTCACTCGGCGTCGCACTCACCAACATTTTCCTCAACTGGACTCGCTTCGAGTCAAACTCACCAAAATATTACTCACCCGGACTCACTCCGGTCTGAATGTAAGTTTGAGCGACTCGACTATTGAGTGAGATTGCCTATATTTATGCCCACGTGTGTCTACAGTCGGTGACAGCCTAATGCCTAGTTCGCACTGAAACATCCGCTTTCTACAGCGACCGAAATTCCCCTGCCGCCGAAACGCAGCGTCGTTCGCACTGGACGCGCCCCGCGCCGCCTAATATGCCATCTACTACGGGGCGAACGCGGGATGGATGCGCTGTCACCCGGTTGTTGCCGCGGCTCGCAAACGCTACTACGCTATCCAGTGGTGCATACTTCGACGATTCTCGTACGCAAGAAGCAAGAAAAGACAGTACTGCTTACTTTGCTGGCAAGTGGCTGTCTTGTAATGCACGAAGAGCAGAAAAACCACCGACGCCAGCGGCGTTGGTGGGTTCGTTTTGCTTTGCAAGACCGCAACAAGCTCGGTCACGCCAACAGCAAGCTCGGTCCCCTCTTTCACGAAATACGGAGGCGAAGTAGGCACAAAGTAGGTTAAACTCCCGTTGGTTTCAACATTCAGTTACGTGCACTGCAGCATAACAAGTGAGTAGGGCTTGGCCGCCATTTTTCAAAATTCCTTGACTAGCGCTCCTATTGGTCCGCGGTGACCGATTCGGCGGCAGACACCGCAAAAATCGGTCCGAGAGCGATCGGCGCGGAGAGGGCCCTTTCGGCGGATCTCGCCGCTGCCGAACCGAATTCGGAGCACTTTCGGCGGCCGGAATGCTCAGTGTGAACGCGGCCTAAGCATAAATGTAGGCTCCGCCTACGAGGCCGCACTGCTCTTTTATTTCTCGTGCTTCCGTCGTGTTGCTGCTTCACGCTGAGGCAATGCTCCGAGCTGCTGTCGTTTCGGTTCACATGAAACGGGGCACGATTACAAACTTCAACTGCGTCGAACGACGAATGGTGAGGATGATGCTGTGTATGCGCGGATAAGAGTCGAAAAATGTATTGCGTTGTTTGTCCGAACCATTTACGTTATATCAAAGGACGGCTCTAGTTGGGCGCGCATGACACAATAGGACAGCAGTGCACTTTTCTTTTTATTCTTAGCTTGTCACTGGCTATATAGTGTCTCGGACATCTCCCTGGGGGCACCCCGTTAGGTTCTCGTGTGTTAAAGCGCAACCCTGCATCAAAACCTGTACATTTCGGAATCGGCGTCTATAGATTTCAGTCGCTTCGGAGATCAGCATCGATATGTTTCGCGATTCCTCAAGTCGTGTCCCCTTCACAAATGACCCACGTATGAGATATAGGAAAGGCCTGTTTTCAAACGTTAGCTGACGTGAAAACGTCAGCAACGTTAGCGGGGATCTTGTTCAGTGCCCGCCCCCTCCCCCATTTCTTTCCCGATCCAGTCTTCCTCACTGTCCCGGCACTTGCGCGAGACAAATTTTTGAGACACCGGCCCGCAAGTTGAGGTGAGTTTGAGACCTGATATACAGGCCATAAGGTGTTGCCTTGGTATCGCGATGGTGCAGGCTCTGTTCCCTGCCGTAGCGGCCATATTTCGATCAGGGTGAAAGGAAAAAGAAAAAAAAAAGCCCTCTTTATCGCTCTCTCCAATTATAATCAGCCTACTACCGCGAATTTAATGTCTTCAACGGACGCCTTATCAACCTGAAGATACGCTGTCTTTGCTGTCGCTCCCTCAAGCAATTTACCGCGAGAGAGCGCGCAAAACAAAAACAAAAAACAAAACAAACGGGACAACAGACGTGAGAGAGAGGGCGTTTTAAAATGAAAAGTAATAAAAAATAAAGTTTTAATTGTCATGCTCCTGTTGTATACGCTCTACATGCCGAGAGAGAAAAAAAAAACAAGTGCCTGCTTCACCACGTGTGAAGCGAGCGGAAGGCCCTGGATAATAAAGTCTCATTGTAAATATTCATGACGGGGACATCACACCCCCACAACGCTGCGCCCGTTGTAGTACGTAACGGCATGCTGTGCTATTCCTTTGTCGAGGCGCTCGCAAACAGAAACAAAGTCTAATAAAACAAACGAAAAGGCACTGAACGCGGTCACGTTCAAATTATAGGACGCCTGCATGGGCTGGCTGGAATTAAGGACGGGTGCGGTGTTCTTAATGGCGGTTGAGCAACTGTGCCGTGTAAGGCGATTCCGGGGAGTAATTAGGGAGTATTTTTTTTTATCGCGGACACGCTCGCCAGTGATATCCCCCGGACAGTTTGTTAAAAGGCGGGGTGGGGGCGCTCGTGAAATGTGTCGGAAGATCGCTATCAGGGTTGTATACCTTTGTCAGGCGTTAGGTTCGCGCGTGATAAGGCCTTAGTGTGGGAATGCCGGTGCTATATGCGCCATGTTAAATTAGTTAGCTGGACCATAGTGTTTTAGAGACGGGACGGCCTGCCCGGGAAATTAGAAAGCCAGCTGTGACAGTGATAATGAAGTGTACTAAACAACAACAACGACAACGACGACAACAACAACAATAATAATAATAACAATAAACAATAACAACAATACTAATCTGAAAAAAAGTGTTCACAATTAATGTTTCGTTAAGCTCATTTACAATGAGAAACATGCGCAACCATATGACGTATTGGGAACGAACTTTCGAAATTCTCCTTGCTGTAAGCTCTTAATGATGTTTCCGAATTGATGATACCCTTACGAGAAAAAAAAATAATAAACTTCGTCAAATTGTGTCAAGAACAGGCGCACTTTTACCGCTACAAAACAAGTAATGAATCGTTTCGCACCTCTCACCTAGTGAGATGTCAAACGGAAAGAAAAAAAAAACTGCCAAGCGACTGAAGACACGCGAACACTGAACACTTACGACTTGTCCACAAGCGCGTCAGGCATCTAGAGGAGCAGGTTCCCGCCGTTTCAAAGCTTCCATCTACTTCAAGCTTCGTGTTTGCTTAAACACCGCCCCCAGCGTCGTGTGCACCCCGAAACGCGCAACACACCGACGGCGCTGTTGACCCGCAGGGCGCGGGTTCGAATCCCGGCTGCGGCGGCTGCATTTCCGATGGAGGCGGAAATGTTGTAGGCCCGTGTGCTCAGATTTGGGTGCACGTTAAAGAACCCCAGGTGGTCTAAATTTCCGGAGACCTCCACTACGGCGTCTTTCATAATCATATAGTGGTTTTGGGACGTTAAACCCCACATATCAATCAATCAATCAATCAATCAATCAACCGACGGGGCTGTTGGTTCACACCGTCTCTTCTATTCGCACACCACTGGCGTACTCATCGCGCCGAAGGCGAAAGCGGCCTCAAGCCGTTACACACATTTTGCAATGCCCGCTCTCATGACGCACCACCACCAACAATTCAAGCAGCTCGCGGCGAGGCCCCGCATCCCACGATTCGATGGAACACGGCGATAGTGGCGCGCGCGTCTCGTCCGATAGGACGCTCTGCCGACGACCATCGCCGTGTAGGTACGTTGTTCGTCGTCGTGTGCCAACTGCAGCGCGTACAAGTCGTTTGGGACTCGCACTGCCTCTTCGTGACTGCGTGTGCCTATATCGCACGCCAGTGCACATTTTGAAGGCACTTTAGGAACAAGGTACACGCAAAGCCTTGCGTTAGCGTTTTTAATCTATGTGCATGCGTCTCACGCTATCCTCCTGGGTACCCACGTTACATCACGAAAAGGGTCCATTGTTCCCAAAGAAGGCGATAGGCATCTTATAGCCTATGCTAAAACTGCAATAAAATAGTTACACGAAAGCGACATAAGCTTTGTTATTAGAGCAAAAGTTGTTTTTTTTAGAAATACGGTGACCATGATGTTCGATAATTAATCTTGCACGAAGCGACGTCAACGGTGACGTGGCAACAGTGGAGTGCCCTGTCAGAAGCTCGAGTGATCTCGAAGTAGACCTTCAAAGGCGCTCTATCCACATTCTCGCCAACTTTAAGAACATTCATTTTTTTTTTCCTCTGGTGTGATTAATAAGGCTATTTGGAAAGTGACGGCAGCTGGGGCTCATGGTGTGTGTAGCTCCTGAAGCGAGCATGCATCTGCATGCTGCCGTAGCACTTAGGTATCACAGAGATCGACGTCTGCTTACAACAGTCATTCGCGGGGCAGCTGTATACTGTATTGTCATCTCTCGTTGCCGTTCCCTCGTGTTATACCCTGCGTACCGACCGGCCCCTACAGCGCTCACTGCGCCGTCTGTCTGCGTGCCCATGAAGGCTCTGCGTTGCAACGGAAGCAGTCGTAAAGCGTCCTTTTCCCACGGCTGGTCGGACTCGGCAGTGCGAGCCAGCCGTGGAGTCACGAAGTCGCCCTCAGCTCTCTGGCATCGCGGGAACACGGCGAGCGCAGCGCCGCCCGGCGTGTTTCTCGCCGATCGACAAACTGGAGCATCTGCGTTGACGCTCCGGAAGTAATGGTTGATGGCGCCTGCATCGCGACGGAGCTAAAGCGCTTTTTTTGTGTGTGTGTGTACGTGCGTGCGCGTGCATGCGGTACGTGCGTTTGAGCCACGTGTGTTCGCATGAAATTCGCGCGCGGATTTGTGTTGACGTGCGTGTGGGGTGACTGTGCGCGTTTTACTGTACGCATGTCTGAGGGTAAACGACATGCGTTAGGGCAAGCATATGTGTCTGTCGTGTACCCCATATAGAGCTTCCTACTATGTTTACCATAAGATTGAACCGTGGCGCTGCGTGTGTCAATGGGTATGATGGGTATGACTACCCATCATACCATGGGTATGATGGGTATGATGCACTACCCATCATACCATGGGTATGATGGGTAGTGCATCGATTGGCTTCGTCCTCGAACTCGCAGCTTCGGACACACTTGAGGCTTTGTTTATTTCTGTGTTTTTTTTGTTTTGTTTGTTGGTAAAATACTGTCTAGTTGTGAGCCTTGTGAGTTTACTTGAATTGGTCAGCTTAAAAGGCTCAAGGAAGCGAAGTGGGTCCGCTGAACTTTTGCTAAACATCTTGCGGCAATATGACTACAGGACACACGGGGCCACACGTAACCGAAGAAAGTTCAGGCAAATCCAACTGCTACCCGCCATGTCTATGCTGACTGAAGCGCCACACTTCGAGGCTCCCGTAGACACTAGCGTTAGATTTCCCTCTAGTGTAGTGTGGTGAATCCATATGCTCTAGTAAATAGTTTATGGTACGATTAGGCATAATGTGCAGAGACGGGACGACAATGTTTTTGAGAGCGAGTGGGAAAAGCTGACGTCAAGAAGATATGGAATTGGACTGAGAACTTGCGACGCATAGGGTAGATAACCGGTAGTGAGGCCTGCAGCCAGGCATTCTTCTTTTAGGGGGGGGGGGGGGGGGGCGAGGCCCATTTGACACCTCTCCCACTCCAACAAATGTTAGGGGAGGGGGCACACCCTCCTGGCTACAAGGTACGGTAGTATGTCAGTCGTTGGCAAGTGAACGAAAGTGAAGTCCTGGATGGCTCACAGGATATGGGTGTTCTATTGAAACAAGGTATGCTCAGGATAGACCCAGCTGTCGCAAGACAAGCCAATGGAAATAAAATATCTGATCGCAGATAACGGGTCACAGAGTCGGTGCCAAGCAAATGAAAGCAAAGCCCAGGATGGCTCACAGGACAGGATGTTATTAAAAGAGGATATGCGAAGGACATGTGGTAGACCCAGCTGTCGCAAGACAAGCTAATGGTAATTGAACACCTGGTTGCAGACAAACGGTCACAGAGTCAGCGATAGCTGGTCACAGAGTCGGTGCCAAGTGAAGGGGAGCGACGTCCAGGATGGCTCACAAGTTAGGGTGTTGTTATTAAGACAAGCTACGCGCAAGAAAGTGATAGAGCGAACTGTCAAAAAGAACACAGACAATTGGGATGAGATATTCGTTCACAGGTAACCGGTCACGGTGTTACCGATAGCCGGTCACATAGTAGATAACCGGTCGTGGAGTCAGTGCCAAACGAAGAAAAGAGAAGTTCAGGACTGCTCACAGTGTTGCGCATAGTGTTTAAAACAAGACATAAGATGGAGCTAGCAGTTGCGAGGCCAGCCATGCAATGGCAATTAGAGGCCTCTGCGAACAGAATCTGAGAGAGAGAGAAAGAGAGCGGGAGTTTTGATGTGCCATGTCGTTCTCGTGTTCCTCTTTCTTCTCATCTTTGCGTAGTGAGTGTATCACATGTCGATGTCTTTATTTTGCGACCGTGCTCTACTGACCGGAAATGGTGGGAAAGCGAGCGAAGAGCTGAAGCTAACGATCCATACGAGCCATGTGGGCTCCGAATAGTCTAGCCGCGTGCGAAATGGCAACTACGCCCGCTACTCAGAAGTGGTGGGCGGGAACGGTGCTTAAGGTAGAACTAACTGGCAGAACGGCGTTCGTTCACGGTAGTCATGAGAAACGGAGCATAAAACACCGCAACTACGATGTGAACTGCAAGATTCCGACCAGGCTGTACCAGTGTGCCTGAGTTGCCGCTTTTCCAAACAAACAAACAAACATAAGACGAAATAAAGACGAGGATTGGGGCGTTATATAAGAAAAAGTGATGGGGTAGTTCAGAAACACTGACACAATATTGCAATGATGTCTAACGAAGCGTTGAATGCACGAACCCAGGAAACGGAAACGAAAGAGATGGGCATTCCTCTGGCATGTCGGCTCCGTTTAAAGAAGTGCCTCTAGAAAAAGGAAGGAACAAAAAAACATCGGCACTAGGAAGACTGGAAGATGAAAACAGTTATTTTTATTATCCGTCGATTGTATTTGCCTTCCTCCTCCGGGCGCTAAAGCTATCTGCAGCTGGCGTGGCAGCATGACCCCCACGACCGGTCCGCCTTTTACCAAGTGACGATGCCGTGTGATGATGTCACCATACGACGTCGCGATGATGCGATAAAAATGAGGTGACCTGTGAGGTCATGATGACGTCACATGATAGCGTAATAACGATGTTTTACGCACCACCTTACCACCGACGGCCACTTTTTGCGTCCTGTGGTAAGGCACCTGAGGCTCTCGTCTTTATAATCGCGCCATGTACAAACACAGATTTAGCCGTGGTAAGGACAACATTCAAGCAGGGGTGTTTGATTTGCTTACGTTTGTCGACACCTTGTCTTATAAGAAAAGCACACAATGGCTGAACTCCACACCTTCACCCAGTGTGGACGGGCTGTTACCCGCAACAACAGCCCCACGCACCTTTTTGGCTCTTGTGGTAAGAAAACAAAGTTTGACCAATTGTGCGCTTAACTAGGTGCGTTGACCCGTGAAGACGAACCGTGACCGCGTGTATCGCGTGCAACAAGAGCGAAGGTAAAAGAACAAACAAGCAAATGAACCAACAAACGCATCCTCATAGGCGTAAATAGTCTAAAGACGCATACAAGACAGGAAAATAAAACGCGCCGACGGGTAGCATCAGAGTCTTGCCTCGTGCAAAGTGGGATGGGCTTGGGATGGGGCGAGCTCTACGCTGACGTGTGCGTCAAACGAAGAAGCATACGATGGTAATCGGGATAAAAGGAAATGAAGAAAGCACAAACACCAAAACAAAGCAACAACAAAAAATAGAGTATCGAAAGCTCGCGGTCAAACGAGCGAGCCGCAAACAATCGCCCTCTGTGTCCGCGCAGCTCGGATGCGTGAAGGATGTAAGCTAAAGAGGCAGCAGCGTCAGCGGTTGCGCGCAACAGGAGCGCAACGCAGTAGCTACACAGAAGCACGCCGACCACGCAACGAGAGGCAGCCGCGTTCTCTTTCGAGAAAAGGCTCTCCGGACGTTCTACTCGCCCACTTCGAGAGCGAGCGTCGTGCACGAGGCGGCGAGCAGCGGTAGCAAGCGAGCAGGGCCGGCGCTCGTAACAAAGATCGCATCCAGGCACGACTACGGGGAGGGATCAGCAGCGCGCGCCTCAAGCTCACCCCGGTGGCGCACAGATTAGCCGTTCGCACGCTTACCCCCGTTGTTCTTCGCTCGCTCTCCGGAAAAAAATCGTGATTTTCGAGAGCGGCGGAGCGAGAGGGTGATATTGCAGAGAGCAACAAAAGGTGCGTCGGGCTCCCGAAGCACGACCAAAGCGCGTACGGTAGCCGGCTCGGCGAGCCATGTGAGTCAGCCCCCCGCCGCCGTTCTCCTTGACGGGAAGCTACCCGCCCCGAGCGGGGCAGCGGCGCTGCGAATACTGTACTGAGCCAGCAGTAACGTTTGGAAGAGAAGCCATTGCTATCTCGCATCGGCTGGCTACCGGCTTCCGAAATCTTCCTTCCAACCGATCACGACTTTTCGGGCGGGAGTCGTGCTGGGAGAGGAGGAGCTCGAGAACAGCGCGAGGAGGCGCAGGAGGGATCACTTAAGTAGGAAGAAGGCGCTCTGGCGTAACCGCCACCCTCTCTCTCCAGCATCCGTCGGTTCGCACCACGCGCCCTCCCGCCGGGTTACGTTCGAGACGTTTCGGCCGCAGGAAAGTGCTCTCCATTTTGTCTTCTCCACTCTCTGCGCTCTGCTTGGGTCGGCAGAGTCTTTCTTCCGTCCTAAAGAGTCTCGGTGCGTGCACGCAGTATGCGGAACGGAAACGAGCTGGAAAAGCGTCGTGCCGTCGTTTACCCAATGCTCGCACGCCTGGCTTGCTCGTCCGCCGCTGTGGCGACGTTTCGGCCGCGGAACAAAACTGCTCTCCCTTTTGTCTCTTCTTCTTTCCCCCCCAAAAGCGTCTTCATCGCCGATTTCCACCGGACGCCCGCTGTGCGGTCCTCCGAGTTCCATCATTATTTCTTTTATCTTTTGTCTGAAAAGTCACGTCCTGTAAAGTCCACTTCACTTCCAGAGCGTGTCCCACGATTTGCTTCTTCCATTTAGATCCTCGTCTCCCAACTTTGTGGCTGTTATTTTCTATCAATTGTTCTGTCCTTTTGTCTTTCCTTCTGGAACGTAATGGTCGCGCGTCGATTTTTGCCCTTTTACGTGCATTGCGCGTGCACTACGCGTGTTCGGCGCACGCTCCGTAGAACAATGAGATGACCCCGACCGGACTCGGGCAGCGGCGAGGGTGGAGAAGGAGTGCTCGGACGACGACACAAAGGAAGAAGCAGAAGAAGCTGTCTAGGATGAGGGAGATTAAGATTGGTATGCTCGGATTGCCAGTCAATACATCCATCCTATTATCGTTTCGAGCCAGTCAGTTGGGTGTGGGCCGCAGTGCTATTCTGTCAGCGCTACATAAATTCATTCAGGCAACCGGAAGGATACGCTGCTAGTGGTACTGCCAGATATATCCAATTCTTTCTCCCCCTTCCTCATTCTTGTTAATTTGTTTTATATATTCTGATTTATCGCATTCTTCTGCAACTTTATCAAGTTTTTTTCAAAGGAACAATATTATTGTTTCCAGCTAATTTCTCTTTATTTTTTTTTGTTTTAGCGAGTGTTGTAAAAAATGATCTATTATGAGGTACAGTGTGGCCAATCCCCCATGTGGGTATGAGCCAAGATCTCCTAGGAGACAAGACAAGACAAGATCAGCACCACGCTCTCTTGCTGCAAGTTTGCGAGTCGTTCTGCGGTATAAGATGACGGAAAAGATTTAAACGAACTTGGTTCGATGCTAATGTCGCATCGCAGCATCATTAGAGGTCGCGTAGGTAATGAAACCAGTGGGAGAATACAAAGTAACAAATTAATATTAGCCCATCGTTGTACACCCCCCCCCCCACACACACACACACCTTATGATAACATTTGTTTTGTTGGACTTGACGTGTATCACGTTCCACTATAGATCGTCGAGTCATGCTACCTACTGGAGATCTGCTAGCGCTGGGCATAGAACATCCGGTATGGTCGTTGTACCGACTCAGCGTATGGTGAGCCCAGCTTGCGCTACTACCGTAGTGTAGTAGCGCATGTGTAGTTTAAGCTCACCTATACGTCTTGTTTTTGTGTCCTCTTCTTTCTATCTCTGTATATTTTCATCCCTTAATCATCATCACTCAGAGTAGCATAGCGAACCGGAAGCTGGTCTGGTCGGCCTTCCTGCCTTTCCTTCTTCTTCCTCCTCCTCCTCTTTTCCCTCTTGACGACCTGGCGGATGATTACTCACCTCAAACCAGTGAAACAGCTGTTTTTACTTTCGAAGTATTCATCATCGCCATCATCATCATCATCATTATCATCACAAAGGCCTGCTTGGTGCTGCCACTTGATATTCGCAAACTTGTTAATTTCATCTGCCCACGCAAATTTTTGTCTCCTCACTTGCTTGTCTGCTCTGGGAATCCAGTCAGTTGCCGTTAATGACCAGCGGTTGTCCTGCCTATGCGCTGCGTGCCCGGCCCATGTCCACTTCTTCGTTTTGACCTCAACTATGATATCTTTTACCTCGGTTTATTCCCTGACCCACTCTGCTCTCTTCTTGTCTCTTAAGGTTACACCCATCATTTCCTTTTCCATCTCTCACTGCGTCATCCTCAATTTAAGCTGAACCCTCTTCGTAAGCCTCCCCGTTTCTGCTACGCGTAGGCAAGTACCAGCAAGATGCTGCTGTTATAAACCTCCCTCCCGAGGAATAGGGGTAATCTACCATTTACGATTTGAGAATGCTTGCCGAATTCGCTCCACCCCATTCTTATTATTCTAGTTACTTCGATCTCGTAGTTAGGCCCCGTGGTTACCACCTGTCCTAAGTAGACGCACTGTTTTAGAAGTGCACTGCTACCTGTCTCGAAGCGCTGTTCTCTTCCGAGGTTGTACATTATGTTCGTTTTTTGCAGATTCATTTTAAGACCTACCTTTCTGCTTTTCTTGTCTAATTCGAAGTAATAAGGTCTTTGTAATCGTCGCATACGCTCCTAATCATGTCCCACTTAAAATGTCCCGGTTAAATATACAGCCAGGAAACCGGACATATTTTTTGTCCGGTTTCCTGGATATAGCCAGTATTTAGCCAGGACCTGATTAAGAATGTAGTTTCTTTTCTTGTCGTTGATATCTTTTCATGTATATATATATATATATATATATATATATATATATATATATATATATATATATATATATATATATATATATATATATCGCATTGTAGTTATAGGGACCTAAATCGCCTAGAATTATTCTTCTATATACAATACTGATAACGTACCCTTCGGGACTACTGCTAATGCACGAAAAGGGTCGACTGATAAATAGTACGCAGTCAACAAAAAAAAGTAAACCTTAAGTCACGTTTCTGGGTGCGTTCACCACGCAGAGAATGAACGAATGAAAGAAGAATGCAGATGTACCAAATACTCGTTTGTTGTTCGAAGTAAACAAAGCCAACTGGTTACCATAACGACCTAACGGTGTCGCTGCACTCGCGATGGCGTACTTGCAGCAGACTCAAGCTAACACACCACATACGCAAGTTGCGAAAGAAGCAAAAAAAAAAAAGAGAGAGAGAGAGAAACTCCGGAAACCGCAGAGTTGTTCAATGCATTTATCCCGTGTTGGGTCTCTCTGCTCGCGTTCGCAGATACAACTCGCGTATCGTTCGGTTTTTTTTTTTTTTAGTGGAGAAAATAGCGGCACATCATTAGGATTAAACGAGAAGCCTCCAGAATGATGCCAACGTGGCGCCGAAAAATTGAGCACGGCCGCTGGGTAGAAAACCTTCTTTTTCGTTCAGCGGCCGCGAATTGTCAGGGAAAATAAGCTCTTTTCCCTGAGCTCTCCGAACGTGACCAGAGTTTTGAATCATGGAAGGTTTGAGCAGCCCGAACGATGCCAACCGTGTAGCTATGTGCGCAGAAAGAAATTACCTTCCAGGCCGTTCTAAATGGGCATACAGTGTATACATGCTACATCGCTCTACATACATCGAAGTCGTCGACCAAAATGCGGAACCTCCGAATACCAATTTCAATCCACACACACACACACACACACACACACACACACACACACACACACACACACACACACACACACACACACACACACACACACACACACACACACACACACACACACACACACACACACACACACACACACACACACACACACACACACACACACACACACACACACACACACACACACACACACACACACACACACGCACGCACACACACACACACACACACACACACACACACACACACACACACACACACACACACACACACACACACACACACACACACACACACACACACACACACACACACACACACACACACACACACACACACACACACACACACACACACACACACACACACACACACACATATATATATATATATATATATATATATATATATATATATATATATATATATATATATATATTTCCTTTGCATCTGGACGTTTCCCAATGGTACAGCCGATACACAACCAGCCCGATGATTTTTTTTTTTGACAACCCGTTGGCGCTCAAACAAAAACCATTCCTCGCGCCCACTTTTCTCCTTCTTTGTTAACATTATGGTACGTGTCCTCATGAGCGTATCATGAAGAGATAATTGCGGTCACCGTGAAGAGCGCGTGCGTGCTTAAGCTGATCGATATAGAGAGAGTTTCAAGGGGGAAGGGGGCGCAATAATAGTTTTGCGGAAAAAAAAAACAATGAGACCAGACCGCGAAGCCATTCCGAAGCCAAGCGAAGCCGTTTGTGGATGCAGTATACGAATGACGGAGAGCCGATATTACGCAGAGCCAGATTGGTCGTGGTCGAACAATCCGCGCTTGTGAGAATTATAAAACGGACGGTTTTGGCACATTTTCTTTTTCTTTTCTTTTTGTAGTGCGCGTATACGTGTGCACACGAGCATCACGATGTAAACTGCGAGCACCGCAACTGAGTGGAAGGATTTGTCGAAGACAAATAAAAAGGAAAAAAAAAGAAAGCAACGTGCGCCTGCGTATGAAGATTTCAGATGGCCGAACGAGAACGAAGCTGTGAAGCGGCCGGGCATGTCACGTATCCACTTGCACGAACGTCAGTAACCCTCCCCCATCTCCCCTCTCTGCGTCTCATTTCTATTTCCCCGAGAGAGCCTCGGCCGACATCTCTCTGGGTGGTGCCCACTAAATTGAACATGCCACCAAAAGCGCGTCCTGGGACGCCGCCGCGAAAGAGTTATTCTTCAGGCTAATTGTGTGCGCTTAATTAATAGGACTGTAAATCAATAGGACACGCACACATACACACAAAGGTATGCATGCGAAAACACACGCACACATGTGCCTGCACACACACAGGCGCGCACACAAATACACTCACGCACACACAAACGCGCACAAGCACACTCACTCACTCACTTTCTCTCTCTCTCTTTCTCCCGCTCTTCACAGCACTGAGTAGTCTATGCGCCTCACAGCACCCAGTAGTCTATACACCTAAGGTAGACAAGTTTTTTTTTGTGAACTTGTGGAATACTCGGTCAAAAAGAAGTAAGGCTTTATCTGAGAACACAAATGAGGCGCCTAGATTCTTGGAGAGTATCGTGAGTGTGCATGCACGTGCTGGCGCGTCACGAAAGTGGAGTGGTCGAATCACGGAATAGTCATCTGCCGCCCGCCTGGTTGGTTCAGTAGTACACGCGGTTAGCCGAACGCGCCAGCTAGATTCCTGCGGTCCAGATGCTCGCACCGATAAAAAAACCCCAATAGAGGAATCCAGGTCGCCTCGATAAACCAAAGCTGTACACTGCCCGTATGTATACGCGCGCTGAAATATTAAACCAAGTCTGTTCCTGTTGTTTTAGTCATACTGTGCGTGTGAACTCACTTTCAAGAAAGAAAGAAAGAAAGAAAGAAAGAAAGAGAGAGAGAGAGAGAGAGAGAGAGAGAGAGAGAGAGAGAGAGAGAGAGAGAGGAAAAAAGAAAGAAACGGAGATAGGAAAAAAGATAGAAAGAGAGATAGGAAGAAAGAATGAATGAATGGGGGAAAGAAAGGAAGAGAAAGAAAGAAAGAAAGAAAGAAACAGTGGCGCCGTAATGACAGCGTAATGACAGCGTCTCGACTTCTTGTAGCTGTTATGATTTTGGCGAACTAATAATAATAATAATAATAATAATAATAATAATAATAATAATAATAATAATAATAACGCTGCACCCAACGCGGCTTTTCACTGTCACTGGGATCGACCCAGCGCTAACCAAGCGATGATGTCGCGTGATAACTTCATCGTGCATGCGACGTCGCCAAATTGTCATGATGACGTCATACGGGGACACCTTCCCGTGATGATTTTTCTAATCGCTCGCGTTCACGCCGCTGCCACCGACTGCGATTTCTCGCGTTTGACAGGGCTTCGAAGGCTTTCGACTAAGTTGTAAAATAAGTATCTATGAGATGCTACACGTCAAGCCTCTTTCACTGACACAACGCACTCATTCGCTGTAGCTTCTCTTCTTCCTCCACCCCCCCTCTTTTATCTTCTTCACTCAAATGTATTATTTCACTTTGTATTTCGACGTGCAGCACGGCAACCGGCATGCACGCGTTGCTACTGAGGCCACTAAAAGACGAACGCTGCCCCGCCACGGTGATCTAGAGGCTAAGGTACTCGGCTGCTGACCCAGAGGTCGCGTGTTCGAATCCCGGCTGCAGCGGCTGCATTTCCGATGGAGGCGGAAATGTCGTAGGCCCCTGTGCTCAGATTTGGGTGCACGCTAAAGAACCCCAGGTGGTCGAAATTTCCGGAGCCCTCCATTATACGGCGTCTCTCATAATCATATTGTGGTTTTGGAGCGTTAAACCTCACATATCAATCAATCAAACGAACGCTGACAACGACTCGGTTGACTAGAAGCAGGTGGCGGTGAGACCGAAACCTCATTGAAACCAGCCATAAAACCAGATATCCGCAATCAATAAAAAAAATTCAGACTGATGAGGTGGCTTATCGATGCCCGCAATCGCGAGTACCCGCCCACCGGACGCGCCAAATAGCTCGCGCCCCGGCCAGCGCCCGGACGGACCCCTGTGCGTGTCCCGTCAGCCTTGCAACTGCGATGCCCTGTCAAGCGTATCGTGTACGCATGGCCGCACGTCGCTGGGCAGGTGGTAAAGCGTGCGCTCTCAACGAGAGAGCCGAGCTATGTAGCGAGGTGTCGATTGTGTTATGCGTTAGCAAACAATGGAAGAACGTGACAAGCGCGGCGTATAGTTTCGCATTTTCGTTATCCTCGCGTAAGTGGTCATTGTACTTTGTCTACGCGGCCAGGACGTCCAACGACGTGTCGGCAGATGCGGTGCGTAAATGAGGCTGTAAATCACTGGCGGGAGGGGGGGGGGGGGGCGTGCACGCGCCGGTTATTTGCGAAAGGGGCAATACGACTTAATCATCGCGTAATAGAAGTGCTGGGTGAAGTACGTGTAACACAAAGAAAAGGCCGTTTAAACGAAGCGAGTTGAGACAGCCGTCTTGCCCATACGCTTAGCTATAAGATATATTCTTGCGCTGAAGCTTCTTTATATGCGAGGAGGGGAGGCGACGGGATTTTTCACGAAACAGCGGAAGGTAGAGGCGAGAATCGTCGGCCAGTGAGCCTCTTGGAAAGGGAGACGGAAGGGGGGAGGCTCTTCAGGGAGTTGGTGAACTTAGGGGTCGGTTTTTAGGTGCGAAGCTCCTCTTAGTCCAAGCTTGTCCTGCCTCAGGCGTGACCGGCAGTATTAGAAAAAGAAACACAGACAGACAGACAGACAGACGTACGCATGGATGTGCGGACGGACAGGAGCACGGACGGATGCATAGACGAACGCAGACAGACAGGCGCACGGACTGACACACACATACATACATACATACATACATACATACATACATACATACATACATACATACATACATACATACATACATACATACATACATACATACATACATACATACTTACATACATACATACATACATACATACATACATACATACATACATACATACATACATACATACATACATACATACATACATACATACATACATACATACATACATACATACATACATACATACATACATACATACATACATACATACATACATACATAGACAGGCAGGCAGGCAGGCAGGCAGGCAGGCGCATCGCCCCACACATCATCATTCACTCCGTGGGTATGTCGTGATTTTCTTGCCATACGAGTTAAAGTTATGTTTTATTTCTCCTTTTCTTACCATATTTTGTTGAGGTAAGCGATAGTTTCGGGGCCCCTCGTGCCCCCATCCGGCGAAACTCGCAGACAAACGTCAGTATCTCGGGATACAAGATTTTCGTACCTCGTAATTATTTTCGCTCTTTTCCGTTATATCTTTGGAAACATTAAAATGCATTTCCAGCCATCTTCCTCGACCACTTCATCGATCACGCAAAGTGCTCGTTAACGGAAACTGATTGGCGAGTATCTGCTATTTGTGTACACAACGATCATACCGTCATAGGAGCGAGAGTTTCAGAGCACGGTGGCCTTTATTATTATTATTTTTTTTGAGGCGGTGCAATTTCTTGGAGCACATGGTGTTATCAGATTGGAGGAAAGAGTGCAAGATAATGGCTGCTTTAGCTATGTGATGGAACACCTTTTTTCCAAAATGTGCACCTCAAGGTAAAAAGGAGAGGGGGATTTCGCTCACCACCTCCGCAAGGGGAAGTCGACGAACTTCACCTGGAGAGGGGCATTATCGTTTTCAAAAATTGGCACGCAGGAAAGTAAAAAGAACAAAAAACTAAAAACGCGAAAAACAAGAGCTACAATCCAAACTGAGTGGTGAAGGTGCTGAAATTTGCACCCCCCCCCCTTTTTTTTTAAATATACGCCTCGGTTCTGCTTGAAATTTCACACTCTTGTCGTCGATGGCGCAGAAAAGGAGCAAGGTCCTGATCGACGACAAAATTGGCGTACGCATCAGCATGGTGCATGGCCCCAAATCCACGTCGTGTAACAACCGCGATCAATAATTGCTCTCGTACTCTTCGGCAAAGTAGGATGAAGAGTAGAAAGACGGGGCTTTAATTAGCGGACGAATCAGAAGACGCCTTCATCAACGCCGTCTTGTTTGCGAGTAATTATTATCTCGCCTTATATTTATCCATGCCCCCCCCCCCCTCCCCACCTCCCGCTTTGCGTCAGCGTAACCACGTTGCGAAATGACCCATGCGATAGCGAGGATGTAGATGATCTCACCAAAAGCGTTCGAGAAGAGATGCGCTATGTGCTGCCTGCCTCGAGCGAACCCCTTGATAAGGTGCCCCCTGATTAAGGGGTGTGCCTCCCCATAGCGGCCGCTTATTTGATGCGCCGTTGGCCCGAGCAGCATACCTTATTGGCTAATTGCTGCCGCCGTGAAAGATGGCGCGGAATAGAGCTGTACGTGGCAGGGCAATCTGTCCGCGTCGTGCAGAGGAGACATGGTAGATAGGCGCGTAGCCTGAAATGTTTTTCGAGGGGAGGGGGGGGGGGCACCACCTTGATTTCGGGAGGAGCACCCTCTTAAATTGGCCATTTTCTCGCTCCCCATGCCAAGCGAAAAAAAAATTTCGGGGGGGGGGGGGGAGAGCACGTGTTAGGTGTGCCATCCCCTGGCTACGTCCCCGATAGGAGGATACACAAAAGCTTCGCAAAATTCCCTGGACCTCTGAATTCTCAGCTATTTAGAGTGCAGCGACGTCCTACGTGCAGTGTGCCTCGCGGAATTCAGGGCGGGCGCCGCACCTCTTCACACTGTAGCCCCGGGCTGCGCCTTCGCACGTGGGCCTAGGTGACCAGAGGTTAGCATAAAGAACATAGAAGAAGCGATGAAAGGGTGCCGAACGCAAAAGGGTAACGCCTGCAAGTGTGAGCAGGATACAGTGCTCGGTACGAACCTGCTACAGGACGGTGTTCTCGCCACGTCAGTCATTTTAAAACTGCCGCGAAATCAGGGGTGCCCACTGGTGTTCACGCTTGTTATACTTACATCTTGCAAATTGCTGCCCCGCTTTTCGCGGATCGTTGTTACGTAATTCGGATCGTGCGCATGGCGCGAAAAGTTGATTTGCGGAACAACATAGCGTAGGAGTGTGTGTGGTGTGATATATTATTTAAGATTACACACTTCGAGGTTGCGCGTGTACAGTGTTGCGGTTTGCGATGCATGCTTAAACCTTAGAGAATGCGTTTGAAAAAAAAAGGTAGGGCGATGCAGGGGGGGGGGGGGGGGCGCAGTATTGGTGGTCGTTGCGCAGAATTGCCTTACAAAAGTGTTGCCGACACACAGTGAGCAGTCCAAAGGTCGGATGCCGGAGTCCAGAAGAAAAGAACGCATGAACCGAATGGGCGCATGCAATGTGGCGGCGGCAGTACACTCCCGGCAGTCTATAGAGACCCACAGAGAGAGAGAGAGAGAGAGAGAGTGTCGCCTAAACACAGTGAGCAGTCCAAAGGTCGGATGCCGGAATACAGAAGAAAAGAAGACCCACATAGAGAGAGAGAGAGAGAGAGAGAGAGAGAGAGAGAGAGAGAGAGACCGATGACTTCTGAAGAGCTAGAACAAAGACGGGTCGCAGCCACTCATTTTTCTTTAAAGTAGTCCTGTTTTGGTGGCTCGATTCCGACTCGGTGGGTAAAACCGTTTATGGCCGTCTACACGCCGCTGCAGAAAGGTAGAGGCCGTTGGGAGGGCGTGGCGAGAGAGGATGAAAAGTGGCCAGGTTTCGAGGTGCATGCACGCGGGGTGTGTCTGCGTGCACCGCCGGACGTGTTTACAAACAGCCACACCGACTTGCCTATCGAAGCGTGCCGGCCATTCCAAGTTGGACCGCATCCGCTCTTTCATGTGGTCGGTGAAGCGGCTTCCTGCGACACCAGAACGTATACGCTGGCGTGATCGTGACAATGCTTTCTAAACTATAAGCGGTTGCTGTGAATCTGAATGCTAAACATTAGAGGGTGTACAGATTTTTCGCGCGTAGTAAAAGAAAGCATGATAATAAGGGCTGCAGCGCGAGCACGAAGGTGCTAGAAGAAACGTGAAATGAAAGGCGAGGCAAGGAAAGCAAAAAGGACAACACGAGCGCTGTTTGCTTTCCTTGCCTCGCCTTTCGTTTCACGTTTCTTCTAGCACCTCCGTGCTCGCGCTGCAGCCCTTATTACCATGAATTCCAACCAACTAGCCCAAATAGCAGTTCTTCTTCAATGTAAAGAAAGCAGCATATCTACGAATAATGTCATAACGTGAAACCAACTTAACAAGGAGGATGTTCTCCGTGATGAAGCAGTAATAGTAATAATAATAATTATTGTTCGCCTTGAAATCACGATGTGATTACCAAAGACCTATTGTGAAATGCTCGGGAATTTTGACCAGCTGGGATTTCGTAGTGAGAGACCGAGAAATGTATCACGAAGGCTGGTAGGTTAACCAGGAAAAATATCCAGTTGGCTACCCTGTACTGGAAGAAGAGAAAAAGCGTTTGTTTAACGTACACCTAAACCATAGCACCTGACATTTTGATTCCATGGAAATGCAGTCGTTGTGACCGAGATTCGATTCCTCGGCCTTGGAGTCAGCAGTCGAGCATATCTTTAGGCAATCGCAGCTAATCAGGAGGAAGCGGTGGTAGTGTCGGTAAAAGAAAATTATTCAACTGGCTATTCAAGGCGTCTACGCTTCCCAAGTGCATTGACACTTCCGTCTTTTCTTCGGAATGTATGAAATCGTGACAGGGTTTACCGCGCCCGAGGAGCAGAGAGAGGGTGAGGATATTCGGGACTATGCCACAGAGACAGCAACTCTACTCTCAGAATTTCTAAACTACCGTAGCATTCTCGTCCCTTCCTTTTGCCAGGCAATCTTAAGGTGGCATTCAGTGAATGGTACTTTAGCTGGCTCACTAAGTGAGCTAGATAAACCGCGAGCTAGATAAACGACTACTTGCCGTCTAGCTCACTGAAAGAGCTAGAGGACAAGTGGTGGACTGTCAAAGGATGGACAGTCATACGGTATACCAATCCATAGTATTTGATGACGATAAGTCCACCGATGAAAATGTCGGCCAGCGTACCTAAGGCACCCATTCTTGTTTAGACAGCCTATATATCAAACAGTCATATAGTGTGGTTTATTTTGCTTTTGTGAGGGAGTACGTTGTAACCAGGGCTGTCGGGAGAAATGCGACAAGTGTAATAACGCTGGCAGCTCAAGGCGCTGCTCTGCTGGAGGTTTCGTAAAACGATCAGGTACGTTCTCCTACGCATTCACAAAGAACAATGAAGACAGATCCAAAGCGGCTTAAAGAATATGAGAAGTAAGGAGCAAGCGGCGAATCCTTTGACACCACAAGTTCGGATATGCGGAGCACTACAGGTGAGCGATATCCGGTGGGCTTGGCAGGCGAAGAAGCGTTCATGGCGCTTTCGGGATTGGTAATCCAGTGGCTGTGCACCAAACCGTTGTGCAGTGTTCACCGACAAAAAAAAAAGATGATTTACAGTGACGTTATATGGCGAGCCCTGGAGGACCATGTGACTTGTCTTTTAGAATGTGACGTACGGCAGTCACTGAAAACTGGACCACGGCCGCTGGATGATTGGACTGTAGGTCGCCAAAGGCCAGCGTCTCCCTTGAGCTAGATAGCATCAACACATTTGTCGAGAATGCTCCAGCGGCGTGTTGCGCACTTCGCTGGCGAAGTCTATCGACTACGCTTGGTTTGAGGTGGTCTAAATCGAATCATGCATCAATGATTGTAGGAAATGCGTAGACTTGGGCTGTGTCCGACAATTGGTTCTATGCGGTACGAGATGCGCCGCTACAGTGTTCTAGACAGGTTCGCCGAGTTCTCTACGACGGTGACTGTGAATGTGTTCGGTATCGACTCATTCAGTTTAGCCGATGGGCGTTCGGCACCCGATGTCCTCCGCACACGGAGCAGTCACCTCGCGGGCATCCAAACGGTGGCAGGGCTAGCTGGCCGCCCCAGGTGAGGTGGAGACGTGCCCGCACCGCTGCTCATTAAGGCGCCCTTCGCTTCACAAACACACAGACGCAAACACACGAAACGGCGCATGCCCGCAGCGGCGGTAGTAATCAGGCCCCAAGGACGGATAAGGCTCTCCACAGAGCTGCCTTCTCTCCGTCGGACGACGTACCAGGCGAGGCGGGCCGGACGAAGCTTCGGCCATCGGACCGGGCAGATCGCACTCCGCGATAAGGAACGGCCGAGCCTCTCCCGAGGAGAGCGCCTGGCCATCTCCCGGCATGCGTGCACACCGGCCAAGGCTGTCCTCGGCTTTTACCAGGGACGAGCTTCCATGGCAGCTCGGCGTGTAGTTACGTACACGAGAGCGCAGCACTTGCGAAAACCCACGCGCTTTGCGCGTTCGCTCCAACTCTCGTCTCGCGCTCCCGTTGTCCTGGTTGATTGCGCTCAACCGCGCAATCAACCAGGACACCGGTTCAGCGCTATCGGCGCCACGATACATCTCGGGTGTTCTTACTCCTCCTCCCCCCCCCCCCAGAAAAAAAAAACAGTTCGGTAATAGTTTGCTGCAGGGATGTCCCTGAAGGAAGATCACGAGTCTTACTTGTGGAGAGATCGTCTAAGAAAAGTAGCCTATAGATGACAACTGATTATCAATCGTCATGTAGGCCTCGAGGTAAAAGTCATTGGGAGAAATTACGTCTGCATAAAACTCCAAACGCTGTGCCTTCCTTGTGTTTCTGTGTTCGCTCTCTGATGAAAAAGAAACCATTCCGAGAGATGACCTCTACTCGGTATTGACGGAAAAAGGTGCGAAAACATTGAGTAATGGCATAAAAGCGTTATGAAACGTGGCGGGCAGACCAATGTGCTACGTCAGTGAGGTTATCTATGCAATCTGAAAGGTCTCAGAAACTAACTAATCACAGAAATTGTCAGGTGGGTCTTCTTTCAAAATTGTAGTGTACGCAAAAGCGTAACAGCTTCCGAAGTCTGCTAGTATAACCCCGGTCTGTTGTTTCCGGCCAACTCAGGTAAGTTTTGATTTACTGGCAGATAAAATAAAGTATGATAACCTGGATGCTAGCTCATACACGCATATCGCGCGGTGTAGATAAACATGTCACAAATAAATGTTGTAATTAATTAGGAGCTATCTGGAACGTAGAGTAAATGAAATCAATCTACTTCTGGCACTATTATGCCTTGTATTGACCAGAAAATCTGGCTTAACAGGACTACTCGCAATCAGCCGCACGAAAATCTTACACATATAGTCTCATTACGAGTTAAAACCACTAAATTCAGACTCGTAGACTGGCTCAATAGAACTCACTAAAGCCAACTTATCGGCGCGAGTTGGGATTAGTCTATACTATTGGTCTGGATTAGTCTATACCATAGATATCTACGTGTATCTGAGCAGACCGTTCGTACTTTTTTTTTTTTGATCGAGGCTTGGTTTGACTCAGCTTGACTCATATTACTAATTACTGCTCTCTTATACGCACGAGTTTAGATTAGTCTATACTCTTGTTGGTCTATCAGTGTAAATAGCGGTGCGTACGTGAGCAGCCCTTTCGAAGCACTTGGACTTGCAAGGAGGACTAAGCGATCCAACATGGACTAGCCTGCCTATGGTGGGAATCGTAGACCAGCAGTCATTGCTTGTCCTGAGTGAATCGACTTACGTTATCCCGCCGTTCCTATCAGCGAACGGTATAACCTGCGTACGCGTGGCTACAGACTCCTTCGCAATCGTTCGCACCGAGGCGTTACTCGCCCGAAAGTATTGCACCGAACTAGAAAGCGGCATACACCCACACTACGACAGCGAGATATATCGCACGCTCTATGGCGCGTGGTTGGGCTGTAATTAGCGCGTCATTAACTAAAACCGTCGTACTTAACCAACGAGCACTGTATGGCGGAAAACCTGCAGCTTTGTCTGCTTCGTTTACGGGGGGAAAAGGAAGTAAAGAAAGAACTTCGGAGACTGAGCTGCCGCGAATATTGCAGGGCACGGAGGCGCCAAAGGCGGCGCGGTTATTCTTGCGAGAAGGCGAGATGTATACGCGCCTACCTTTCTTATAGGCAGGTCTCTTGAATAAATTAGAACGACGCTGGCAGGCAACTATGGCGATCTTATAGGCGACGCCTACTTTACGTACACCAGCGTTCGCGCGGCTGCTGCACGCTACTGGAAGAGTCTTTGTACCTATTCGTCGTTTTCCGCACTTTTTTTCTTTCTCCCTCTCTCTCTTTGCATGCCTCGCCCGATAATCTTGGTCTCTCTCAGATCAGGAAAACGATTACGCTGTATATTGAGCTTCATGTCTAGCTGCAATTTCTGTTTTTATGCATGTGCCAAAGCCGGCTAACCCTCGCGGAAGATGTCCTCGAGGATTATACTAACCATCGCAGAAATGGGCCCCAGACGGCTAACTTGAGTCGCCATTAGCTGGGGAGACAAACTAAACAGATCTGTCAACGGCCTCAGCGACCTCTGCTTCAAGCGTTTCGAACGCAGCGAGCGAGTACCACGGGTGTGACATGGCGTGGTGTCTTCGGTGAAAGAAATACTTGGTCGCACTTTGAAGGGTTGTATACAACGCTCGGGATCCTTGCTTTTAATACAAGACAACAGAATCTTTTATTGAGACGAAAGCCTTAGACACCTTATCGTATACGAAAATCTACCGTCGGTGGCGCAGCGTGAGTGATAAAAAAAAACCATAATCATGTGATCACTTCACTGCGTGGCACGTGCTTGTGACGTCGCAGGTGACGAAAACTTGTTGTGAGGTTACACTTAACGACGTCATCACGCAACACCGTCGCTTGGTCAAACCTGCACCAATCACGGAGGCAGTGAAAAACAAGGTATGACGAAAAAAAAAAAAGATGACTACCTTGCTTCCGATCTTGGGGGAAGTCGAAAACCACGTTAGCTGCTGAAAACTTTGTCGCAGGGGACGTGTATGCACCAGTGCATAGAAGAAGAAAAAGGAGCTGAAGGCTCCCGCCTACGGTTCGCCTTAGGCGATTGCATTAAGGCTCCTGTGAGTGAACAAGTCACTCTTATCTATGAGGGTGCATTCTTAACGGGACGTACCAGCCCATCCAGCGCGTCCTCTATTCAGGCCCATCTTATTTCCGCGCATTCCACAACCAATCAGGTTAGCAGCCTGAATGACGTCGCTTTACCAGAGCGTGTTTTGTGAATGGGCGCTTGCAAAACTCTTTTGACTGAGTCGAAGTGACCTGCAGCGATTCACTACTTAAAAGCGCTGTAATAAATAGCTCGGTTTACGCAGTGAGCTGAAATCGCTCTGTAAAAGACTTGGTCTACCAGCCCAATGTGTTGGCACAATATCGCCAAAACCGTTTTGGGGTCCCTTTAGGATTGTTACTGGGCGAGTTCGCACTGACACAACCTCTAAAGCGAATAGTTGACAAAAAGCCTAAAAAATAATGAGATGGGATTGTGATGCGGGTTCTTGTTGCTGATTTGTTTCTCCTGGTTGAGCCCCGGAGAGTTTTTCTAATAAAGACAAAGCCGTTTGCTTAACAAACAACACCTAAACATTTACTGCAGAACTGAAGCAAATCTCAAACACAAACTACAAGAAATGAGTAGCTGGCTAAAAGCGGGTTTTAGAAGGAAAACAAACATCTAAAGTCCCGAAACTGCCGACGGAAAGTCACAGCTACATGATGCAGTTCTGACGCGGTGATTCGGCGGTGCAGGGAAGAGAGCAAGTTCGATCTCACCAAAACGTTGCTGCTGTAATGGTGGCGACGGCGTGTACCGATGCTCGCTGGCGGCGACGATGGAATGGGACTCGCTCGGTGATGCCTGTGGCGGCCCAGATTCGCCCGATGAGGTGGCTGGTTGCAAGGCTCAGGCCCGTGACCCGAACTGCCGTTGCTGCACCCGCACCGGAATCTGCAGGCCTTGGTCTCGACCGTTGAGGCAGCTCGCCGTCCTTGGAAGGCGTTGTCCGGAGGTCCAGACCGGGTGAAGTCCAGAAGGCTCAGGTCTGCCACCCGACTGCCTGTCTCCAGCTCCCAGCTGTGACCTTCCTCTTGCCTCGTTCACCTCGAACTACTAGCTCTTTTGCCCTTCAGGATTGGCTTCCTCTGGGGCACACTTGTCTCGTCCCGATTGGCCTTTCAAAACTCCGTGGTGATCAGCCATTGGCCCTTGTTTGCTTTATGGTCTTGGATGCTTGCGCTCCACGCTCTCACGTGTACCGGTCCTCGGCGTCGTCGTTGTTCAGGCGACCCAGCACGTGCACTCGGTCATCCTTTAATTTCGCGCACTTTTCAATCATTCACAATTACGCGCACCAGTCGCATCACCATCGCATCACAATGGCCCCCTTTCGAAGAAGTTTTTCCCGTTGAAAAACTGTCGTTCGATGCGCACCACACAAGCTATCACAACACACCGATGGCACCACACTGCTTCTTCGTTGACATGTCTCACGTCGAAACACCGAGTCCACAGAACGTAACATTCAACCAACAACAATAAGAAAAGTTTTTGGCAGCAACTAAGAACAGTACAAATACAGTCATTAACTCCAGTAACAGTCCACCACACAAGCATAACCTTGTAATAATAACACACAGAACATATTCACTGCAACCTACTCATGTAGTCGGCTCCAACATTCTCGGATCCCTTTATATGTTCTACGTGAAAGTTGTACTCTTGCAGTACTAAACTCCACCGCAGAACTCTGCTGTTGAGGTGTTTTGCTCGAGATAAGTACTGCAACGGTTGGTGATCTGTTTGAACCGTGAAATATGTCCCATATAAAAATATGTGGAACTTTTCCACTGCCCACACCAACGCGAGACACTCCCGCTCGATTGTTGAGTAGTTCTGTTCTCGAGGCAGTAGCTGACGACTGGCGTATTTTACCGGGTATAAAACACCGTCGTGCTCTTGCATAAGGACTGCACCGATGCAAGAATCGGAGGCGTCACTGCGGAGTACAAATCCACGTTTGAGATCCGGAGCCTTTAAAATAGGTCCAGACGCCAGAGCTTGCTTTAGTGTTTCGAAAGCTGTCTGCCCTTCAATATTCCAATTGATCTTGTTACTCTCCCTTTTCTTTGTCATCTCTGTCAGAGGCAGTGCCTTCTCAGCGTAGTGAGGGATTAGATCACGATAATATCCTGCCAAGCCAAGAAACGAACGTAGTTGTTTCTTCGTAGCGGGTAATGGGGCTTTGGCGATTTTTATGATCGTGTCCTCTACCGGCTGAATTGTTCCATCTCCCAGTCGATGACCCAGGAACACAATCGACGTCATTCCAATCTCCGATTTCTGGGGCTTAATTTTGAGTCCTGCTTCTCGAATCCTATTCATCAGTTCACTCAGAGTCTGCACGTGTTCCTCCCAGGTTGTCGTAGCGACGAGAACATCATCGATATAATGAACGACGTTCGGGATGCCCTGAAGGAGACGTCTCATTAGCCGGGTAAACACTGCGGACGCTGTTTTGATACCGAATGGCATATAGAGGAAATGGTAGTGTCCCGATTGGGTGGAGAATGCCGTTTTTAGCCGGGATTCTTTGTCCAAGGGCACCTGCCAGTATCCTTTCGTAAGGTCAAACTTGGAGAAGAATTTTCTAGTGCCGATCTCTGTAAACAATACATCCGTTCTCGGAATTGGTTCTGCGTCGGAGACCAACACATCATTGATGCGACGGAAGTCGATGCAAGTACGGTAACTCTTATCGGGCTTCTTCACCAGCACCAATGGTGAGTTGTAAGGTGAGTCGGACCTTTCAATCACTCCGAGTCGCAGCATTTCTCCGACTTCTTTCTCAACTACCTCTTTCATTGCGAATGGTAACGGATATTGTGGAGTGTTGATAGGCTCGGACGTTGTCAGTTTAAGACGACACTCTAACAAGTTTGTCTTGCCGGGGACTTCGGAAAAGACGTCTTTATGGGTGGCTAGGAGCTCGTCAATTTCTTCCCTTTGTCTATTCCTGAGGTTAGGACCAAGCTTGATAGCTTCAGTACCAAAGCCCTCAGTAGCTTTAAAGGTAGGCACTGGCGTGTCTGTCTCTTCCTCTTCCACTACAATGAAAGATGCGGACTGGGGTGATATTTCTGGAGGACGCTCTTCGTAGCGTTTTAACATGTTTATATGGAACAGCTTGGTAGTATGTCCCATATCCAGCCAGTAGTCAGAGTCACCCTTCTTTCCTGTGACCCTGAAAGGTCCTTTCCAATGCATCATAAGCTTGTTTTCCGTCGTGGGAAGTAGTACGAGGGCGCGGTCTCCAACCTTTAGCCGACGCATCCGACTTCCCCGGTCATAGTATTTCTTCTGCGTTGTTTTAGCTCGTGACAGGTTTTCTTGTGCCAACTGCAATGTTTTTTCTAGGCGATCTCTGAGATCCAGGACATACCCATATGTTGTCTTCACTTCCTCGCTTTGATTGTCTCCGGTCCATAATTCTTTAAGTAGACTGAGAGGTCCTCGAACATTTCTACCGTAGATCAGCTCAAAAGGCGAAAATCCCAAGCTGGCTTGCGGGACTTCCCGGTACGCAAACAGGAGTGGGGCTAATAGTCGATCCCATGTCTTGGGTTCCTCTTGGCACAATTTACGCAACATTTGCTTTAGTGTGCCATTAAATCTCTCCACTAAGCCATTACACATGGGATGATAGGGTGTGGAGCTGAGATGCTTGATCGCCAACAAGTCATTGACCTCTCTCATTAGCTCCGATGTAAAGCATGATGCCTGATCACAAAGTACCTCACGCGGGAACCCGATTCGAGAAAACATCTCTACCAGTGCCTCGGCTACTGTGGCTGAATCGATGGATGGCAGGGCTATTGCATCTGGGTATCTAGTAGCGAAGTCCACTAGTGTTAGTATATATCGATTACCCATGTGTGATATTGGCTTTAAAGGCCCGATAATGTCCACTGCCACTCTTTCGAATGGGGTGTCTATCAAAGGCATTCGACCTAGTGGTGCCTTACCAACTCTGCTCTTGGGGTAGGTTCGTTGGCATGCGTCACAAGAGCGCACGTATCTCCTCACTGCCTCTTGAACTCCTGGCCAGTAAAATGATTGTAGAACACGATCAATCGTTCTTTTTATTCCTTGATGCCCCGACATCAGGGTTTCGTGCGCCAAAGTAAGCACTTGGCTGCGCAATCTTTGGGGCACTACTACTTGTTGAATCACCTTACCAGATGGTAGGTGATAATAGCGGTATAGCAGCCCCTTTTCTATCTCGAACGAATAGGACTTTGATCCTCCCTGTAGCCCTTGACCTACTTTACTCCTGCAAGAATCTAGGGTCTTGTCCTGTTCTTGAGCGGCACTAAGATCCTTTCGGGTCGTCTTCAAGGTGGGTACATCGATTTCAGATGAGATTGACCGTTGCTCTCGGATTTTGATACCAACCACTGAAGACTTCAGGGTACCATCCTCTCTATCTGCTCCTTTTCCACTCGCTATATAGTTGGGGTAGGTTTTTACCGGAATCCTTTCCTCCCACTTGGTATCGGGGTCATGGACTTCACGTGAACCTGGTACATTTCCGACGATAAGGTCGTAGAGTGGGTTTGTCATGCATTTGACAATAGATGTACCAGAAAAATAAGGTGAATGAATTTCCACCTCCGCCTCAGGAACGATGATGCTACTGCCATCGGCTAAGAATAGCGTAGCGGTAGTACCTATGAGGGCTTCATCGGGTACCAGAGAACGACGCAC
Source organism: Rhipicephalus microplus (assembly GCF_043290135.1). Lineage (NCBI taxonomy): Eukaryota > Metazoa > Arthropoda > Arachnida > Ixodida > Ixodidae > Rhipicephalus > Rhipicephalus microplus. Next base: position 19,142,732 of record NC_134709.1, read on the forward strand.
CACCAGTGTATTGCTACCCGTATCCCGCAACACTGAGACGGTTCGGCCAAAGATTCGGCCCTGTAACACGGGCATTTTGTGTGTGGCAAACTTCGGGTGAGTATTCACGGCGCCCGCCATGTCCTCTTCTTTGTCCAGTGAAAGCTTCACTTCCGTTGAGTGCTCCTCTGGCGACAAAAGACATGACGTCTTGTTGGCTGAACCGTTCTTCTTTCTGCTCACTGCGTTCTGCTCACTGCTCACTGCGTTCTTCACGCAGTGAGCTGAAATCGCTCTGTAAAAGACTTGGTCTACCAGCCCAATGTGTTGGCACAATATCGCCAAAACCGTTTTGGGGTCCCTTTAGGATTGTTACTGGGCGAGTTCGCACTGACACAACCTCTAAAGCGAATAGTTGACAAAAAGCCTAAAAAATAATGAGATGGGATTGTGATGCGGGTTCTTGTTGCTGATTTGTTTCTCCTGGTTGAGCCCCGGAGAGTTTTTCTAATAAAGACAAAGCCGTTTGCTTAACAAACAACACCTAAACATTTACTGCAGAACTGAAGCAAATCTCAAACACAAACTACAAGAAATGAGTAGCTGGCTAAAAGCGGGTTTTAGAAGGAAAACAAACATCTAAAGTCCCGAAACTGCCGACGGAAAGTCACAGCTACATGATGCAGTTCTGACGCGGTGATTCGGCGGTGCAGGGAAGAGAGCAAGTTCGATCTCACCAAAACGTTGCTGCTGTAATGGTGGCGACGGCGTGTACCGATGCTCGCTGGCGGCGACGATGGAATGGGACTCGCTCGGTGATGCCTGTGGCGGCCCAGATTCGCCCGATGAGGTGGCTGGTTGCAAGGCTCAGGCCCGTGACCCGAACTGCCGTTGCTGCACCCGCACCGGAATCTGCAGGCCTTGGTCTCGACCGTTGAGGCAGCTCGCCGTCCTTGGAAGGTGTTACATCGTGCATAATGAATAGCACAGCATAAACGGAGACATCTTGTTTATTTCCTCTTCTTCCTTCTTCCCCGTGGCGGCCACCGAGCGCGTGCCACCGCACAGCGCTGTAGTCGGTAGCGACGCCTTATACCACATATCCCCTCTTGCAAAAAAAAAATAAAATAAAAATAAATGGTAGAAACACACAAAACTGTTTTTGTCTACTTCCTAACGAAGTCCTTCAATTTCTTTGGGGTCTTCTTTTTACGCTTGCTTTTCCTTGCAGGCGCATTAAATCCTGGACTGGTCAAAGCTTGCGTGCCGTCTGGTGGAGGTGATACGGGGTCTGCCCTTTCATGACCATCCGCTCTTGATGTGTCCCATTGGGGCGCACTAGATGACCGATCAGATGCAGGGGACCAGTTCATAAGGGCAGCGGTTTCAGGCTGTAATGCATGAGAAGACCGATTAAATGCAGGTGTCCAGTTCATAACAGCAGGGGTGCCCGATTTCATTTTGTTGACCGCTCCGGAGTGAACTGCGATTAACTTAGATGCGTTCCACACACGCCCATCGTCCAGAAGGTACGAGGCCGGTCCCCGTTTTCCAATGATCTTCTTGGGCGCGGAAAATTGTGAAGACAGCTTACCGTGAGCTGCAGTTGTCTTAACGCGCACGTAATCACCAACGACGAAACTGGGTTCCTTGGCTCCACGTTTTTCATCGGTGTAGCTCTTCGAGATCATTTGCTTCTTTTTGACATGCTCTCGTAGCTGTTCAATCGCCCTTGACGGGTCCGTGCTGAAGCATCTGTCGGGCAATCCCAATATGTCAAGTCTGGTGCGAGGTTGGCGTCGATGAAGAAGAACAGCGGGTGTCGCACCAGTAGTCGCGTGAGGCGTACAGCGATATACTTGCAGGTAATCAAGCATGGCTGTTCGTACGTCACGACGTTCAAGCAGGGCTAGTTGAATGTACGACTTCAGCACCCTATTGAATCTCTCCACCAAGCCGTTAGCTTGTGGGTAATACACGGAAGAGTTGTAGTGCGTTATTCCACGCTCCGTGAGAAACTCGTCAAAGCTTGCTGAAGAGAACTGTGGTCCATGATCGGATACAATACTACGTGGGTAGCCTTCTCGCGCAAAAAGTTCAAGTAAAAACTTCTTCACTGTAGACGTGGTCGCATCTCGCACGAACGCCACTTCAGGCCACTTGCTATAATAGTCAATAACAGTAATCGCAAAACGGCAGTCGGCCGAAGCTTGCGTGAAAGGTCCCACAATGTCGATGGCAATTTTTTCCCACGCCGCGTCAGGAAGAGGAACAGGTTGCAGTGGCGCTGGAAAGGTACGTGCGGACTTGTCACAAGACTGGCAAATCACGCATGTGCGCACCAGTTCTTCAATGTGACTATCCATGCATGGCCACCAATAGGACTCTCTCAGGCGAGCTTTGGTACGACTAATGCCTGGATGTGACTCGTGGGCCAGATCCATAAGGCGGCGTGTCAACGTTGCAGGCACGACAATCCTGTCACCCCGGCATAGGATATCACTTACAACAGAGAGTTCAGCCTTCACGTAAAAGTAAGGTAGCAATTCTTTTGACAGTGATTTCTTGTCAGGCCAAGAAGTAGTCGTGAAGTGCTTAACTTCACAGATAATCTGATCATTGGCACTTGCTTCTTGAAGTTCTGGCATGGTAACTACGGGAGACAACAAACAGATAAATTCCTCTTCTGGTGCATCGCGGATTAAACTCTGGACGGGTAGCCTGGAGAGAGCGTCAGCCACGACGTTTTCGCTACCTTTCCTGTATTCGACGGTATAGTTGTAGCAGAGCAACCGTGAGGACCAGCGCGCAATCCTTAATGGTCGGTGACCGGTGCCTTTCGTCGAAAGAAGCGTAACCAGCGCTGCGTGATCCGTTCGTAAGATGAAAGGTCGTCCCCATAGATAAACGTGCCAGTGTTCGCAAGCCCAAACACAGGCAAGGGCCTCACGTTCGCCGACTGAGTATTTCCGCTCATGCGGTTGAAGTGTGCGGGAGGCGAATGCGACAGTTTGCAGTGAGGTCCCGTTGTCTTGCTGAAGTACTGCACCTAATCCATATCCTGAAGCATCAGTTGTAACGAACACAGGCAAGTGAGGATCGAAAAGATGAAGCACTTCGCAAGATGTGAGCAGAGATTTCAGGCGCTCCAAACTGCTCTGTGCTGCCGCACTCCAAACGAAAGAGGCTTGTCCTCGTAGCAAGGCGCGCATTGGCTCGACAACATCCGAAAAATGAGGAATGAACTTGGAATAGAAGCCTGCAAGCCCCAGTAGCGAGCGGAGTTCGTTAATATTTGTAGGTGATGGTGCCTTTGTTATCGCCTCAATGGATGACATCAACGGAAATAATCCTTTGGCGCTCACAACGTGACCTAGAAAAGTCAACTCTGCCACGTCAAAGACACACTTGTTGTTGAGCCGGAGGCCAGCATCAGAAAGACGTTGCAATACAGCGCGCAAGTTTCCCAAATGGTCCTCTCGGGATCGCCCATACACGATGATGTCATCAATGTAAAATAGGACACATTTGCACCCTTTCAAGATCATGTGCATCATTTTCTGGAACGCTGATGGCGCCGACGCCAGTCCGAAGCAAACCCTCTTGAAGCGAAATAGTCCATCGTGAGTGATGAACGTGGTAAGGTCACGGCTCTCTAAACTGAGCGGTAACTGGTGATATGCAGAAGCTAAGTCTAGCTTCGAGAAACGCTGTGCCCCAGCCAGGCTGTTCAGGAGCTCCTCAGTTTGTGGCAAAGGAAAACTGTCTACTACCACAGCTTTGTTTGGCTCCCGTAAGTCAACACACATGCGAATCGAGCCGTCTTTTTTTCTGGCTACGACAATAGGGGAGACCCACTCAGAAGAGTCGACACGCTCAATGATGCCCTGAGCTTCTAATTTCTGAACTTCTGCCGAGACTTGCTCGCGAATGACAAGTGGCAGTCGTCTCAGTTTGCTGGCCACCGGTTGTACAGACGCGCGAACTCTGACCTTGTGAGTGAAACCTCTCACAGTTCCCAGCTCTTTTGCAAATAGGTGCTCAAACTCAGAACGTAATTCTGGAGGTAGCACCGGAGTTTCTTGCGTCATTAGAAGACACCTGAGCGGTGACCCTTGGATCTTCATATCCAGAGCAGCGATGCCGTCTAATCCCAGAATGGTCGTTCCCCCAGGCACAACGTATAGTAGAACAGAAGTGCATCGGCCGTGAAATGAGGCCGTAGCAATGAAGCATCCTTGTATAGGAATTGCTGCCTTTGAATAATCGAGAAGCTGGACGGATGTAGACTTCAGTGGATACGCTTTAGAAAAATAGCGTTGGTAAAGTTCTTCGGCCAGGGTCGAAACCGATGATCCTGTATCGATCAAAAATGGTACAGAAATTCCTTCTATTTCCAACGCTGCGTAAATTCCCTTCTTACGGCTCCAGATCTGACAAACACTTAAATGGTCGTCTGGATCAGCTGTATCGTTACCTTCCGCTACATGCTGAACATTCTTCTCAAACTTCCGCAATGACTTGCACACCTTTTCAAGATGGCCAATTTTCTCACATTGTCGACACCTATGTGCTTTGGCCTTGCACAGAGAGCTATTTGCAAGGTGTGCCGTAGAACCACAACGATAACATACTTGCTCTTTCGGAGATATGCGACTTTGACCGTGCATGTTATAGCAAGTACATGTGCTACAATGCCGTTCTCTGTGGTTTGAAGTATCTTTTACACGATGAACTTGCAAGTCATTTTGTGCAAGTTCTCTTGCTTCATTAGTCGCTTGATCATGCTGTTTGGCAATGGTAAGAGCCTTAGAAAGCGTGAGAGACTCTTCCAACAGAAGGCGTTCACGTAAGTATCCACTTGTGGTTTTCTCTATGAGCTGGTCGCGTATCATGTCGTCCGTTAGATCACCGAAATTGCATGCTCCTACAAGACTTCTCAGCGCGGTGACGTAATCAGCCGCAGTCTCACCTGGGGCCTGCGTACGTTGACGGAAACGGTGACGCGCTGCAGTGACGTTCAACGTGGTTTTGAAGTGACCTTCCAGCGTCGCGATGGCGCGGTCGAACACATCAGGACTAGGGGACGTCAGTGTACCTGCCGCAGCGCTCGCAGGCACGAGGCACGGGTCGTCAGTAGTCGTCAGAGTCTGGAAGATACGTTGTCCTTCCAAGCCCAAGCAGTTGAGCAGGATCGCCTTCCGACGAATGGCAGGTAGGTCGAAGGCGCCCGAAGCAACCATGTAATTCTTGAAAGCCTGGATCCATTGCTCCCATGGAATGTCCGGGTGTCCAGGTGACGACAGGAACGGAGGTGGCGGCTGTAGCCCCGAAATACTCATCGTAGAAGATGGTAGGCAATAAACGAGGGCACAGATGAGGTTCAGGCCGGTAGCACATGGGCTGGTGAATCCTCGTCGCCAAAATATGTTACATCGTGCATAATGAATAGCACAGCATAAACGGAGACATCTTGTTTATTTCCTCTTCTTCCTTCTTCCCCGTGGCGGCCACCGAGCGCGTGCCACCGCACAGCGCTGTAGTCGGTAGCGACGCCTTATACCACAGAAGGCGTTGTCCGGAGGTCCAGACCGGGTGAAGTCCAGAAGGCTCAGGTCTGCCACCCGACTGCCTGTCTCCAGCTCCCAGCTGTGACCTTCCTCTTGCCTCGTTCACCTCGAACTACTAGCTCTTTTGCCCTTCAGGATTGGCTTCCTCTGGGGCACACTTGTCTCGTCCCGATTGGCCTTTCAAAACTCCGTGGTGATCAGCCATTGGCCCTTGTTTGCTTTATGGTCTTGGATGCTTGCGCTCCACGCTCTCACGTGTACCGGTCCTCGGCGTCGTCGTTGTTCAGGCGACCCAGCACGTGCACTCGGTCATCCTTTAATTTCGCGCACTTTTCAATCATTCACAATTACGCGCACCAGTCGCATCACCATCGCATCACAGGGATAAGGTTTTTTTTTTTTTTACACTGACCTCCTTTACGCAGCTGCGCAAATCCTGCTACTGTTGTTTTTGTCGTTGTAGTCTTCCAACCATGGTTTATATCCAATGAACGAAATTAGCCGAGTAGTGGTTGGAGTGAATTAACATATTGATTTGAATTCCAAATATTGGTAATGAAATATTTAGATGCTGACGACAACTGATCGTGTCTCCTCGCCTTCTTATTAAATCTGTGTGTTAACTTAGTGTTCTACAGAACGCGTAGGGACTGGCCGTTCAGTAAGTAACGGTAAACTGAACCCACCAGAAAAAGAAAACAAATTGGAACAAATGCCAATAAAAAGAAATAAACTTATATATACGAAAAAAAGATAACTGAAAAGGGCAGCGGTCCTGTTTCCGGGTTGTGTTTCTCAAAAACTTTGCACCTTAGTCGTCTTCCCCCAAAAGTAGAGAATGACATTTAGACACTATATGCGGATCCCAGGCGCTCGCCGTCTCACAGCAGCGTTTCCCGTCTGTGTACGCGACTACAAAAACGCATGAAGTCGAGTACAAGCTCTCCTAACGACACGTCCAACAATGACGTCCGATGTCAAGCGCGATATACGGCCTCGCGTTGCGACGATACCGTGGTGAAGGATACAAACGAGCCGGTAAAGGACTCCAAGAAGGAGGAGCAGTTGAAAGGAGTTGGTATTTCCGCCCCGCACACACACACACAGACACACACACACAGACGCGCATGCTGGAACAAACCCGAGCGAGTGGAGCACGTGCCGCCTTACTACACGACCGGGGCCGGAAGTAAAACAAAAAAAAAAGGCGAGGCAGTATTTCTCGCATCCTCCCACGTTATGCGGATGGTTCTCCTTTTTGGGGAAGGGGGGGGGGGGGGAAGCCCGCGCTTAGCCTTAATCACCGGCGACCGCCTTCTCTGTTGTGCCCAAATCCAAGCCAAGTGTGTGTGTGTGTGTGTGTGTGTGTGTGTGTGTGTGTGTGTGTGTGTGTGTGTGTGTGTGTGTGTGTGTGTGTGTGTGTGTGTGTGTGTGTGTGTGTGTAAATCGTACACACTTCAATGAATGCTGGTGGAAGGGTGCAGCTGGGGCTAAGGGTGTAAGCTAGAACCATGTTCGTGTGCGCGAAAGTGTGCGATGTGCCAGTGTATGATCGTCAACGAGGCGCAGAGCTGTTTAGAGATAGCCGACACAAAAAAAGCAAAGGAGAGAGTAGTGTATTCGCCGGGACCGCTAGCGTAACAAATGATATGCGCCAACGTGAAAAGGCGAGTAAAAAAAAAAGTGGAGAGAGAGAGTGTGTGTGTGTGTTGTCTGTGCGAGCACGTGCATGGTGCTGGTCTTTTCTCACGCCTGTATATATATATCTCGCTTGACTCGCGTGTAAGTAGAACGTATAGCACGCGTTCATCCTTGCAGGAAGCGCTCGCAGTTACGATAAGAAAGAAAACGCGAATGTTTTCTTCCTTTAAGCGGCGTCTTCCATCAGTGAAGCCACGAGATACCCTGAGGTTGCGTTGCGTTCCCGTAACTATCCTTTACCACAATAACCACACGTAAAACTGAAATCAAGTGTTCTAACTCGCGATATGAAGGGTATATGCTCTTCCAGGCACGTCAATGCGCATATGATGAATATAGCAATCCGCGAATGTAGCCTCATCACTTCGTCATTAAGGATGGGAGACGCGTGCTATGACTGATAAAATAGGAGAGGAAAAAATGTTCGAAGTTCCAAGTCTCTTCAATCGAAGTATCGAACTAGGCCGCTTCGGTGTTGCTACAAACCACGGAAGCAAGATTACCACGATTTGGCTTCGAGTATCGTAACGATTAGCGACCTTGCGTATATAGTCTAAGCGACGAAAAAACGCGTGCGATCCGCAGATGTCAAAGCGATTATAGTTGTGCGTGAAATGTTCAATCCGGATTATCAAACTGCCCACAGAAATTCAGTAAGGCCAGAATGAGATCGGGCCGGGGGCGAGGTTGGAGCTTTTCGAATATCTTTCACCGAGCCGTATACTTGTCGATATGCGACAAACTCTAGCCAGCCGATGAGAACGTCTTACACTGCGATCTGCTTGTTGTATGCTCTGCAATCTGCTGTATCGTTTCTTGGTAAACATATTGAGTATAACCTTCCGGTATGTGACAGTTCACTGCAAAGAGATGACGTGTATAGATTGCTGCGATTAATATCGAAGCAGAGAACAAAGGAAAAAACTCAACGACTCCTTACCCCCCCCCTTCCCTTCATTTTTTTTTTTTTCGAAAGAACACGCGCATGTGAGAACGCACGTACAGTTCTCGAAAACGAGAGCGCGCCACCACGGAGCGCGCATTTTTCTCGCGCGCGCTCGAGAACTGAAGGAATAACGAGGTTCGGATGCAGAGAGGACGAAATAATAACCGGGCGAACAATGAGGAAGAGGAACGCAAAAAACAATCGAGACGCACACACCTGCGAGTAACAAGAGCAGTGCACACACACGTCCGACGCGAGACGACACGCTTCTCGTGTTTTTTTTTCGCGGATCGAACAATGGCCAATTTTCTCCACATCTACGTGAGACTAAGGGATCTGCTTGCCTTGCCGGCGCTCGCCTAGCTGCGCCACGCACCAAGCACCCCTCGGGGGTCTCGCCCCGTTTTTCCCTTCTTCGCGGAGCCTCGCCACGATCGGAGAAAAACGCCAGCCGCGCCGCTGTGCAGCACGCATCCACGACGCCACCCGAACGGCTAGCCGTCACCGCGACGCCATTGCAACAGTGCCGCCACGATCTTTGAGGCTGAACATGAAGGCAACGGGGAGCGCCCACCGGGTACTTAAGCCTGAGGAGCCCCAGAACGATCTTTGAGGCTGAACATGAAGGCAACGGGGAGCGCTCTGCGGGTACTTAAGTCTCAGAAGCCCCAGAACGATCTTTGAGGCTGAACATGAAGGCAACGGAGAGCGCCCGGCGGGTACTTAAGCCTCAGGAGCCCCAGAACGATCTTTGAGGCTGAACATGAAGGCAACGGGGAGCGCCCACCGGGTACTTAAGCCTGAGGAGCCCCAGAACGATCTTTGAGGCTGAACATGAAGGCAACGGGGAGCGCTCTGCGGGTACTTAAGTCTCAGAAGCCCCAGAACGATCTTTGAGGCTGAACATGAAGGCAACGGAGAGCGCCCGGCGGGTACTTTAAGCCTGAGGAACCCCAGAACAATCTTTGAGGCTGAACATGAAGGCAACGGGGAGCGCCCACCGGGTACTTAAGCCTGAGGAGCCCCAGAACGATCTTTGAGGCTGAACATGAAGGCAACGGAGAGCGCCCGGCGGGTACTTAAGCCTCAGGAGCCCCAGAACGATCTTTGAGGCTGAACATGAAGGCAACGGAGAGCGCCCGGCGGGTACTTAAGCCTCAGGAGCCCCAGAACGATCTTTGAGGCTGAACATGAAGGCAACGGGGAGCGCCCACCGGGTACTTAAGCCTGAGGAGCCCCAGAACGATCTTTGAGGCTGAACATGAAGGCAACGGAGAGCGCCCGGCGGGTACTTAAGCCTCAGGAGCCCCAGAACGATCTTTGAGGCTGAACATGAAGGCAACGGAGAGCGCCCGGCGGGTACTTAAGTCTCAGGAGCCCCAGAACGATCTTTGAGGCTGAACATGAAGGCAACGGGGAGCGCCCACCGGGTACTTAAGCCTGAGGAGCCCCAGAACGATCTTTGAGGCTGAACATGAAGGCAACGGGGAGCGCTCTGCGGGTACTTAAGTCTCAGAAGCCCCAGAACGATCTTTGAGGCTGAACATGAAGGCAACGGGGAGCGCCCACCGGGTACTTAAGCCTGAGGAGCCCCAGAACGATCTTTGAGGCTGAACATGAAGGCAACGGGGAGCGCTCTGCGGGTACTTAAGTCTCAGAAGCCCCAGAACGATCTTTGAGGCTGAACATGAAGGCAACGGAGAGCGCCCGGCGGGTACTTTAAGCCTGAGGAACCCCAGAAGCTCCGACTGCAAGGTGGCAGCAAGATAGCAAGTTGGGCCAGTCGCATTACGTTCGTAATTGAAAAAATTTTTTGTTGAAGCGCACTAAAAAAAAAAAACAGACGGACAGAAGAGGCTGATAAGGACAGCGCTTGCTCTCACAACCGAAGGTTTATTAGTCAGAAAAGGTATTTAAAGCACATACATGGTCCTTCGCGAATGTGCATCGGAACAGGGTGCAAGAGATACCACTCGTGTCAGGATTACGAAAATTGTACATATTACGTGTATCTCGACACCTAGTACTTGAAAAATATAACAAAATGACACATAATGTGTACAGTGTGTGCCTTAACCACACACACACACACACACACACACACACACACACACACACACACACACACACACACACACACACACGCACACACGCACACGCACACACACACACACACACACACATCGTTGACCAAAGAAATGTAGGACGTTCTGAGGAACACGTTATTGGTGCTTCATGTTTATTTATGGATCCATTGGAAAAGTTCTTTTTTTTTTTTTGCACTCGACCAGTTGAAGAGGGGGGGGGGGGGGTAGCAAGCGCTGACGGTAGCAAGATCCTTGCTCACGTCAACGTTCTTGTGGACACTGCGTCAACAGGAAGAATTGATTTCGTGCTTGTCTGTACCTGTGGCCAATTTCTAACCATTGTTATATTGTATCTGATGACAAAAACAAAAAAAAAACAAAAAGGAACCCTTCACGGGGCGCACAACATCTGCAGTGAGATGCCGTACACTCTAATTACGTTTTCAATACTAAACAAACACGAACGCACAATCGTAAGGGAATGCATGCAGACTCGGGATCACCCCTTTTTCGCTTCGCCACATAACGCAAATGCTAAGCCGCGAAGCAAACACGATGACAAGGGACTCGAAAAGGTGACACCTGCGTAGACTTTCGTGCAATGACCGATCGGCTGGGGCGCACGTCGTGCAACGCATAAGTTTGCCGAAAAGCACCGACGAATTACACACACGCACGCGCGCGTATGTATGCAGTGATGCGAGAAAATCAACACTCGCCACGGACTGGCCTTGTTTGCTGCGGATCGATAGCTATAGATCGCTCAACGCACGCCATGTGTGATCGAACGAATCCAGCTACAGATAAAAGCGCGCACAAACTGTGGGGAACAGTTCACGAAGTCGTCCAGTGCTTGGAAGGAGAAGAGAGTGGGGGAGGGATTGGAAACAAGGGCGAGCGAGCTGGGAAGGGACGAAAGATCTCGTTTTCACTTTGTTTTTTTTTTTTGTTTTTCGGCAATGTAGACTATGGGTGTCGTTGTTTTTCCAGAAAGAACGCCATAGTCACGACAAAAGGAGCGCGGTGCATGCTGGACGAACCACAAAACAAGTAAGCCAGACATCTATCCATCTCTCAACGCCCGTCGGGCTGGACTGATGTGGTTCCCCACTTTCTCGCCGTTTGATCCGCCGGCTTCGTGCACCTGTATTCTGTGGGCTAGGCGGGCCACGATTGATAAATGTCAGGCGGCTCTATCTATATAAACAGGCTTCGCTTGCCGCGCGTTTCTTCCTGTTTGGGAAATTAAGATCGCGGAATGAGCGCATGGGGGCGCCACGTGTTGTCCAAATGAAGAAGAGAGAATGAGAGAAAGCTAAGTGATTAAACGATACATGAAAGAGGGTAGTAGTTGGCTTGAGGAAGACCTCTGCATTTCAAGGAAATGAACTACATGAACAGAATTTTATCAAGCAGAGTAGACTTAGAAGAGTTGGGAAAGCCTGGTACAATCGAGAAAGAAAATACGAAAGGCTGGGAGGTCGAACAAGAGCACTTACGGTTTGCTGCGCTACACTGATGGGGGGGAGGGGGAGATTAAGTGAAGAAGTTACGTGGTCTTTTGTGCATTTGCCTGCGACGACTGGAAGAAGAAAGTATTGTTGTTTTTTTCCTCAGTCAATCGTATTACCCCCCCCCCCCCGCCCCGCCCAAATATACTTAATGCGCCCAACGTCGTTTGACACTTGTTACGGCACTAGCCCACCTTTTACCAACTGGTGCTGTCTTGTAGTGACGTCATAGCGTGACGTCAGCACATGATTATGGTACCACTCGTGTTGACCCCACGGCCGTCGGTAACTTTCACGTTTCGTGGAGAATCGAAGACTTTCGCCTTAGAAAAAGAAAGAAGAGGGAAGAATTTGCTATCGGTTTCGCAGGCCAACAAAGCGACGAGGGCATCGATAGTGTTTTTTTAAAATTGACTGGCTTAAGCGAACGCTTGTAGGCGTACCACGACCAACAGCGCGGCTCTTGGTCGGGGCAATCGTGGCAACCAAATAGAGAGAGAAAGGCGCGCAGATGTGGACTCAAGATAGACAGATCACAAAAGCCGGTGTTTGTTTTCTCTCATTCTCTTCAACCGTGTTTCTCTATTCACGCCTCACTTTTTTTTTCTCACGAAAACCCTTACAACAATACCACTCCATGGTTCTCAGAAAGCAGTCATATAGCTACAAAACCGTCACCTATAGGCGACGTGTATCTACGTGTCTCCAGGCAACCGAGGTATAGATGGAGACTCGAGGAAAGGAAGAAATGGCGAGGGGGGGGGGGGGGGGGCTACGGCGTTTCGTTTCGAGGAAAGGCGAAAATGAAAGTCCCCCCCCCCCACCCCCCACCCCCGCCCGCTTTCGCCTATTCATGCATCGCGGCGCTTTCTACGGAAGCGATCAATCCTTTTGCCAGAAATGAACGCCACGACGGCGACGTTGCCGACGTCTGCAGAGTGCAGCGCGTCGCATCGCTGTTGTGTCAGCAGAAAGAAAGTGTTACGCGAAGTATTTACAAACAGGTGGCTTATACTGCGCTTCGTAGGCATAGAGTTTCCTATAAATACGCTAGAGTGATTTGTGGCGCTAGTGTTTATGGGAGCTGCCACGCACGGCGCTTCCGTGAGCATGGGAATGATGTACACGGATTTGTCTAATTTTCGTTCTTTTGGCGCTGGTTGGTTAGCTTCGCATGGCTTGAAGCTGCTTTGTCATACGAAACCAAAAAAAAATCAGCAAATGTTCAGCAATCACACTTTACTACCTCAGCCTTTTAGGCTTACCATATTTAAGTCGCGTCACGAGGTTCAAAATGGTTCGTTCCTTCTTTCAAAACAAACCAAAACACAGCAATAAACGAAACCACAAGTGCGATTCGAGGCATGAAATTAGGAAGACTAGGCAAATCCGGGTATTACCCATAATTAACATGTTCGCTAAACTATCACAGTGCCAGAGTCCCGTCTAGTTAATTTTAGGAAGCTCTATGACCGTAGGTACTGCGCAGACGTGCTGTGTGAAAGTCTTGCCGAAGACGAGACTACATTTATTAGACCTGGCCATATATAGAGGCCTCATTAAACGCGAAAAAATTGACCGTCGGCGTCGACAGGAGTCACGCGAGAAATTATCGCACGATGACGGCCCCATATGACACCATCATGACCGTCACTGACCACCAGGAATTGTGACACCATCCCGACGACGTCACTCTGATGAGATGACACACCCAACTTCGAGACGTCGAATGCGAATGCATGAGAACCCTGTTGCTGTGTTCTTTGCTTCTTTGTTTTTCCCCTGCTATCGCTACTCATGCAAGAGAGCTAATAGCGCAGCGCCCATTTTCATACGCCTTTGTGCGAGACACATGGCGCAGTGAAATATTATTAAACACAGGTTTAACTATGCTTATGGTACGCCAAAGCTATTTCGTTATGCCGAATTTTTTGTAATATGTAAGAGCGACACCGCACTTAAAGACTGCTGTTTTTTTTTTTTTTAGTCGTATTGGGCAAGACGCATGTCCCTCTAATGGACAAGATTTATATTCTAGTGTACACCTTCATTATAATCGGCTGCTACTTTTTGCATGACAAAGAAATTCATGCCACAATAAATATTGAAAAGCTTGGAAGGTATTATAGAGACAGTCAGGACTCACAGACGTTATACCTCACTGCCGCACCCGTATTAAGTAGGCCACCGAATGGAGTGAGCAGATATCGTCTTGGTGATGGCACCCTGAAGCGCTGACCAGTTCTACCTACACGTGGGGCATTCAGAACCACAAGTGTTCATTCAGACAGCCTCGCGTAAAACCAAGAGGCTTGTAGAAATCGAGAATAAATTAAGCGAGGAGAAGTGAAGGTGCCGCGCGACTGGTAAATGAACTTGCGTTAAAAGCACGGTAAGCCACGAATAAAATCACGAGACCGGCAAGAGTTGGACACCGTTGACGGAGAAACGCGCGACATTGCCTAGAAATGGGATTCGGTCGTTATCCAGCGACGCAGGCGGCGCCATGCGGCTGTGCTTCGAAGCTGTCACCCGGTGATAACCTGACGACGCAGTTCGGTCTCTCGGTAGTCATGAACCAATGAACGACGCTCTTCACTCTCTGCGACTCTGAGGAGCACGCTCGCGAATTCACCGTCTCGTCCGCCATTTCGGTGTACCGTTGCGCCGCCTACAGTCGCTGGAATGGTCGAATTGCGACACTAAATAAAAATCGACGCGCCAAGCACCAACTTCTTCGCAAACACGCGGGCGTTTCATTAGCGGGAGTGTTTTTTTTTTGTTTTTTCTTGCAGAGCATCAATTGCGACAGTCGGTGACGAACAGTTGTGTGCATATATACAGTTCGTTGGTTGACGGCTGTAAAAGCACCAAGACGCGGCATATAAACACGACTCGCTCCGAACGCGACGTTCGATCAATATATGCGGGACCTTTCGGTGAACCGTAATTGAAAAGCGCGGAACGTTCGTTTCGCATAGAGTGCATCGGGAACAATAAAAAAACAACAACACAGAAACACGCAGCCCATGTCGTGTTGATCGCGAGCCGTGCAGAACGTAAACCTGGCGCTTATATGACGTCGTAAAAAGCGCGCGTTCATCGACAAACACGACACCTTCCTTCATGCAAACCGTCGACGTTCTTTTGTGAGTCCGCGCCGCGAAACACGTGTGTATAGTTTTACGCCAACCTTTTCAGCACCTGCGCCCGCTGCCTTTCTCGCGTATTAAAACCTGTTAGTATAGCGCCGAAAGAGGCGTTGACCTCCTTTCGAACAAACTTAGCGTGCAATCGGCATAGACGCAGTGCTCGTTGCCGTGAAGAAAAGCTGTAGGATTATGACGTGCTTGCTTTACACCTTTGCACGCCACAAGTCAGCTTTACATAGCTACAAGTTCGGTAACTGCGTGAAGGATTAAGGCTGTACAACGGTATACTGGCATGGATAACTTGACGGTGAACGCGGAAGTCTGTTTTCGAGTGAGAGAGGGAAAGGAAAGTGAGGGAAGTTAACTAAATGAGAGCCTAACCTGGCTATACTCATAGTCATCATCTTTGTGACGTTCTAGATATAAACAGGAAACTGAACTATTTTTGTCTAGTTTCCTGGTTACAGATGGCTTGTATTCAAGTCACTGATATCTCCGTGTCGGAATATACTTGTGTGGCGTCCTTTCGCACTCAAGTTTATTCCAGAATAAACCTATGCTCCTATCAGAGCATTTTATAAAGCCTCCATGTTGGAGCACTAGCACGGGAAGGGGGGGGGGGGGGGCGCTTAGTGTCATCGAAACATCACTCGCACGTCGTTTCATTATTCACGAACAGGGCGATTCCTGTCACGTAGATGTCACATTGAAACGCGTCAACCACCTGGCATCTCATGTACCCCGCACACTCGACCGCTATGGCAACCTGATCGCATGATGATTTGTTGCGTCATTCGCGTTGACGCCACCGCCGGCTAAATTTCGTGTTTATCAAGCATCTTAGCCTCTCGCCTTGAAATACCTGGATGCGAAGTTTATATTTGCTTCATCTTTTCTTTTCTAAGGCGCAAACCATATTGCGCATGCAATTTTCTTCCCCAACGCACATATCACGCACCCACGACATCTCTCTCTCTCTCTCTCTCTCTCTCTCTCTCTCTCTCTCTCTCTCTCTCTCTCTCTCTCTCTCTCTCTCTCTCTCTCTCTCTCTCGCTCTCTCTCTCTCTCTCTCTCTTTCTCTCTCTCCTCTCTCTCAATATATATATATATATATATATATATATATATATATATATATATATATATATATATATATATATATATATATATATATATATATATATATATATATATATATATATATATATATATATATATATATAATATGTGTGTGTGTGTGAAGAGGCACACGCGCACAGAAGAAAGATGCCCTTATCGTCGAGTGCCGGTATAGTGCGGACAAAGCGAACGTCGTCAAAGACCATTTGTCAATACGCCAAACACTGAGTATAAACGAGCAGCTGACAGCGTGCCGTTTTAGTGACAAGAGATTACGCTCCAAACATTTCAGACCGTGAAAAAAGCTCTCAACGATTCAAACCTCGATCCTGCGACATGATCGATACAAAGACCGGCGTCCCCTTGAAGAGTTATGACACGCTGATTCTCTTCGCAATGCCGACTCGTAGAAACGCGAGCTTCCGAGACGGAAATTTTAAAGCCCGTGGCATCGGAAGGCAAACATGTCGAGCGGGTGAGTCCTTCCATCTAGCAAGAAGGGCTACTGGCACGTCCGTGGCAGGAGAGCGTCATATCGCCCCCCTCCTCCTCCTCCTCCTCCTCCTCCTCCTCCTCCTCCTCCTCCTCCGCCATTGCAACAATGACGAGCACACTTCCGCGGTGCATTTGCCCGGATGACGTCTTCTAACCTTCTTGCGAAGAATGGTGACTCGGCGCATTTGAGGAGACGAGCGGAACGTGCAGCAATGCTCGTCGGTTAACGCGCGCACCATTACGGCGCATATCGTCAAACAACTTGAATCTTCCCACCGGCCGTCGTGGAAGCAGGAGAAAATGGTCTTCGGGCGTTCGCTAACGCGCCCCCTCGTGCTCCCATAAGAAAGAAAGCAAAGTTTTGTTTCCGAGATTTTACTCGTTAAAGCGAATATTTAAAATGTGAAATGTGATCACAATTTTATTCTAGTCCGTTTCAACACGTCGCCTCACTATCAGCACTGCCGTGTCGTTCACTAATATTTCTATTTGTAAGCAGGAGCGTAGCCGGAATTTTTCATGTGGGGGGGGGGGGGGGGGCGTTTTCTTGATCAGAAGTGGGGGCCGAGCTTGCAAAGGTCGTTTCGCGCTATTGCGCTATGTCTGCCATGACCCAAAAAAATTCGAGGGGAAGAGGGGGGGGGGGGGGCACTAGTCCGGTGTGCAACCCCCTGGCTACGCCACTGTCTGTATAAGTATGACCCACTAATTTCTCCAGAAAACTATCGTATTTGATTCAGTACAAGTGTCGTTATTACGATAATCATTAACACTATTTGACGAAGCACGTTACCAGGTTTGTGGCTTATACAGTGTGCTTCGGTTCGTGCCATTAAAAAAAAAAGCTGTGATAACCATCATTGTCTTCAGTATCACACATACATGCGGAGATTCTTGGTTTAGTTAGAGAGCTAAGTAAGGACGAACATCGTGCTTTTTTAAGAATTTACATAGAACGTGTCACACCCTGCTGCTTTATGTGAAGAACCCGCGATGCCTCATAGTGCGCGTTCCTGTTTTCTGTGCTAGCTTCAAGGAGCTTGTGGGCACCGAAGTTCTAGTTGCTATATTTCAACGCACATACGTGCAAAAGTGTTAATTCCCTAGCCTAACTTCCTAGCGCGCTTGAGTTGCCTAGCTGTCGAGGAAGTGTTCTTCGAACTCCTTGCCACGCTCTCACGTAGCGGACAGACCGAGTTCCATTTCAAGGAGGACGAGAGAATAGCTTCCCGGTAAGAGAGCGTCGTTTATAATGGCGCGGGGGGACAACGCTTACGTCGGCCACGAAAGCGCGACCTACGCGCTCGTGCTCCGTGAGAGGCACACTACCGTGTAGGCCATATCCTCTACATATTCCTAATTTTTACGACCCTGGCTATAGCCAGGGCACCCGTTAGCTCCGAGTGGCGGGTGCACAATATATACGAGCGCGGTTCAGCGCGGAGTGCTTTAGAAGCAACTGCAGTGTGTGCGTGCGCACGCAGATTGCAAAACTTCTTCCAGCAGCACCGGCAAAGCTGCTGGGAGGGCATAAAGCTTAAGAGACCGCGGTATCTTTCCCTGACGAACCGCGGGAGAAGACACCCTGCCGGCGGCAAAGGTGCCAGTTTTTACGGCCGCTACGTGCATATAACGCGCCGGCGAGGCGTTAGAGAAGTCTCGCGTCTCTCACATCGTGTGCTGCCACGGAACACACCTAGTGTACCCACCCGTACGTGTCTTCCGCGCGTCGGCTTTTTAAGAGTTGCCGCAACGCGGATATGAGCTCGTCGCGGGCCTAGAAGCGCCACTAGAGGCGCGCATCTTCCGCGTCTGGCCTTCTATAGAGCAAGCAACCGCAGTGGCTGCTTCCGTGTGTGAGCGCTGCCATTGTGAAGGTGGCGCTGGTGAGAGTTGTTACGCGGCATTCCATTTAAAAGTGAGGGCTGATCGGAAACGTCGCTTTTGTATAGACAAATTCCACCGGACTTTGCGTCACAAAAATGCGGTGGCGCTGTCTTTGTAGGTAAAAGACGCTCTGCCTACCACAGTTTCTGCTAAGTTTTCAATGGTGCATGTGGTGTTCTCAGTCAAGCAACGAGGAAAAAAAAAAAAAACGGTATGTCGAAGAGCTGCGTCGTGGTTGGATGCGAGTCGCGTCTCACAACTTAGTTTTGCTTGTTGGCGCACATCGCAGCCCTCAGCGCTTATGGCTTTCACAACGCCTATGGCGTCTCAGAACGTTGTTTTGTTGGTGCACATCACAGTTTAGCTTATGGCAAAAGTTACGTGCGGACGTCGCTATAATTTTACCCATAATGTCGACGTTGGCCTACCTGTGTTTACAAACATGGTATGGGTCTATAGCGCAAGTGTTAGTTTAACGGTGTTCAATGATCGCTTTTTGTGGCATCGAGGAACATCTCTCGCGGCGCGAAGTGATCAGGCCTCATAGTCGGCCGAGATAATAGACATTCTGTCCTCGGAACAGAAACGCATTGCGAAAGGGCAGAGGGGAAAAAATGCGCCAACCAAACACCGCGAACGTCCGAGCGAGTGTGAAAAAAAAAAAAGTCGCCTTCACAGGACAGCACGTAACCCCAGAATTTACTACACAGCTTTACAACACGTGCATTTTCCGCAGTGTTGCATTCGCACCCTTGCGACAATCGCCCCGTCCATCCATCCATGATTCGCCTATCTAAGTTGTTCATTAACTGTAAACGTTTCTCACAACCTAGTTTAGCTATGTCACAAGTGATACATATGCGCTCTGTAGTCAAGACGCGAATACTATCTATGTGTACGTGTTGCTTGTGTCATACAAAACGCTTGGTAGTTTGTGAACTACGAAATTCAAGACCCACGCAAGACGCTGAACTTTACATTTCAGCGAATGACATGACGGCACCTACATTGCCTTGTCAATAGTTTCTGACTGCGCAATGACGGCACTATACCAATCTAAATGTTGTCCTGCAGAAGTCCCCGCGGATGAAGGCAATGAAGGCATTGCTAAGAGAGAACAAATGGCAGAGAAGGTAAGGTAAGCAGGTTAACCATTCCGGTTTTCTACCCAACACACGCGGGAACAAGATCCATGGGGGATATTGAAGGAGAGAAGAGAGGAAGAAAAATAGCACATAACACATCACGCACACAAACACGTCGCCACAGTCCTTGAATTCTTGGAAGACAGTGTACTTTCACTGGCGATTATAGCCATATTGTGACGTATTGCGACATATGGGGATGATATTATTGCGAAATTGATATGTGAGAAGTATCATATTGTGTTTGTGTGTGTGTGTGTGTGTGCGTTTGTGCGTGTGTGTTTGATTTTCCTTTCCCTCATTCACCATATCTTTATGCCTCAGACATTTGAATGTCCGCATCCCTTTCCCAAGTGTAGTATAGCATTCCGATACTTCTACACTAGTTAATTCCTCCGTCTTTCCTTTTTCTTTTGTTCCTTCCTTCCTTCCTTCCTTCCTTCCTTCCTTCCTTCCTTCCTTCCTTCCTTCCTTCCTTCCTTCCTTCCTTCCTTCCTTCCTTCCTTCCTTCCTTCCTTCCTTCCTTCCTTTTTTCCTTCCTTCCTTCCTTCCTTCCTTCCTTCCTTTTTTCCTTCCTTCCTTCCTTCCTTCCTTCCTTCCTTCCTTCCTTCCTTCCTTCCTTCCTTCCTGGCAGAACACAAGAACAAGTCATTCATTGCTCGCAGCTGACAGTGTGTTGCGCATGCCATATTGCGCAAGGCAGGGGCGAAGCGATGTCATGTGTCGTCTCATCAAGCGAAAAGCCCGGGAACAAAAAAAAAGAAAAAAAAAGGAGACAACAACAAAAAAACAAAAAGCCTCCGGGAGTAATAGCCAGCGAAATTGTTATGCTACACGCTCATCAATCGCGGCGTGCGAAGCGAATCGACGAGTAGCCGATGTGGAGCGCGCCACGGGAGCGTATGAGAGGTGCGGCGGCCTTGCTCTGCAATAGAGGGCGCGTGGCGTGGACCGAACGTCGAAACAACAAAGCAGTCAGCAACGTTGGCAGCGCTCTCTGCAGCCGTCCAGGCAGCGAGAACAACAATTTACTGCGCGCACACAAGTTGTCTTCGATCTTGGCCAATATCGCATCATGAACGTTCTTATTTTTTTCTTTTTTTCTTTTGAGGACTTTTCGATCAGCGGCCGGCCCTTCGCAAGACAATCGTTACACACGTGTTTCAAGTTGTCGGCTGCCTTCCCTTGCCTTCCTTCGGTGTCCATCGTATGCACCCTCTGAGCTGTGTGTATACTGTACAGGACAGTCATCGGGACAACACTTGTGGACGGCCATGTTCGTGAAAAAAACGTGCGCCTCCGTAGACTCCCCCCCCTACACACATACACGCACACACACGCACACACACACACACACACACACACACACACACACACACACACACACACACACACACACACACACACACACGCACACACACACACACACACACACACACACACACACACACGCACACACACACACACACACACACACACACACACACGCACACACGCACACACACATACACACGCACGCACGCACACACACACACACACGAACTTCAAAAACTCAAGTGGGGGAAATACACTGCTACGGCATATCGACCTGCTCATTCCTGAGAAGCTAACTAGTTTATTTATTACAGTTTCATGCTGCACTCACTAGGTTTTACCCATGTTATTTTTTTAACTAATTGGCTTTTTCAAATAAAAATAAAAATTTGGGAAGTTTCCCCTCTTCATTTATGTTAGATTGGCTTGAGCCCGTTATACCTCCTGGTGGTACGGGCTACGCCCCTTTTTCCTTTTAGTTATTTTTACATATAGGGGGCGGAAAAGCACACACACACACACACACACACGCACACACGCACACACACACACACGCACACACATACACACACACGCACACACACACACACACACACACACACGCACACACGCACACACACGCACACACGCACACACATACACACACACACACACACACACACACACACACACACACACACACACACACACACACACACACACACTGACCGAATGAACGCCACAAGCACGGTACTGTGGTATGCAGTATGCAGTACAACTTCCACGGTACCGTTAGCTGGCGAAAAAGAGCGCGTCACAACGGCCGACGCGTTTGCTCGCTATTCCGTTGGCAGGGCTATTACGATTACGACACGGATTGCGCTAGCACATCTGGGAGCGTCATTCGCGCGAGTGTGGCGCTGCCTGCACGTACTGTACTGCCTTTGCACGAGCTCCAACACTGCATTTGGCTGCATCGAGTGCGCACAGTCACCCTTATTTTTTTATTATGTGTGTCCGTGCGCTTGCATGTGTGTGTGTGTGGGGGGGGGGGGCGTACGTCAGTTGCGCCTGGTTTGCTGCGGGCGACTGGCAGATATTACCAACTGATCTAAATCGCGTATACACTGTCGAACTGAAACAACCGAAGTGCGCCTACGCACACTTCGCTAGTACCCCTCGCGCAAGAAACTCCGAAAGCGCACGTTCAAAATGGGCCGTGTCGAGACCACGGGCCCAAACATCGCACGCCGCTAGAGTTCTTTATAACTTTTTTTTTTAAAGTATAGCGTAGCTTTTTTCTACTCCCACGTTTTAGCGGCTTTCTTTGAGTGTAACAATGTGTGAACTTGCTCGACATCCAACTCTAGGGCACACAACCTAGCCGGCTAACACTGACTCTGTAGGCGTACTTCATATTCAGAACCATACAAAACCGAAGCAGTGTGGCGTTCCATGAACGTGGCTCTCCATGTGGCCGTAATATTGGAGGCTGTGTACTTCTTGGCCACCACTTTCTTGATTTGTCTGATAGATGGCTCTCGGTGTCTTTCGAGCATCTATTGTAGTCTAAAGAGTTCATGGCTAGTTATGAAGAGTCACTGTATCGAAGCCCGCATGTTAGTCGGATTGAAATCTCACTTATGCCTTTGTTATGGCTTCTTGTACCGTTTGTCTCAATGACTCGAATGCTAAAGCTATCTTCTTTGTTCACATAGCAGATTGTGCTGATCATCACCTCACCTCCCCTGCCTCCAGAAGCTTTCCGCACCAAACATGTTCTTCTTTTTTTTTCACTGCCATCGAGATCGGAGGCATTGGAAGCTTCCTGCTCCTCACGATGTCGTTTTGCATTGCCTCCGAGACCGGGGCCGCGCATAACAATCGACGACTTCATGAGATGACGTCACAACACGAAGCTCATTTCGCGCGTCACTGATGTCGATGCCGGAAGTCACTTTTCGCGTATGAAGAAACATCTAAGCCTTTCACCGCAATGATAATAATGAGGGAAGGCGCGTGAACATGGGTGCACGGCTGCCCCGC
Organism: Rhipicephalus microplus; assembly: GCF_043290135.1. NCBI lineage: Eukaryota > Metazoa > Arthropoda > Arachnida > Ixodida > Ixodidae > Rhipicephalus > Rhipicephalus microplus. The sequence goes on from NC_134709.1 coordinate 19,165,663, forward strand.
AGCGGTCTGTTTCTCTTTTATATTTTCATCATTTATTTATTTTTATTATATTATTTTTGGCAATAATGGTGTTATGGTTGCTGGATTTTTCTTTTGTTTTTTCTTTGTTTTTTTCTTTCTTTGTTTTTTTTTCTTTTTGCTCGCGTCCATGTAATCTTCTGTGCTATGCTGCTGGTATCAGGATTTGTCGTAGGATTATATATATATATATATATATATATATATATATATATATATATATATATATATATATATATATATATATATATATATATATATATATATATATATATATGTTTTATTACACCGTATTTGATATTGTAATGTTAGCTTATGGTCTTTATTGTTATACACATCTTTGTCATTGTCCCATCTGCCTTGTATAGGGTTCATTGGCCTCGTCAAGCTGTCCATAAACAGCTTTTAGCCAGTGAACCTCTCCAGAACCTGTTTCTTTGTAGGAAAATAAAATGATTAGATGTGATTTGATTTGATTTTTTTAGCTCTTTGTCGCACGCAATGGTCTTGCGCTGCGTTTCGCAAGAGCGAGGTGCGGGCAGCGCCAAGACGATCAAGCGAAAGCGCCCCCCGTCCGTCCTCGCGTTTCTTTCGGGCGGCAGTTCGTGAAGGCGAGGCGGGCGGGAGAGCAGTGCAGTGCGGCTCCCGAATCACGACTTGCACGTCTCGTTCCACCGGCAGCTGCCGCCTGCATCGGTGCAGCCATTGCCGAGACACGCAGGTAAAGAGAACAAACTAAAGAAGAGGGACACTGGCGTGCACTGCTAGGAAGAGCTTTTCCGGGGAAAAAAAAAATGACGCAGGTGTGCATAGGCACACGCGTAGGCGATAACTCGCCATCTTTTCAACCGACATACCGGGAAACCCTGTAGCGAGCGAAAAAAACAACAGCACAATATCTGCCACGCAACGTCGTAAACCACCTTTAAAGGCCAACTCAGGCGATTTTTCGACCATGTCAATGTAATGGTGTTTCTATGTTCAAGAGACACTTTTGTCACGAGCCCAATAGCTTAAATGCTCAGGAAATTCGAAAACAATTTATAATAAGCAAAAAAATGCAATGCCGAAACCGAAACCCAACCAGGTACCCTGTCTGCGTATGACGTAATATTTGGTAAGAACCGGAGGCCGTATACTGTTTCCGGAGGCCGCATACTGTGTATGAAAACTGCGTAGCCACACCAGAGAAGCGCTGGCCAAACACCACAGAGGAAGGAAGGAAGAAAGCTTTCCCGTGCTATACCCATGTCAAACACCGCTATTGTCGCCTTGTGGCTAGCACAATGAACGCTGTAGCGGCCAAAGTAGTGATACCATCGGCTGCGTCACTTCCGTTTACGTGCCAAGCATGACGTCACACAGACAGTGTTGCCAATAACTCTGGCCAGCGAGGTGAGCTTTTCGAGGCAATTTGTAAAAAAATTCATTTGCAAAGAATCAGCGCATCTCTCAAACATGTAATTTGACATAAATGACGAAAATGTGCAAAGAAACGTACGCAGTCATTTTCATTGCGATACATTGACCTCCGAAAATCGCCGGAGTTGGCCCTTTTATTAGCACATTAGATGAATATGCGCCACGGAGAAGGAGTTTGCCGTTGAACCCTTTGTGCAATGTGTTTAAAAAACAAACAACGGACGTCGTACAGAAAGGGCGTTTCTAAAGATGCACTACGCTTGAACGATCGAGTTCTACCGAAAATTCACTAGGCGAAACTATACACGGAAGTCGTGGTGCGTACACTTAACAGCGCTTACTTGCGTAGTTACATAATCACCTCCGTCCGCGATCGCATTAACCGAAGCGAGTAGAAACCTAGCAAACAGTCAGTAGCCACGCGATTTGGTCGTAAAAACAGTCCGCATTAATCACCTCGTTCAAGTAATTCAAGCGCCAATCATTTTTGTTGATGTTTTGTAAAAACGACATTTCTCTCACCCGTTCCCCCTTCCCCCGTGCTAGCCGTCCATATCAAAGTGCTTCCTAACAAGAAAAACAAACCAACCAACAACAAAAACAGTATTGACTCTGTCGACGCTAATTTTGTGGCGGCGACGTTTTCCGCCATCATGATCGAAGATGGGAGCGCGGCCGTACCAGTTATTAAAACCCACGCAGACACGCCCAAACAACATCGGTGTTCATCGCGCACCTAAACGACCTCCACTAAATACTACCCTAACGATGATAGCTCATTCAATCTCGTGCATGTCTTCAAAACATAGCCAGTAGTTTGGTGCTACCCACGTGGTGCTTTGCACAGCCCCTATCCTCTTTTCAAGAGAGCAGGCTTATTTTTTTTATTTAAATACAATTTACTTATACACAGACCTCGCAGGTTCTCGTCTGGGACATTTAGTGAGGGTGGTTATTACAGAAATAACAGCACCCAAATATGGTAAACAGCCACGGAATGCACTGAAGAAGAACGGCTATTTGGGCTAGTTGGTTATATTTCATTGTAATAAGGAGTTGGTTAAATTCCATCATACACGTTTGCTGTTAAATGGTTTGCCTATTTGTATATATTAACACGTGTGCTGCGAAAAACAGTCGGTGGGTATTCAGCGCTCGTGTTGTCCTCTTTGCCTTCCATTCCTCGCCTTCTAGCTGTTTGCCTTTCTTCCAGCACTTTTGTGCTTGCCCTTTAACCATTATTACCGCGGAATATTCCTTTCTGTCGCTATGGAAGTGTTTGCACATTGAACATTGTTGTAGTAAAACAACCTTAAAAATAAACAAGCGCGAACGGAAGCATATGTAAGAAAGGAAAGATACATGGCAAAATTATATAAACACATTTATAACCAAATACACTTCGCAAATACGAATTATGTAGCTCGAGTAATCGGTACGTAATTGCTCTTTGTCTGTTTTTATTATTCCTTTCCTTGATTCAGAGTAATTCTGCAGAAACATTCAAGCGAAGGACACGAGGAAGGGGCGGTTTGAGTCCACTCCTTTGGGAAAATGCGGTATTGACTGAATCGGCTTTACAGGGTTGTCAGCGAAGTGTATGGCGTCGCCACTGTCTACAGCAACGCACACACACAAGCACATACACGCACATGCACAAGTATACGCACATACACATTTACATAGACACATACGAGGAGCTTTTCACACGAACGTGTTTTACGCCGGGCTTCACCACGGCTCCGTTGACGTACTTCCGTCACGGATATGACGTCGTAACATATATACCAACAGATCGCAAAGAAAAAGAAACGAGAGAAAATGGTACTGTCGTGGGGCGCTGAAGCAGCGACTACTCAATCCGCAGTGCGCTGCGCTAACCGTTAGGCCGCGCAACGTTGGCGAGGACGCTAACGGCAAGCTGTCACCGTACACCGTTTGGAGATCCTCATAGATTCGTACCTTCAGCGCGTTTTCATCACCAGTAGCGAGATGGCGCTAAGGTCTCGCGCCAGGCGCGCTCTCATGGTCGTTGCTTCTAGCCTCTAGCGTTTCGTTGAGCGTCGCCTCCGTGGAGCGTGGTATCTCCTGCTCGTACACATGCACACATGCACATAAACAAGCGAAGGGACACACACAAACAAACGCACGCACGCGAACGCTATAACGCTCGTACTGCGCGACTGCACGCCGTGTGTCCCGCGCAATTCAATTCTCTACACGTTGCCGTTCCTGGAAGCCACGGGCAAATAAAAAAAAAAAATGTTCGCGCGGTAAACACAGCGCAACAAGTGGTGGGCAAGCCGAAATTTGGGGTCTGCGCAGAAAAAGTGGGCGTTTTCGCGACGCCCCGTGCGGCTTGCGTCGGCGAGCAACTCCTTTTTCCCCCCGAGACTCCGCTGTGCAACCAGTGCAAACAGAGCACGCCCATAATAACGGAGTTGCGGCAGCTACGACCCATCCAAAGCGGTCAAGTCGCAGTGTGCTGCGCGCCACTTGCGTGTTGTTTTGATGGGGCACGGCGGGAACCACGAGGGAGGGGGACGACGCAAAGTCGAGCAAAACGCGTTGGTTCATTTGGTAGGCCCACTCCTCGGCTGGACGTTCATTTGCCTAATTGAGTACGGACGTCAACCCTCTCTGCGTAGGACGCATGAATGCCGCGCTTGCGTAGTTCCAAATGTAGCGGAAAATAAAACATGCTATAGGACGTCGCAGTCCTTTCCAGATTTGTGGGTTAGTACACGTCTCAATTTGTGGCGGATGTTCTGTGATTTTCAGGTGTCTGTCGTTAAGCGAGACATAGAGAGAGGGGGGGAGATATAATCTTTAATCGAAAGGGGAAGCTTCAAAGATTTATATCCATTCCCCTAGATAGAAAAAAAAGACTTATTGAAATATTCACGAAGTGAATCCTAATGATGGGGTGAAGCAGTGTGCATCGGATGATGAATCGTGGCCTTCTCTTTTGATCAGGTTAGCAGCGTTTTAGTTTGTTCTTGTTAACTATTTATTCTTTTTTACGCTTCGTTTGATAGGCGACTGAATGCCGGTGTTTCACCGATGAGTCGCCTTTTATGTTATTTGCCCTGCTTAACAGCCGTTTGATAGCATCTTTGTTGTCCCTAGATGTCTCGTTTTTTACATCTGCTGCGGACGCCGGGCTGCGTTTTATGGACGGATCGACGTTGTACGTTTTTAAGAAGATCCACATCTAAAAAAAAAGAAGCGAATCCCGTCAGGCATTGTCTGTTGTAGAGAAATGAAAAACCGTTGTTGAACAAGCAAAAAGAAAGGTGTCGCATAGCTATAACTGGACCAGAGTGCAAAGGAGAAAACGATAATCAGTGAATACACGAATGGAATAAGTATGAAAGAAGTTCAGTGCTATTCCGGATATTGTCAAATTTAGCCACGTTGTCAAATTGTGCCATGGGTCAGCCAAGAGGGACGCTATAAAGTATTTGGTTCAATTAAAAAGTCGCCATTAGAAAATTTGACAATATTATGAAGTTTGAAAGTGTCTGAATAGTCAGCTACATAGAGAGGAGAGCCTCTGCTTGTTTCGTCTACTGCATGTATGTATGTATGTATGTATGTATGTATGTATGTATGTATGTATGTATGTATGTATGTATGTATGTATGTATGTATGTATGTATGTATGTATGTATGTATGTATGTATGTATGTATGTATGTATGTATGTATGTATGTATGTATGTATGTATGTATGTATGTATGTATGTATGTATGTATGTATGTATGTATGTATGTATGTATGTATGTATGTATGTATGTATGTATGTATGTATGTATGTATGTATGTATGTATGTATGTATGTATGTATGTATGTATGTATGTACAAAGCGAAAATCCAAACATGCTCCTGAACGCTCGCTCGTTCTACCACGCTCGTAAACAGCGCATATCAGTTTTTAATTTCACTTCAACCTTAGCACCAGTGCCCAGGGACGTCTCAACTGACGGAATTGACGTACCATTCTGGCATTGAGAAAACTGTTTCGAATCTCTAAACAAGCCTCTACTTGATAATCGGGCAACCTTAAGTGTTCTCGTGAACACCGAATCTCTCCGGTGCTAATAAGCTTGCTAATAAGCTTGCTAATAATTTCAAACTGTCGTTAGTATATAGTGCACGGTGTCAGAATACCGTCTTTCGATCAGCACTTACACACGAGAGTGTGAAACTTCATTAACGCAGGTCTACACGGGCGCGAACTTGAAAGATCGAGTCGTTATTCCAAGCTCGGAAAATTGGTTCCGCGTTTCGGGGCGCCTCGGGTCGAGGCGTGCGGTGGGGGATATTTTAAAGCCGCCATGCGAGAGCCATTCGAAGCCGTGATTTAAGCCGACTTCGTGACCGAGCTATTGCAGCCTCCCTGCAGGACCGCGCATCAGGGGAGCGAGTGAGCATGCGTGAACGATATACACGAAAACTCTTCGTGCACCAAGGATGAATAACAGCGAAAAAGGTCAAGATTCCGACGCAATCCATGCGCGCACTCGTGCGTAAGCTGATGTAGCCCCCCCCCCCCCCCCCCCCGAGAGCGTTCGGTGTGCGGTCAATTTGTACCGACGTCGATTTCTGCAGAATGCCCGGCGACATTCCCGATCGCCGATCCATTATACTTTGCGTCAGATATCGGTCCGTCCTGTCGCTGTTGGAGTCTCTTCGCCCCCGAACGGGTATTCAGTTCCGATAGCATTCGATACGCCTTCTTCGAACAGCTTGAAACATAGTTACTTTCGAGCATGCCCCGTAAGCCAAAATGGCGACGTTACATTTAGATGGATCGCACAAGATGTTCTTGGTTGTGCATGCAGGATAAGTCTGCTCCTCTTGTATCATATTGTTCCATTTACAGTTTCTGCTTTTTCGGTCTTTTCCACTTTATTTTTCAACGAACTGTAGTATTTATTTCCCCGGCTGCGGCGGCTGCATTTCCGATGGAGGCGGAAATGTCGTAGGCCCGTGTGCTCAGATTTGGGTGCACGTTAAAGAATCCCCAGGTGGTCGAAATCTCCGGGGCCCTCCACTACGGCGTCTCTCATGATCATGTGGTGGTTTTGGGACGTTAAAACCCCACATATCAATCATTATCAGCATTTCTTGATTTATTTCATTTGCATACACAGCTATACACAAGGACACAGAGGAAAGACAGAACTGTAGTAGCGTTTACGCCATCTAGGCCCGTCGAACTTGGGAGAAGTCCGCCTCGGTCGTGTCGATGCAGTGGTTGCTGCATGCGGAGCCGAACTTTTGGTTCTGGGTTCAATCCCTGGCGCGACGGTCCCATTTCAGTGGATGCGGGATTCTAGATGCCGGTGTGTACTGTACGATGTCAATGCACGTCGAAGAACACCAGATTGTGCAATTTTCCGGAGGCCTCCACTATGGCGTTCACTATACGATCATGCCATCGAATGTGGTTGGCACGTAGAACGCCAAACAACATTACTAGATCAGAGAGACATAGCGCATGAAAGACACGTTAAATGACCTGCCCAGGTTTGGGTTTAGGTATAGGTGGCTATATATATATATATATATATATATATATATATATATATATATATATATATATATATATATATATATATATATATATATGTGTGTGTGTGTGTGTGTGTCGCAAATCCGACTTATTATCACGCTTTTCGAGCGTCACGCTGGAGTATGTATGACTCATCGCGCTACAACACTCTTCTGCGGTCTTTATAGCATAACCTAAGCAAAAACAAAAGATACACACACTGCTGCTACATAGATTTTTTTGTTGTTGTTTAATGGTATGCGATGCGTGACGTTCTCACAATTATAAGCAGAGCAAGAGCTACAGTATAAGGGTAGTTGTCTCTGAGTGCTGAGACACTAGATGCGTTGTAACGTGAAGACGAAGTACATTACGAACGTCAGAGAGTGCACATTTATTGGAGGCGCATTCTGCGTGCGCAATACAACAGGCTTTCGCTGTTCTTACTGCAAGACCCGACTAAAAATATTGGAAACAAAGGAACCAAAGCAAACTTGAGAAATTATTTCGAGAAAAATAAAAAAAAACGCAAATCATCGGAACCACGGCTGTCTGTGCTGGCACGCCATCGCCGGGTCGCATTTTTCCAGCGCCGCCGAAGAGGCGGCTTCTGTAGCGGCGCATAGCGATTATACAAAAGGTTCAAGTTTCTACAGGGCATGGCTAATTAAAGACGCTGGTGGGAGACGAAATTTATGGACTTCCGCGGGTTGCCGCACGGGGGCGCGAGAAGTGTCTGCCCGGTCGAAACTGTCGAGACGGTGAGCGCGGTGTGGAGGGCGTTTGAAGGCGGGCGTAAGTCGCGAATCTGACGCCCCGCCAATTAGGCAGCTGCTGCCGAACTTGGATGAAGTTAGAAACGACGCACAGCCGCCGCCTATGGCAGCAACTGCGCACGCGCGGGTTTTATAAACAGTGCGAGGTGTAACCCCCTCCCTCTCTACCCCTGAAGGGATTTCCTTTCGATGCGGAGGAATTAATAGGATTGTGTCTCGGAGGCAAGCGTCAAACGCGATATCATCTAGATATGGGGTAAACGACAGCCTCGGGGATTACTGCGCGCGTAGCTACCACGACAAACTTGAAGTGAACGCTTTGCGCGGTGTACATACGATAGATTTGCCCGTGCTTTCCCGTGCTTTCGCGTCTGAAAGCGTGCGGGGAAATATATGTCCAGATATGGAATATATGCAGTCATTGGGTGGAGCGTATTGTAGAAAGGTCTGTCCTTTTACACAACACGCGCCAACAGTCTCATGTGATGGAGATAATGCGCTGTATCTCAGCAAAGAGAAAACAAGAGATGCCGGACAACAACAACAACAACAACAGCAACAACAACAACAACAACAATAACAATAGCATTAACAATAATAATAATAGTAAATCACTGAGTGAATTTTCCGGTTGGCTGTTTTGTATACAAAGTAAACGAAGAAAAGAGTAGAAAGTAACATCCTTCCGCAGACGATGCTTTTTGTATGTGTTTATTTCGTTAGCTTCGCACTAGGCAACACACCGTTTCCATCGGTGGGGTCCGCGCCCACAACCTGCGTATTGCACGCCCGATGCCCTACGAGTACATTTGCAATGAGAACGTCCCCGTACATTTGGTTGGTTATTTCTACGCGTTTACTTCCTGTGAGTGTTAGGTAGCGCTATTTATAGCCAAAGCGGGGAGTGTGTCATACTCATTTTGCTGGCACAGAGAGTATCGCGAGGCAAGTGTTTTTTGCACGAGGTGTCATTTGACCAAAAAAAAAATAAAAAAAAACCCTCGCACGCTATCTGATCTCATCAAGTCTACACTGGCACGAACCCCTCTGTATGTGAGAAGAATTTTTTTTCGTTCATTCTATCCTATTGAATTTATGCAAGAAGCCTAACTGCACACTTAGGCGTAACCTATATTTAGACGCCGTAAAGTGCTGGAACGCTGCGGCTGGGACGGAACGTCCCGAAATATACGAAACTCTTTAATTACATACTTCAGTACCGTAGGGGGCGCACGATAAGCGACAAGAGCAGACGGTGCAGGGAAACTAACGGTGACTAATTGCCGTGTATCGCCTACCACTCGTCCGGGAAAAGGGAATAACGCTTAACCACGCGCACTAAACACGTGTTCGAGACGGGCCTGCCTCAGTTTTCCCCGTAATCGGCCGTTGTTCGTCCAACCCACTAGTGCGAGTACACCTTTCAGAGTATAGTGCCTCGCAAACAATGGTGGTTTCGGTTAACCCATACATTACGTTTATTACACCTGGATCCTCGGCACGGTGATACGCAGCCCTCGCGCCACAGCCGCCGGCCATGACTCAGGAAAGTGGTAGTTTCGCACCTCTGAAGAAAGAAAACCCCCCGCGTTACGAGCAGACGTACCGCATTCCATCACGATATAACCCACTTAGCCAGACTCGCATTTATAACCGCCGACGTATAGCATAAGGGGCGACCCCTTCCTGAAAGACGCGTTATTCGGGCACCGATCACTCTGCGTGGCACCTTTGAGGAACGCCTCGCGGCTTTGTGATCACGCGAAGCGCCAGCTCGCTTCTTCCCCCCCCCCCCCCCCCCCGCCCATCGTCGTCCGAAACCTGGCGATCACGCACAGGTGCGAGCCCAATGACAGGTCTTCGCAACGAGTTGGCCATTCGCACGTCGCTTCGACGACACGTTGGCACGATAGACACCGTTGCCTGCGTGATGGGACAAAGCGAGCCCTCCCCCACCTCAAAGAACGAGAGGGAAAGAAAGAAGGGGCACGGCTATAACATCAGCGCGAATCTAAAGGATAAGAAACGGCGAAGGAAAGGAAAAATTCAGGAAATGGTAAACGGTGCTGGCCGCTTCGCGATGAAATGCTGCGCTTCATCGGAAGCTTGTCAGCATCGACAGACGTCGCAGACAGGCCTCGTTTCCAATGCGTGTCGGAGTTCGCGAGGGAAGTTGGATTAAATTGGCATTCATTCCGCTGTTATAAGGCTCGCGAGTGCCACGCGGGTATTGACAGGCTGCGGATTGAAAAGGAGCGCTGAAGGAAGAACCGCGCGGTGAAAACGAGGTCGAACGAAAAACAATCACAGGGCGAAGAAGAAACTGTGGCAGGGAAAAAGTAGTTGGACGGATAGAATGCGGCTGTCACCACCCGAGGGCACGGATAACGCAGCTAACACGAGTTCGCGTCGCGACACATCAACGGTCCGTCCAAGTGAGCGTCTGAGACTCGTTATTTCGTAGCTGTATAGCGGGGTCGTCGTGTTGCTTGTTTCCTGCTGAAACAGTAAAACGGTGTCCGGGAGCTTCAGTATGCGTGACCGTTTTGAAAAGAGGATCGCGCGGCAAATGAAAGAGAAAGAAAAGTACTTCTCATTCCCAGTATAATAGGATTTACAAAAAAAAAAAAATCACAGCATATCCACGGAGTGAATGATGATGAGTGGGGCGAAGCGTCCGTGTTTCCGTCCGTCTGTGCTTCCGTCCATCCATCCGTCTGTCCGTCCGTTCGTGCGTCCGCGCGTCAGTCCATCAGTCCGTCCATCTTCTAGTCTGTCTGTCCGTCCGTCCGTGCGTCCATCTAGTGAACACTCCAAGTGCCGCCATCTCGCATCTCGCATCCCCCGTGGCACATACCCGCTCCGCGCGTCCGTCCGTCCGTCCGTCCGTCTGCTAGTCTGTCTCTCCATTCGTCCATGCGTCCGTCCTTGCGTCCATCTAGTGAACACTCCAAAAACCGCCATCTCCTATCTCGAATCCTCTGTGGCACATACCCGCTCTAGAGCGGGTATGTGCCACCCGTGGGTATACATACGACAACAACGGAGGAAGGACAGACCCACACCCTAAGGAGCTTCGCCCCTAAAAAGAGAAAAACACTAAGCAGACCTCTGTCATCGTAATTAACTTTGGTTACCATGGATGGTATTCTAGACAATGTCATATTCCGCCTTTAGTAAGCTGCGATTAGTCCAGAGAGCTGTGATGGTCTCTTATTGGCTTAAAATGCCGCCATCATGAATGTCACCATCACAATGAGACGAAATTTGAGAGCGTCCTGAACAGCAGCCAATTTTAGCCCACGGATTCGTCTAGGCGTCGTGCTTTTGGATCTGAACGTGTCTTGACTTTATACACTGAGTTTTTTGTGCAAATTGAGCCAGTTGGATAAGTGCTGCCGGGTCTTGTCGTTTGGACCACGGAACGTAAAAGTGCGAACGACTGACTGACCAGCAAACGAGGGAAAGGTTCATCGATCAATCAAATCGGTGAAAGAAAGAAGCAATGAATCCATGAGGCTGTACTTCGATCACGTCATGGTACAGACTCAGATTTCCCTCCATCTGGGTTTCTAAGGAGGCGTCTTTCTGTACAGGCTGGTCGTGTGTAGGCTTTCGGTGTAGGCCTCTCGGCACGATGAAATAAATCGATCGGCGATGGCAGAAGATCACACTGCTATTCACGCCGTGACTGTCGCACTACGATATATATTTTTTTTCTCAACAAAACCGTTTCTCTTCATATGATCAGTAATCTATAGTCTCGAAGGCCATGATGCGGGTGCGACTCCGCATAGTGGGTATGCGCCAGAGCTAATGACGTCATCCTGCTCGCTATCAACGTCATCATCGTCGTCGTAACTGCAATGAACAAACTTCCAGTGTTGTAACATACACCTGTTGCTTGTGGAGAGCTCGAGCCAAATAGCACCTCTGCGACTCCAAATTCTCACTACTTATACCCTGAGAACATTGTGCATTTCCGAGAACTATATCGTGTATCTGTATTTATTAAATGCGAAGCATTTCTAAGGGAACTTCAACGACTTTGAGCGTATCTATCTATCTATCTATCTATCTATCTATCTATCTATCTATCTATCTATCTATCTATCTATCTATCTATCTATCTATCTATCTAGCCGCCTACGTTTTGGTGCTCTCGTGGTCACCCCATTTACTTGGCGTGAACCAAAATTAGCATGAGAGGATAAGACAGTTTGACGAAAATGACGCGCTTGTCAAGACGTGAGCAATGTCGCAATCCCGTCGTGTACGTCGTCAAACACTTCCCGCCAGACAGTGGCACATACCCACGGGCGGCTGTGTGCCGTTGGTATGCGGGTATGTGCCACAAGTGATTGACACTCGGTATCTGCTCAGGAACGATGAGAACACACAGGGGCAAGTTTAACGCGCGATTGTTAAGAAATACCCGATGTGAGTAGCGTCGGCCCGACGAGTCCCAGCTGGAATCGAACCCAAGCATTCTGGGTGTCAATGAAGCATTTTACCACCGAGCTACGCTAGGTCTCGGAAACATACTCTTCAAATAGACGCCCCGCCGTGGTGGTCTAGTGGCTAAGGTACTCGGCTGCTGACCCGCACGTCGCGGGTTCGAATCCCGGCTGCGGCGGCTGCATTTCCGATGGAGGCGGAAATGTTGTAGGCCCGTGTGCTCAGATTTGGGTGCACGTTAAAGAACCCCAGGTGGTCAAAATTTCCGGAGCCCTCCACTACGGCGTCTCTCATAATCATATGGTGGTTTTGGGACGTTAAACCCCACAAATCAATCAATCAATCATCTTCAAATAGACGGTAATCTTCGTGAAACGTGAATAATGGTTTCAGTTCTGCCTACTAAATTGTATAAACATTACATATGTACTATCCTGATCCAGCCGTCACGTTGGGTTAATGTCACATGTAGTTAGTTACCATGCGCTGAAGTTGATTTATGTAGCAGTTTCCAGGGCAAGCATCTTCGCGAGCATCAGCGCTTCATATCAGTTTCTGGTGTTGCTAATACGCATGTTCCAGTTGGCATCGTTGCGCAAATGCAAACTGGTTATATAAACATCTGCACTCTTCAACATATGTCTATGCGACATTTGTACATTAATTTAGCGTCTTTTCATGACGTGTCACTCAATAAGGATTGCAACACGGTCACATTTCTTCCGCATGCTTCGCATAACGTGGATTCTCAGCTACGTGGGATCTGCCGATATTGTTATCTAGCGTGATAGCGTCTTCACCTCATCTCCACCCTTGATCCCCCTCCCCTACCCTTTCTTGCTCTGATCCAACACAAAGTCATTTGCTGTAAGGCCTTCAACACTCTCGAATCAATGTTAACGCTGTGTGGGGTGTTCTAGTATCAATGAAGATAGAGATAGCTTTGAAGAACTGGGCAATTAGTATGAAGTTCTAGTTTTTTCTTTTTATTCAGATGGGAAGACATAAAAATGCAGGCAACGTTTCCAACGTTTCTCTTTTTCTTTTTCTGTGACCGCTTATATTTTGTGCAAATGCATTACTAAATACAAGCAGCACCGACCTCTATAGGGCGGTAATAGTTGTGCGTCAAGACAGGTAATAGTGAGTAAGTGGCTGGTATACACCAGTAAGAGCTCGATCCATCTCAATCGGCCCCTTTCAACGCAGGCTCGTGGGTGCTGTGCCACGGTCACCACGGCAAGGGTAATAATTTCTCTAACCATGCCACATATGTTACGGTGAGGCGTGTTTCGTTAAAGGAAACCGCACCCGTGAAAAGAACACACACACACACACACAACGATTAAGAAAATTATCGCAGCGAAATATAAGGGACTGCGCACGAAGAGGCATTCTCCGAGAAGTCATTTTTCACGTTCGACCCGCCGCGCGGCTAACCACACATGCAAAATCGAGGCTGGCAACTCGTTGAAAGACGCGTTTTATTCGAACTTTGAACGTGGCGACAACGTTAATTGGCGTAGCGGCCGCCGAAACGGCGCAAGAAGCGTCATTGCAGCCCCTCCCTCCCCCCCGCCATGTTTGATGAAAGAACGCCAAGTCTGATTATAGACCCAATCCATGTTCGCAAACGGTGGTATATGCGCCGTCGACATACTGACGCGCTTGTAGCGACGTCCTGGTCCGTGCTCCACGCACGTGGGCATAGAGGGCAGTGGCGAGCCATGGGCTACGATGCAAGAGAGTATGTCGACGACACATATCCACTGTTTTAAGCGTGAATACACTTTATAAGCGACCCCAAACCATCCACCGCCGTCGGCGGCGTCCGCAGTCTTCTCTCTATCTTTAAAAGAAAGGGGACTTGGCGGGCCGCAGCGCGACGCTCTACCGAATAAGCCACGGACGCGACGCTGATATCGGTGTCAGTAACGCGCCTTATACCCCCTCCCCCTTCGCTCGCTCCTCCTCTCTCCTCGCTCGCTGCAGCTGCGCGCGCACCCCTCTCTCTCGTGCGCCCGCCTTCTCTCTCAGTCTCCCGTCGAGAGCGGGTCGTGAGGGGGAGTAAAGTTAAAATCCGTTGGCATTCGCCGGTGAGTTAACGTAAACTCCCCCGTGTGATCAAATTGCGATTCCCAGGAACCATTACACCATAAAGGCACCATAGTGTGATTAATAAATATAATAGTGCGAATTAATAAATACCCCTCATAGCATCACCCCGTGTATTCGCACTTAACCATGTTCACCCTCGGGGAAATGCTTGGAAGTTTTTGAAACATGGAATAGGTCAATACCCGCACGTGCACTCGCATATGCTAGGTCACCCACTTGGGATGAGCTAGCCTATACATTGTAAAGCCGTAGTTAAGAAGCTATTGTATGGATAACTTCTCACACAGATTCTCACATGCAAGCATCATTTCGAAATCCACGTGACTTGTTGAGCTCGCGATTTCGATAAACATTGCCTATGAGCTGCAAACGCGTTTCAATGGGCTGAAATTCAGCTATCTACCACTGAACAAAACGTATTTCGTTCAGATAGTAATGGTAAACGGCAGTGCGCTAATTATAAGTACGAGACAAAGATGGACACACACAGCACAGGAAAATCGCTGTGTGTGTGTGTGTGTGTGTGTGTGTGTGCGTGCGTGCGTGCGTGCGTGTGTGTGTGTGTGTGTGTGTGTGTGTGTGTGTGTGTGTGTGTGTGTGTGTGTGTGTGTGTGTGTGTACCGTACCCAATTCGCACTCTGAAGTTCACAACATCATGAACCAACGTGACCAGAGACGAATTCTCTTATAAGGTTCAGTGAGATAGTTTATTGGTTTGTGATTGACTACGAGGTGAAGGCTCCTTTCATTTGCAGTCAAAAAGCGTAAAACGTTGTCAATGGTGCACATTTCTATTTATACGGAATAAACACGTTAAACAAAAAAGAAAAATAACCTTAGTCAAGATAATGTAACGTTAATCTCGTTGCCGCGCGTACCTCGTCTCAATGGACTGTTCAAGATACCTTAGTACGAAAGAGAGAGATAAAGATGCAAGGAAAGGCAGGGAGGTTAACCAGACGCACATCGGTTTGCTACCCTCCACTGGGGAAGGGATGAAAGGGATAAAAGAAGTTGCAGAAAGATAAGGAGGTACACACAATCACGCGCACACTCGAAGGATCACACACAGTCTACAGGCGGTCGCTCAGGTTGGTTGTCTTCAAGTAAAATAGGAGTGCTTTAGTCGCTTTCTGCGCAATTGAGGCAGATGCCCAGGGTCCCCGAATCTTCTGCACACAGAGTGGTCTAGAGTCAAGTTGATTCAAAACCATCCGGAGCTGGCATCGCTGTGTCGTAGCAAGCGCAGCTGCACTGGACGTCTTCGATGGTCTCTTCAGTTCCGCAGGAGTCGCATGTAGAGGTGCTTGCCATACCGATGCGAAAGGAGTACACCTTCGTGAATACAACACCCAACCAAAGGCGGCATTACAGTGTCGCATCGGAGCGGGAAAGTTGTGCTGGTAGCTGAATCTTGAGCGAAGGATCCAGTTGATATCAGCGACACCTTTGGAAGCTGGTAGATGACCAGAACGTGCGTGTAAGATCTCGAGCCAGCAAGTAAAGTTGTCTTGCTGCATCCAGTCCTTGATAGAGGAATCGGGACCACACGTGGGCTGAGCGGGCTGCATCGTGGGCTAATTAATTTCCACTAATACCGATATGTCCAGACAGCCATTGATATAGACATTAAGACACGGTTACGACCTCGTAACTATAATGTCCACCGATTCCCCCCAAGGCACCGACGCACAGATGCTGTTAATCTTTCCGATCACCCCGCATTCCGTTGCATCTACTAATCTCCTCATTCCATCAAAACCACTTTCACCCGCAGGGTCAGATCGCCGCAAGCCGACCCGACATAAGCGAACCAGCTTTTCCCTCCTCTCGGCTTAGGTGTCACTAGGCGACAGCAGTGTCAATGTCCAGATCGCGCTAACTAGTCCGTTCGGACGATGGTTGACACACATTCCTCGAATGACCACGCTCGACGCTTCGGCACGTGTTCGCTCCAGGCGTCTCCTTAGCAAAAACTATTCAGCCATCCCGACTTTTTCGACCCAGCCAGAGACAAGTCGAAGCCAGGCGCAAGCCAGAGACAACAGCTATTCGCATCGAAAGTGTTTGCAACGTAATCTCCCCACCGTGTAACCGCCTTTAACGGCCATCCCACCTTCGGTACGCTACTATCACTCCGGGCTCGAAACTAAGACTTCTATAGTCGCAAGATAGCCTGGAGGAGCAGGGAGGGACGTCTATCTCCGCTCAAAACATGCGCGCTCCCGCAAGCACAGATACAGTAAAAAAAAAAAAAAAAAACGCGCGGGCCTCCTGCAAGCCGCTTCTCTGCCAAGGCATTCCCACCGATTGTTCGGTAGTGTAGGATAGGGATGGTAAAGTTAGGGGAGGGGGGGGGGGGGGGTAGAGCCTTGATGAAATTATTTTTGAGCCGCACAAACAGGAAAGCCAAATGCCATCCCTCCCCCTTACACAATAATGAAAAAGCCTGCTCTGAAACACACAGAGGACCACCAAAAAAAAAATGGCGGTGCGTGTATACGTACGCGAACAGACGGACGGACGCGCGCACACACTGAGGTACACGCGCAGACAGCGCAAGTTAATCGCCGGAGAATTGGTCTGCGGCACTCCCCCCCCCCCCCCCCCCCTCCCTACTTACCTTCTAGTGTGCCAGGCGGGCAAGAGTATCCCGAGGCTTCGACACGAAACGAGCCCGTCCCGCGCGAAGGGGGACGTTCGCATCGTTTAGGCTGGCATCGTCGTCTGCGCAGCCGTCGCATGGCAACAAGCGTGCGTCGAGCGAGCGCGAATCCACGCAGGCGTTGTTTGCATTCGAGATCGCGAGCCGTTATACGTTACGCCGGCGAGCCCTCCTTGCGTTATAGGGCGAGCCTCTCGGCGAGTATACCGCGAGCGTACGCGCGAGATGACGATCGGTATCGACAATTAATGCCGAGCCGCGTACAAGGGGGGAAGTGGACGGTGGACAAAAAACGCGAGTGACGCTGCTTCCAGCCCGTTCTTGATGGCGAGGTGGTCTGTGTGCCGTAATATCCGGCGTAGAATACACGTAACGTGAAATGAGCGAGCGGGCAAGGTACAGGGCAGGTCGAAAGTTTCCAGGCCACTATCCAATGTATTCCTATGGCAGCGTGGCCTGGGAACTTTTCACCCCCCCCCCCCTTGTACATTGTGTCTTACAGCGCGAGAAACAGAGACACAGACTAAAAGTTAACGCGGCACAACGCTTACTTTCGACTGAATGTTTTTTATATATATAGTACTGCGTATATATATATATATATATATATATATATATATATATATATATATATATATATATATATATATATATATATATATATATATATATATATATATATATATATATATATATATATATATATATATATATATATATATATATCCTGCGCACCCAAGCATTGTCAAGTGTACGTAATACTGCGAAACAACTTAATACGAGTAAAAACCAAATTGAAACGTAACCAAGACACCTGGAACGAAATTACGAAAGATCCTCATCTACAATCTAACATGGAAACTTCGTTATGTAAGTAAGGCAAAGCGAATAAACCGACGACATCCCTGTTAGTGGGATGCGTGTTTTGTACGGTGCCGTGCTCATCGTGATGTCGCTAGAAACAGTGATCAATTTCGTAGTAGTTGCTTGTTTTTTTTTTTCTTCGTAATATTCAATTATTACTGCATCTTGACAGCACATACAGAGATAGTCCTCAATTGTTCGTCTTTCTTTATTCTATCTTTCGTTTTTTTTTTCACTAGCTTAGACCTCACGGGTACAAGGTAGGCAGTCGGATGTAACCGGTTAACCACTCGGTCTTCATTTTCATCTATCTTCATTCGAACACGTCGTGAGAGGGCTTACCATGCTTGCCCAATTGCCTAGTTATCGAGGCGAAAGCGTTGACATATGCCTCTTCATTTGCGAAAATCGGCTGTCGATGTCTTCGAGATTTGGCGAGACCTGACGATATTTCGCGATGTATCGTCATCGGTGTCAACACAATGCAAAAGGTTGCCTTCACGAGATGAATTCACCATATATGACGTCATCACCTGACATTGGCGCTTGTTCATAGGTTATCTGGAGGCACGTGAGGTGCACTGAGGCTTGCAATGCCTCTGATCTGATCTCGGATGCAGTACGAAACCACGCTTTGTGCAAAAAGCTTTCAGGGATGCGTGAATCAATACAATTAACTCACAAAAAAAAAATAAAAGACGGCTTTGGTAATCGAGTCACCTTAGGTGACTGTGTAAGGAATCTTGCAAGTTTTTAAGCGCGGTAGTCACTTTTGGGATACTGTACCACAAACATTTCTGTCTGTCTGTCTGATGTATGTCTGTCACATGACTGAACCACCTGCCCACGTTTGAGCTCTTGCTGAACACCCAGCCATCTTAAACTGGTGGCAGAATTCATACTCGTGAACATTGTGGATCAAAAAGCTAATATTACGCATATCTGAGACGCTACATCAATGAGTATATTAGCTGGTGCATTCCTTTAATGAAAATTCCATGAATACGGAATTCTAAAAACCGTAGTGTTTGTTATGCACGAAAAAAAAAAAGATGACTGACAGGGAACTATCGTCTTTCGACGACATTCGCATCGAAACACGCCGATACGCGGCCAATTTTTTTTCTCCCCCCCCCCCCCTTTTTTTTTGAAGGTTTGCGATGGTCTACTTTTCTCGTGGGTGGCACAGAAGGAATCCGAAATTCAAGTTTTGAAAGGCCGTAACTCTCAACGACACTTCGTGTTGATTGATGTGTGGGGTTTAAGGTCCGAAAACCACCATATGATTATGAGAGACGCCGTAGTGGAGGGCTCAAGAAATTTCGACCACCTGGGGTTCTTTAACGTGCACCCAAATCTGAACACACGGGCCTACAACATTGCCGCCTCCATCGAAAATGCAGCCGCCACAGCCGGGATTCGATCCCGCGACCTGCGGGTCAGCAGCCGAATACCTTAGCCACCAGACCACCGCGGCAGGGCGCCACTTCGTGTTACTTACGGGGCTATACGGCATATGAGCTCACTTCGCCGTACCAACCGACAGTTCATTCCTGAACTCTCGCGTGGACGTGCTTCATTCCTGCCGTGGCGTCCGTCGCATTAAAGTCTGGACTCTCCATCGAAGCTAGACGATAGAGCGACCATGATATGGGGGGGGGGGGGGGGGGGGGCACGACGCGCGCGCAATTTGAACGACGAGAAAAACAAAACAAAAAACGAGGTTGCCGCGATAACCACTTCGAAGGGTCGCACACGTCGCCGCAGACGTGTCGTCCCGGCCGCCTTCGGGGCGCGATCGACTTTTCTTCTGAGGCCGTATGACTAATCAAACATTCTTGCGTTCTCTACATAAGAGAAACGAAAAGCGTATCCGGTCAGCTTCGATTAACCTATAACTCGACGCGGTAGCTTAACGCCCCGCCGCGGTGGTCTAGTGGCTAAGGTACTCGGCTGCTGACCCGCAGGTCGCGGGTTCGATTCCCGGCTGCGGCGGCTGCATTTCCGATGGAGGCGGAAATGTTGTAGGCCCGTGTGCTCAGATTTGGGTGCACGTTAAAGAACCCCAGGTGGTCTAAATTTCCGGAGCCCTCCACTAAGGCGTCTCTCATAATCATATGGTGGTTTTGGGACGTTAAACCCCACAAATCAATCAATCATGATTAACCTATAACTCGACGCGGTAGCTTAACGGCTGAGCTGTATAGCGCTGCTATGCTGGAGCGTGTGGGTTCGATTCCTGGTAACGGCGGCTGCGTTTATGTGGGGCGCAAAAAAAAAAAACAGAAATAATGCTTTGATATTCAGGTGCAATCGATATAACCTCAGGTGGTCAAGAATAACACAGTTCCTCGCTGCGACGGGCTTCACATTCTTAAAACTTAGAAGCGCAAAACCGACGAGGACAGGAAGGAACACGGATAGATAGGACGTCCTTATCTTTCTGTGTTCCTTCCTGTCCTTGTCGATATGGCGCTTCCAAGTGTTAAGATTACGAACCAACTAGCCCAACAACGCGTACTTTTGAACTCGGCATTTAATACGTTATTTTACGTCATGAGCCTCAAGAATTAAAAATACTTATCTCCCATTACTTTGTCTTTTTATGTGTAACCTTATAGCGTACGTTAAGAAAGCGGAGATCTATTATGTTTAACATTCCTAGCATCTCTTTGGTCGGTTTCTCGATATATCTGTAATAATTTTAGCGATAAGAAAGTAATTGAAGTGGGATTCATTGATATCGGCTGGTCAAACGACCCGTTGCA
The DNA here is from genome assembly GCF_043290135.1 of Rhipicephalus microplus. Lineage (NCBI taxonomy): Eukaryota > Metazoa > Arthropoda > Arachnida > Ixodida > Ixodidae > Rhipicephalus > Rhipicephalus microplus. The sequence goes on from NC_134709.1 coordinate 19,186,313, forward strand.
ACGTCAGATAACCATTCACGGTGGAACCGCAGAACATACGACACTTGAGTGCGCCTTCTTTTCGGAAGATAAACTGTCGCTAACAATTGCTTGTTAACATCACTGGGTCGAATAGACATTATCTTTTTACTGCGCTTGGTGATTTCAACACGTGTGTTTAACAATGTCGCGTACGCGTTAACTAGGGGTGACATTAGCAAGCGGAGTGTTCTATATATTTGCTGATCAATGTCAGTAGTGCAACATACTAGAAGGTGTGAGATGGCGCAGAGAACAGCTTGAGAGTACCTTCGAGAGAAAAATCACGGCATATTCACGGAGTGAATGATGATGAGTGCGGCGGAGCTTCGAAGGATTTTATCCGCAAACCACGAATCATGCGCTGGCGGCGTCCATCCGTTCGTCCGTCCATTCGTCTGTCTGTCTGTGGGTATGTCCATCCGTCAGTCTGCCCGTCTGTGTGTCCGTCCATCCATCCGTCCATCTTGTGAACACTCCCAAATACCACGACCTCGTATCTTTCATCCTATATCCATCACATGGGTTCGTGTCCCGGCGGCTGCGGCTGCATTTCCGATGGAGGCAGAAATGTTGTAGGCCCGTGTGCTCAGACTCGAGTGCACGTTAAAGAACCCCAGGTGGTCGAAATTTCCGGAGCCCTCCACTACGGCGCCTCTCATAATCATATGGTGGTTTTGGAACGTTAAACACCACATATCAATTATATTCATCACATACAAGTACCACCATCCAGCGGCCATTCCAAGGACTAAACGAGAGGTGGCTACTACATACAGGAGACGCACGACTCACGGCGTAAAGAGCTTCGCCCCCTAAGAAATCACGACGCAAATTTTTCCGCTCAATAAATTTGGCCACTTAGGCAAATCGATCTCTCGAGGAAATTTGTTGCAACTTGAACTGGGCCCAAGGACGTAGGAAGGAAAGTATACACTCGCAGAACAGCATATTGCTTCCAGTGTCCCTGTGTCAAGTTCGCGCCACAACAAATTTCCTCGTGACTTACCAACAAGGCCACTTCGCAACTCTTGCGAATATCTAGAAGTACCCTTTGCTGGACAAGTCGGTTCATCACTCTCCACAGGGCGCAAGAATATGGCGGTTTTTGCACGACCAAAGAACGAGAATGGTCGGATGATTTCCACTTAAGAGCAAGGGGTTTCTCCTGTATCAGTGATACGTCACTGTCTTTCTAGCAGGCAGAGAGCAAGTTCTTACATCACAGGTTGCGGTTACTGTGGGCAGGAACCGAACCTGTGACCCTTGAATAACGCGTCCGGTTTTGTGTCAACTCAGCTACAACGGCGGCTATCCCCCGTCCACTTGATAGGGTATGTATCTTTATTTAAACGCGGGAGCATCAGCCAGCGCCGCCTGTGGCCATTGCGGCGAGTGTGGGACGCTAACGTTTTGCCTGTTGGCGTCACGTAGTGAGTGATGTGTGCCTGACTTTCTGCGAATGTCTGTGCCTATAAGTTTCGACACGGAATGCGAACAATAAACAGTTGAAATTTTGCGTGCCTCTTGACCCTTTTCCTCGTTCTTTCGCCGTGCGAAGACGTTCATGTTTTCGTGGCCTGTGCGGAATCTTGTGAATATCACTGCGCAGACGCGACAAGTCGAGATGTGGCGCCAAAATCCACCAAGCAGGAGCGAGACTTCTCACACGAAAGTTGCCGGTAAAGATATGCGTTCTTCGCACGCAGCATCCTATCTTCTTATCGAGAATTGGAGATGATTCGGCTGCGCGGGGGTTGGTCAACGCTTTACCCAGGTCCTCCATCCGACACCTTCGAAGAACATCTACCAGACAGATTCATTTTCTTTGTACAAAACAAACAAACAAAAACACATGACGATATGTAAGCACAAAGCGGTTCACACCGAATTGCTTCGCAATAAAAAGAGATTACAAATACATAACGCGAAAGGTAAGCAGAAGAGAACCGGGTCTTTTTTCTTTCATCCAACCGCTGCGAATGAGTTGATCCGTTACACCTTTTTGTTTCACTTCGGGCCAAACTGCAGCTCATTACGATACGCTATCAGGAACTCCGGCGAAACATCCCCAGAGACGGATGGACTTCTTTCTCTGCGTGTCGGGCAAAACAACGGCGGCAGTCTCCGTGGCCGTGCGGCAGATACAAATCGGCACCGCACCCAGCGAAGTCGATGGACAATGCAGGCTCTTCCGCTGCGAGTAGGCCGACTCGGCAGCTCGCATGCAGCTGGAGTCTTCAGGGAGGAAGGGTGATCGCTTGCATGAGAAATCCGTAATGGAACCTGCAGCATCGGAACTCTCCCAGAGTCTACGACCGTGTCTGCAGGCAGCGGCGGCGTGATGCCACCCGCACCCCCGTCGCTACTCCTCCCGCGATTCGGGCGGGTGAAGCAACGCGTATTCGTGCCTACAAAACGATGCGTGTAGAATCACACAGCGGAGCTTGGGAGTGGTAGGAGGAGGAGGGGCCAAGGAGATCTCGAGAAACCTCATAGTTCGTCTTACATGCCCTCGCGAGAAACGTGACCGAAGAAAGAAAAACCAAGAAAACACAAGAACGAAACGAAAACAAACACACGCGCGCGGACGTGTACGTAGTGTACATACAAACACAGTGGTGCAACTGGGCGCGCGTGAGTGCGATCGTGCGTCGCATGCTGGAGTAGCGACCGTTTCACTCTCTCTCTCTTGCCTCTTCCTCGGCCTCGCTTTCGTAACGAGGCATCCCAGGAAGCCGTGTACCACCTTCAGAGGGCGCCAGGCGTATCCCCCCCGTCTCTGTAATTGGGTGTTTACAACTTTGTCAGCTCGTTTTTCGGAGCACCTGTTTCACGGACTTTGGAGGTTTCCTTTCACCTTGTTTCGCTATCGCTGGGGCTACGTTGGACCGCGGCACACCGCTGCGCACCTTGTGGGAAAGGAAGAGCAATTAATGTTCAATCTTGCTTCTTAGTGGGGCATATCTCTCCACAGAGAATGTGAGAGGCACTTATTGCGGGTGGTCTGTGAGGGACGAAAAGAGAGAGAGAGAGAGAAAGAACTCAACATCAAGCTTTACGGAAAGAAAAGAAGGAATATGTTGCTTCAGCAAGTGTGTGTGTGTGTGTGTGTGTGTGTGTGTGTGTGTGTGTGTGTGTGTGTGTGTGTGTGTGTGTGTGTGTGTGTGTGTGTGTGTGTTTAAAAGAAGGGGGGGATTCAATGTACTCTGTAATGAGCGTGAAAAGAATGGTAAGCGCAGTATGTGTCGTTTTGTCTGGACTGACATCCGCAACCAAGTTCACGAATGACGTCATCACAGATGCCTTTCGGACTCGTCATATGGCCGCTTGGCCATATGACGAGTCCGAAACTACATTAAACAGAGACGCGAAACAGAGACGAGTCATATATTAAACAGAAACGCGATTTCTGCACGCCAGCAAACAATGCTTCCCTGATCTCTTATGGTACGCGCACGGCCGCAGACTCAGAGCGCAGTTTTCCGAACAAAATATACTCGATATGTGACACTGAAATGTACACAGAAGGAAGGAAGGAAAACAGGGTGAAAAGAACGGCAGGGAGGTTAACCAGCCTATAGGCAGCCGGTTTGCTACCCTGTGCATGGGAGAGGGATGGGGAGATGAAAGATAGTGAGCAGAGAGGGAAGAGAGAAACACAGCACATTCGGCAGCACACGCGCGCACAGCTTCATATGCTTCTGTACCGTTCCATAAGTTACTTTCCTACGTTTTCTGAGCGTGTTAATTTAACATTACAGAGCAAGAAAAACTGAAACTGGAATAGAAATCAGCTGCAAGCTGATGGGCTTACCAGTCGGAGCAACACGAATGAGCCGAAGCCCCGCCCCCTTAGCCTTCGCACCACTGCCTAGGTGAGCTGTCCGCGACTGTATGCACACGACTCTCACGGCACGGGGAAAAGGCAGCCAAGTTAACTAAGTTGCCATTTTACCCCAGAAAATGGACTTGAGGACAACGCATGCGGAAACACGCAATCACTTACACGGTGCACGGCAGTTTCCTGTGACAGCCTTCCATTGTGAAAACCGTCATAATTAATTTGCCGAAACAAACTCGGAATAGGGATAATGAAGAAAAAGAACGGACCACGCTTTCTCAACGCGGACTCACAATTGTTTGCCTAAACGACGTCCAGCGTGAAGCGAGATTGCGCTACAGACAAAACGCGACCTAACCACAGCTGCGAAAGAAAAGCGTTTTAAAGAAAGACAAGCCTCCCTCATAGGAGGGGCACTGGACTGAAGTTGAGTACTCAAGGGTTCGCGTGTCTCGGAAAGAGAGAGAATGTGAGAGCTCCCCGATGACATTCACACGTACGCAAAAGCAAAGTGGCTAAAAGCGCGGCATGCACCGGCGCACACAATACACAGAACTCCCGGCCTCGCATAACCGTTCCGTTTTCCACACGCGGACTAAGTGAAACAACGCGAGTATAGCGTTACGTAACCGCGAGCAGAGGGTCTCTCTGCCGCGTTGGGCGCCGACAAGGAGGAGGACTAAGACAAAAGAATGAAAAATGGGAAGAGGCGAGGTGCAATAAAAGCGCGTCGCGACGGCGGCTGGCGCGTACGCCCGGCGGGGAACGCTAACTACAGTCTCCCAAAGCCGCGTGCCAGCGAGGTAATTGCCGCCGCCAACGGTGAAACCAGCTGGGTCCCGTCCGCGATTGCTGCGGCGCGGTTCGCTGGCGATGCCGAACAACGATATGCAGATTGGGTCTTTCTTCTTCCCCCGTGCGCCCGTGTCCACGGCTGAGAAAAAAAAAAAAAAAAAACTTTGTGGACTTCTTTTTCGCGATTGTGCACTTCTATTCGTCTGAAACCTCTCCCTCCCCCTCCTTCCTTATTTCTTTCTCTCTCTCTCGACACCCACGGAACTTCGGTGGTAGTCCTTTAGTACTGGTGTTATTCCACGTCTTGTTGTCTTACTGAACCCTTCCTTCGCTCGGCAGTTGTAATCGCTCGCTGCGTAGCATCGGTTAAAGAAAAACAAAAAATGTTACTGCACCGCACTTGGAAGTCGCTCGGAAGACCGGAAAGGAAGAGAGCGGGAAGGGGGAGTTGCTCAGGCACATTCGTGGCATCTGCAGAGTTCCAGGTGTGCGAGCATTGCGGTACTGTGTGTCTGGTCGTTACACGTGGAATCTTTGGCGACAAAGAGAGAGAGGGAGAACCAGGAAAAAAAAAAAAGAAACGAGCAATGCGTTTTCGCCTTGGGGCGTTACTAGAGCAAGACGGCCTTTGCGTCGGGGAATTGGCGCGACGCTTGCGACGTCGGGCGAAATACGTCGGGTCGTTCTCTCTTCCCCGCTGTACGGTTCTCTGGACGACGCGTCCTTATTTTATTTTCTTTTTTTTTTCCCGCTAGCGTCTACTTGCGTGCGTATACAGATTCGGATGGCGGCGTAATCTTTTGCGGCGATGGGAGGCCTTCCTTTGTGAAGGCATGCGACGTCCTTGACTTCCAGGTGGTAACACACACACACGCGCGCGCGCCCCACATCGTGGGGAAGGGACCGCGCGTGATTCCCAGACTGTCGCGTACCAGTTTGTTTTACCGTCTTTTCATTCTCCCTTACTATTATTCAGGCTGATTTGCATATGTCGCCTACTTTCCTCTTCGTTACGTTTAACTTTTTTTAAATATAATCACGTAAAGTACGCAACTGCGATGCGCTGACACTTACGACTCATAGCGTGAGTGTCGCCCCACCTTGAAGTGACGACTTCGTTCACCAATCTTCTCAAGCGGAACGTTGCATTTAAACCCTTTCGTTGGAAACGTTTGGTCGATTCGGTGCGTAAACGTGGAACGCATGCTCGCCAAGTCGTCGATAAAACAACTCGCCGAGTTCCTTATGCATTCGCCTAAGAGGACTGGAAGGCCAAAGCCATCTTCTCTTCTTCTCGACGAATGTACTGATCCTTATTCAACCCCGCCCCCATCTTTCGAAGGCTTTGTCTACATAATGCGGTTTTACATTGCCTCCGAAATTGTAGGCATTGCGAAATTTCTGCATCTTATCTGGTGTTGGATAGCCTCAGAGATTAGCTGACAGCGGACTGAGCGACGATGTCACGTGATTGCGCCATCACGTGACGTCATAGCAGAGGCGTCATGACGTCACAAATTTTCCCTACGTAATGCGGTTTTGCATTGGCTCGAGGATCTTATGCGCATTGCAAGATTTCTGCATCTCGTCTGGTTTTGCATTGGCTTAGGGATGAAACCCACCTTGTACCCAACAACGTTGTCACGTTATTGCGTCATCACGTGACGTCATAGTGTCGTCATGCCAACGTCATAAATTTTGACCATTTGTGGCGCCACATGGTGACATTGTGTCACGATGATTTTCGGTACCGTGTAATTCACGCCGATGGAAAAAAATTTCGAGCTTGAGGCAAATATGACTTTCGCCAAAGTATTCTATGCATGCATCGGGCCACCGTTACGCACGAAAGGTGACGACCACCCCGGTGAGCGCGAGGCAACCAGTTCCCTCAAGTTTCTTATTTGCTTTCGCGGTTGTGACGGCGAAGCTGACATAACCGGCCACCGCGATGCCACCTCAACGCGCGCACAAAGGCGACACATTGTAACCCCCGTGATTTCCTCCCTCAAAACCAGCTTCCTCGTGTATTCTTCCACGCTCCACATGCATCGCGTGCGACGAATCGTTCTCGCTGCGTTCCTGCCTTAACACCGCACAGCCGAGCGATATCCGCCATTGTGGAGTCCTTGCACCGCACGACGCAAACTACCCGCGCACTGGAAACACTCGACCACGAGGAAAACCAGAGACGGGCTAATCCGATTTTTCCCACTCACGTCCGCACCAGCGCCGAAAACTCTTTTCAAAAAAAAAGAGAGTCGTTTTTACGAAGATTTCCGGCTTTCACGATCATCGATCGGGAGGGATGATCTCGAGCCGTATCACATTACGGCGCGCTGCCTCGATAAGCGTCGCTATAAAACTCAAAATCCTTTTCACGAGGATACCCGGCAGTAACGAGTTGCTCCTTTAGGAAAAAAATAACCGCGCTCTTTGTGTGTGGTAAGATTCACTCGCCACAAAGCCGGCCAAAGTGGTGTCTTTAATACCTCGCAAAAGCCAAGCGACTGCACTGTACTCCGGCCTAGTGTAGTCTCCCTCCCCCCTTCCCCCGCTTGCCCACCCTCACCCCCGGAAGGGCACAAAAACCAACTGTACCCGTCCTTTCAAATTGCCCAGCGGCGGCTGGTCTGCGTGTGTGTTGATGCGCGGCGACCGCGACGTGATGGCGGCGCTGGTGTATTGACGGCCGACAACCACGCCATCTCTGTGCGTGCGTGCGTATGTAGAGTACGTATGCCTACGCGGGTGTGGACGGTTGGCGCTCTCGCCGCATCTCGCGAGCGGCGCGAGAGATTGCATCGGCCCACCTTCATCGGCGACTGTCCGTCGGCCTGGAGGGGGCGTCGTGGGAACGGGGCTGAAATATCGGTCCTCCGCATTCACTCGCTGCACTCGTTCTTATAGATCGCACCCCGTCGCCTTGCTCTTGCTTTGTGCTAGTATCATTTCGCCTACGCGTTTTCTCCCGTTTTGTTTTTCTTTCTTCTTTTCTTTGCATCTCTTTCTCGCCTCTTGCTCCTCTGTCAGTCCCGTAAGGCTTCTACATCGAGTTCCTTGTTCTTGGTGCAATGATGGCGTTGAGCACTTTCGCGTCCTTTTTGTTTAGTCGATTTCCCCTGTCATCAACTTTTTTTTTTCGGTCTTTCTCGGTTGTTTTTGTCAGTTTTCGTGCTGGCTTCACCGTTGTCGTTCTCAGTCATTGTCAACTACCAAAGGCTTGGTTTCTTTTCACTTCGACTCGAAATGACGTTCGTCGACACAAACGACCACAGAACAGAGAAGACACGAGGCCTAACGCAGTTCTTCATCTTGTGAGTGTAGTTGCCCCGCCGCGGTGGTCTAGTGGCCAAGGTACTCGGCTGCTGACTCGCAGGTCGGGGGATGAAATCGCGGCTGCGGCGGCTGCATTTTCGATGGAGGCGGAATCGTTGTAAGCCCGTGTGCTCAGATTTGGGTGCACGTTAAAGAACCCCAGGTGGTCGAAATTTCCGGAGCCCTCCACTACGGCGTCTCTCGTAATCATATGGTGGTTTTGGTACGTTAAACCCGATCCACATATCAATAAATCAATGGGAGGGTAGTTAACTCAAGAATGAATTCAGAGCAACTGGCCCGCCTTTCCGTTACCAAAAGTTCATTTTACGCGACCGCTTACAAGCGTGCAATGGACAAGGTTACATCTACACACACGTTGCCCTTCACTTCTCTCTCTCTATCTTCTCCTTTAATCTCCTCACCCCTTTCCCAAGTGCAGGGTAGCAAACCGGACGTGCGTCTGGTTGACCTTCCTCCTCCTCCTCCTTCATTTTTAATTTGTCTCCATTGAATCTGCGACGCTATTGCGCAAGTTATCTGTACAGATAGCTTGCCCGTGACGTCACAATCGCAGTTGAATGACTGGCCAACGTGCCGGCCTTGATGACGTAAAGGTAGCATAATGACATCATAGCGCTTAGCGTGCTTCACTATGGTAACGCTACAGCCAGAATTTCATTGGCATGTTTGCGTCAATGACAAGATAACTTGCAAGGTATGCAATGATAACATGAACGCACGACGTCACAAACCTTACGTGTTTCGTATACGGTGCACCAACATAGCGGTGTCACTGACGTCAGTGCAAGCCATCTATTGGCTCCGGTGTTGGTGCCGGAGCCAATAGATGTCTTGCACTGACGACCGTACTGCTATTGAAATGTCGGGTGAGCATGTGTGCGTTGGCGCTGCCATTCGAGCCTTTCGTTACTGATAGGCTCACGCTTGGCTCCAGAGATTTTGCGACGAGGACGGAAGTATTCTACCACCACGCTGCAGCGATCAACCGAATCCCCCACCGGCTGCAGGCCGTGGGCGTTGATGAGGGCCGATGTATCGGCATGCCGCGCGGCCGCCTCGTAGTGCCCGCCTCTCGTGTTAGCACGTCGCGACACGTGTTATGAAAGTTTATGATATGTGGGATTTAACGTCCCAAAACCACCATATGATTATGAAAGACGCCGTAGTGGAGGGCTCCGGAAATTTTGACCACCTGGGGTTCTTTAACGTGCACCGAAATCTGAGCACACGGGCCTACAACATTTCCGCCTCCATCGGAAATGCAGCCGCCGCAGCCGGGATTTGATCGCGCGACCTGCGGGTCAGCAGCCGAGTACCTTAGCCACTAGACAACCGCGGCGGTCTAGTGGCGAGCGGACGCGGCGAGGCAGATCACTGCCACCTCTCGGTATGCCAGTGATGCACACATACAAATGTTCGCGCCAACACACATAAAGCAAGATTGAACCACCTCTCCCTCCCCGAAAACTAATTTTGGCTACACCTCTGCCTATGGAGCATAGGTTGTGATGCAGATGGGATCGCGTGCGTCTACTCTGACAAAACTCTTCAATCGTGTAACAGTTTAGTGCTCTTAGCTGTATGAGCGTGGTACATCTGAGCAGGAAAGATGACACAGCCTTAAAGAAAGGCATACGTGCTAAACTTCCAACTATTTATTTCACGCCGTTCACAATTACCTTATACAGGCGCAAAAAAATACAGCTCATCTTGCTCGTGATCTCATTCCAAGATACGCCATTTCCTTTTCCGTCATGTACAAGCGAATTTCATGGATCGCCAACTCGCCCGCGCTGCAACACTTCTGATATGAGTGCTATACAGTACAGGTGATTTTCCGTCAAAATACTCAACTCCATTCTCGGTTGCAGATGTAGTCACGTGTGGACGGAAAATTTCAGTCCAGTTTACGTTCACCCTGTGGGTCTGTTCTGCTCGGAGCCATTGTAATCGTTTACACACCTGTTCCGTGCAAACGCTCAACAGTTTCGCAAAACTGGTCGAGCCAGGAGGAGGACAGTGTCGTCAGGATGGCAGAGATGTGTCGCAGTCAGTAAGGGGCGATTTAATCGCCGATCAACGATGCATCGATTCGGGAAGAGCAAGAAAAAAAAAACTAACAGGTACGACGGGACGGTGCCAGAGCATGCTTTCTCGCGTTGACCGGGTTATCGAAATTGCGCTCGTGTTCTTCATCAGACGCCGCTCTTTGCGGAGAGACTCCATCCGCGGCAGTCTTTATAAGAGGGCGTCAAAGTCAACCCCCTTCTGCATCACCCGTTAATTTCAAGATAGCCTCGATTTCGCCTTGTCTTTTTTTTCTGTAGCGGCGCGGATCGTACAAAGAAGCGACGAGCGCCGGTGACAAGACAGGGTCGCGACACGAGCGTCCAGTGCGAACTTGGGCTTCGCGGCGAGCGCTTCGAGAGTGAGTAGGTAGAGGTGACTGGATAATCGGCGCGGGCACCGCGTTGGTCGAGATGAACGCTCTCGCAAGACGTCCCGTGGACGTAGGGGAGGAGACGAGACGTCGTCAGGACGTGCGCTGTACACGTCCGGTGCAAAGACGAAGCCGCCTTCTCGGGGCTGTTTAGTCGAGCTGGCCAGGCGGACATACTTTTCTTTCCTTTGTTTTATTCGTGAAAAGCTTTCGCTTAGATGTAGGAGGAGACCTGCGTCTCTTGAGCGGTCATGTGTGAGAGGGCTGCAGGTGGACGTCGGTCACGAAACTCCAACTTCTCGAGCGCGCTGGAAAGTCGGTTCTTCTGAACCGTCAACTCCCCTTGTCTGTCACTTACGCTCTTCGTGCGAGGACCAAGCGCGCGCCGCCAAGCGCTTGTCCCACTCGAGGATCGCCCACACAGAGGGGCGTTTTCCGGTTTCGCGCGCGAGCATAGCACGCTCGCGACGATTCTAGCGCACGCCTTCTGTCTCGTACTCGGAGCGAAACAAAGCAAAACAAAACAAAAAAAAGAAACGCCAGCGTCGTCGTGTACGCATCTTGCGGCCGACAGTTCTCGAAGAATTCGACGTCGCCCTCGTGTCGCTGGACAAAAAGCGCGCTCGGAGATGAGTGACAAACTAAATTGCGATAATCCCGACTCGGGCCCCCACTTAACTTTCTTGAAGCATTCCTCTTCCTCCACTGGGGCTTTCGAGAGACCTTACGTAGTTTCGTTTTTCGAGCTTCGCAACACTCGCGTCACGTCGACGCTCTCTTTTGTCCGTTTGTGTCAGTGTGACTTTAGTCGGTGTGCGTTCACAGCGCCACCACGCGGCTGCTCGCGCCAACAAAGGAGGATTCACATTTCAAGCCTACTCACTGGGCATTGTTGTTTTCCAACCTGCACGCGTATAGGACGGATCGTTTTGCCGCGTTCGTTGTATCGTCGCATTGTGTCGAGTCGCATTGACGCTCGAATAGAAAAATCTCGCGCGAAAGGAAGCCTGTCGGCGTGGCTTTCCTTTTTTGCCGAGGGATGGTCCCACCCAGCAGTCCTCTCTGTGTGGTCGTGCGATTAAACGCGAATCGATCATTCGCGAAGCTTCAGGACGCGCTCGATTGAACTCGTCTGGTCTTCTCGGCGCTGTGCGTCTTCTTTCTTTTTCGCCTTGGCTTTCTTCTTCGTTTTTGTCACCAGCGGGCGCAGTCAAGCGGAAAAAGTGGAGTCATCTTTCAAACCGTGGTCACTACAGCGCGACAAAACGCCCTGTTGCCCATAGATTATAGCCACGAACGCCGCCTCCCCTCGAGGCTGAGGTATACAGTGTATATAACTCTACAGCAGCGCGCATGACATAGAAAAGCGCTGAAACGCGCAATGAAAGTGCCCGCAACGTGTTCTATATTCTGCGAACGCTTCGATAATCCTCTTATTGTCAAATGGAGCTTTCCCATATGCTTACGCGTGCTTAAAAGTGGAGCAGAACCAGTTCGGCAAGTTGCTTGATATCTGCGGACATGAAAACAGTACTTCGACTGCGAAGCGGACGCAGGATGCAACTTGATGCATGAACACTGAAAGAGGAAGCGTTAAAACTGACGGACACAAAAGAAAGTAGCGCCTGTCTTGTGTCCGCACTTCCTTTGAGTTCTTCGGTTTGAGAGGTTCTTTCTTTTTGTGCGTTCATGTATAGCCACCTAGCCGAACACTTTGTTCTGCTAAACTTGCTACGTATATGACTCTGTTTTTTTTTTTACTAGGCACATGGACTCTCTTTGTAGACTATTATGCTCTCTTTCGAGAGTAGTGGCACGGCCGCTTGACCGAGTGGCCATGGTAGTGAGACTCATGAGAGAGTCGATGCGCCTCCTTAAATAAGAGTCGTATGTATGACATGTAAACGTAGTCTACCGTCAAAGCCCTCTACAATCTCGAAGGCCTGCAGATTTTCAGGGCCATAGGCTGAACGAGCTTGCTGGTAGTGTGCGCCTGCATAAAATTAGCCCCGCCGCTCAAGGTCGCACGGTTCCTCGTAAATCGTCGATTCGAAGTCGTAGAACCTGCGATCTACGTACGTATAAGTTCCCATTATAACTATCCGCCAACGTGTCCTGTTATCACCAGTCTTGTCAGAACATACATACATACATACATACATACATACATACACACATACATACATACATACATACATACATACATACATACATACATACATACATACATACATACATACATACATACATACATACATACATGCATGCATGCATGCATACATACATACATACATACATACATACATACATACATACATACATACATACATACATACATACATACATACATACATACATACATACATACATACATACATACCCATTGCTGGAATCATCTCATGGTCCAAAGGCAGGCCAATGTAAATATACATATAAATATATAGTATAAACGGTACAAGCTCGCCATTGTGGAACCAATACTTGCATTGTCTGACCTTTCATCGCCGCGCCAACGTGTGAGAATATTTATAGCCGACACAGTGTGATATATTAGCCACCATTACAGGGAACACGAGCCAACAAATAGCAATTGATTGAGTCCTAGCCAACATTATCCATCATTTAGGCAACGTTATAGCCTGTATCTTATGGTTGTCCCTTGCGGCAACTGTCGTAAACCTTCTTTCTTTTTTACACCAACAGTACGACGTAGTTGCAGTGGCAACCCGTATTAGCTTACTTTCTTTTGCACGGCCTGTGCGTCGTTGTTACAAAAAACTGTAGTGGCCTATACCTTTCTTTTTTACACAAACTTTTACACAAAGTTATACTATATAGTAGCTTCTGAAAGATGTAGGTGCCCGCTCTTCGTCGGCGCCAACTCTTTTTTCTTTGCTACACTTTAATGACCTCCCACACCGTTTGACACAAATGCGTGAGTGCGCGTTTGTGACGCACGCAAACACACACACACGCACGTACACACGCACGCACGCACAAAGAAACGAGAAGAAACACTGCGTTTTCCATACTCAGCGCCTGTGGCCAAGCCAAAGAATGCTTGCGCATTTACAACGAGCAAGGCGGGCGACAAGAAGCAGCGAGGTTATTTGAAAGTCAATGGGAGCACGCCCAAGAATTAAGGAAGGAAAGGACGATCGCGCATAGAGCGAGCTTGTTTCACGAGCCGACGCGCGCGTGCTTGAGAGCGTCGTTTTCTGCCTAATTTCTGACTGCGCGCCTTCCGGCAACGACGCGAGCCGCAGCAGATAAGCAGCGAGAGATGAGCGCCCTCTGAGCAACATCCTCTGCACCAACCGCGCCCCCCGGGTTGCGTACCTAATGGCTTCGACGGCAAAACATGCACATGCCCTCACAATGCGGGCGCCAAGCCAATTTCACTGGCCGCCGGTTCCCCCCCCTCCTGCCCGTCTCGGCGATGCAATGGTGTGGAAACGGAATTCGGTGTGTTCGTTACTCCGAGCCTGCCTTCCTGCACGCCCGCAGCGAGTTGGGACCTTGAAAAAGAAATTCCGGGGACATAAAATATATAGCCGAACGCGACTGCGTAGCGCTGTAGCTGGCTTGCGACGTAGGTGGGCGTTCCGTATACGGCGCTCGGAGCGAAGTGAATGTAACTACACTTCACACCGCATATTCCCCTGATATGTCCTTCGCAGAGTTAAGAAGGACTGCTTGTTGGATTAGTCGGTGTGACATCATCGTGCAAAAAATTTGTCGCAAAAAAGAAGCACACGCACAAGAATGCCTTTTTTTTTTTTGCTGTACCTGTCTTGTGTGATTGTAATTCTTGCGCTAGTTGCAGCAAGAACTGTGCACTGTCGACTGAGCTTTCATCTCATTCTCTCGATGGCTAGGAGAAGTCGTGCGGGGCAGCGAGTTCTGTTAGTGGAAGCCAGGCTCAATCTTTGCTCGATTGTCGATGCGCAATACCATTACCTCCGAAATATCGCGTGAGGTAAACAAAATGACCGCCTAGCATAGCATTACCATACGTTTTACACTTACGCTGTCACAAGATCGACGCGTGAAACCTGAATCACTAGCCAGTATTGGTATACGTCATTCAAGCCGGTCCTGCTTTTGTTGAACAATTAACTTCGCTCACAATCTTTGAGTTGAATCTAACGTGGCCGCTTGGTCAGTCGGTCGCATAAAAGTGTGCTGTCTTGCAGCTTAGGTAAAGACGCTCACTCACTCACTCACTCACTTACTCACTCACTCACTCACTCAATCAGTCAATCAATCAATCAATCAATCAATCAATCAATCAATCAATCGACACAGTGCTGCTTTAATAGGAGTGGTCGGAAAGCCTACGCTTCTGACCATGGGCACTTATTCTGAAAGGAAAGTGTATACTAGAGTTAAAGTGTCTGAAAAGATAGATGCTACGAAGAAAAAAAAGGAACTTTCACTTATGTGATTCCTAAAAGATAAAAGAAGACAAAAGTGAGCCCCGTAGCTGTCTGCATCAGAGTGAGACACCTCAATAGTATCTGACGAGGGATGGGGGCAAGGAGGGATTAAAAGTATAAGATTAAATGTGTAGAGATAGAGTGGGGGAAGAAAAGAGCGTGGCTCAGGGACAATGACACCCATGGGTGCAGAATCAAGGAGAAGATAAGAAAGATGAACACGGTCGCAGGAGTCCGAGGACGGGGGCACCACTCGACGAGAGCTCTTGTCGGCGGCAGGAGATGGCGTAGGGCGAGCCAGTCGGCCAGAGCTGCGCTGTCGTCGGAGATCGTGGGGGCACAACCGGTCGGCACAAAATCCAACGAGCGAGTCAAAAGAAAAAAAAAAAAAAAGGCCAGAACTCTTCCCTTAACGGGTCGTATCACATCTACCGTAGGTAAATGTGGTAAATAACTGTACTCCTACGTAGATCGCACGACATGCGCGATCAGCCAGAAGAAACGGTCATCTCCACTTGTGTTCCCACGGAAACCGAAACAGATGCATCAAGGTCACCCACGAACGCCAGTAGCCGCCTGGGGCGCTGCATGACACATGCGCGGCGGACGCCTCGTTATCGTCCAACGCATGCGTACCCGCAATGACAAGCGTAGGACGAACTTATAATGCAAGTCCGAGAGACATAAATAGACGGAGCTTCGAAGAAAAGGTGTCGCAAGGCCCTGTTCATTATAATTAGGCAGGCACCTCGACATATTCACAGCCGGCCATGACCACTTGCACGTGGAAACCTTGTTACTGAGCCAGTGGCGCAATGCACGAACGACACTTATAGTATATCTACAGCCTCACGGCGATCCACCAAAGGAGGCTACCTTGTTACTGAGCCAGTATAGCTGAATGCATGTAGTACATCTATAGCCTCACGGCGATTCTATATCTATAGCCTCACCGCGATCGTGCAGGCCTTTTAATAGGGGTATGGAGTTGTCAGCGACTTGTGCATGTGTGGCGTCAGACATGCTTTCGTATTCCGCGCACGCTACGTACGATGATGCAGATGTCGTCGAGAGACCGAACTGCCGTTTCACAACCGCCCGTATTAGCAATAATTCTCTGCTACTTTGTCATCACGTCTATACGCCGTGGCACCGCTCGTGAACTGAATGCACGCATTCGTATAGCGTACCGCAACGGTACGTCGTTGGTATGTGTGCGTCCCGCTCGGGAAAGCTGTTTGTCGAGCCTCAAGGTCTGCGGGGTTTCGTAACATTACTCTTTGATTATTTTTCTCTGGCAGTATAGATGATCGCGCGTGAAATTAGGTTCGCGTTAATGCGATTTAGGTTGCACTAGTCAAGGAGCGAAGAGTTGCTACTGGGCCCCGCCGCGGTGGTCTAGTGGCTAAGGTACTCGGCTGCTGATCCGCAGGTCGCGGGTTCGATTCCCGGCTGCGGCGGCTGCATTTCCGATGGAGGCGGAAATGTTGTAGGCCCGTGTGCTCAGATTTGGGCGCACGTTAAAGAACCCCAGGTGGTCGAAATTTCCGGAGCCCTCCACTACGGCGTCTCTCATAATCATATGGTGGTTTTGGGACGTTAAACCCCACAAATCAATCAATCAATCAAGAGTTGCTACTGGAGGCGACGAGTGCGGGATTATTCGCTGAGGCTGAAAATAAAGTGCTAATTATCGAGAAAAGCGAGATGGCCGCTGACGGTCTGCCGGGGCGCCAGTTTTCATGGCCAACGGCGTAGCTTGCGCACAATGCCGTGCACCCTCTGTACTCGTTATACTCGCCGGTTTAGAGACTTGAAAACTCTGCGTGTGTTCGCAGGTTTTCAAGTACAGAGTTTAACACCGCACAATACAAGTCGTGAATCCGCACCATAATACTTGGAAACTTTAACATCGGTAATGGGAGTGGCGCGGTCTGAGAAACCGCAAGATAGCCCACAGTTTGTATCGAAGGTGAGCATAATTTGCGGCGTCCGGAGCAGAGCTCGCCAGCGTGGTCCGCCCCTTTTGCGAGCCTACAAGCTTCTGAGGCTTCCTTTCGGTGGAGAGTCTGTCGGGTAGTCCTTAAAGATGTTTTCTATTGTGATTCTCTGTGTCCATCTTGAGCAATCGTGTTTGAATTCGTGTAGGCCATTGTAGTACGTTCTGATTTGGGTGAGTACTGGTTTCGAGTTCATATGTTTCACAGTTTTAACTTCCGTATTTTTTTTACCTTCCTTGGCCGTATGTGACTTGTATGTTAGAAGCATTCGATGAAGGGAGTGGGCGGGTACTGAGAAGATTTGTAAGCGCGAGGAGGGGGGGGGTGGTGGGAGATGAAAGGCTGTTATCTAAACTCCACTCAACTTCTTCAGCTTTGGTAGGGCTTCTGCATGTGAGGTGGTGGCAGCATTTGTCTTGGTGAGTGAATTCCTAATAGCTGATGAGACCTTCCTCATTAGCATAATACTGATGCATGACAACAGTGGTCATGACTGAGGCATTATACTACCCCGCACTTCTTTTCGCTCCCTCTTCCCCGTCAAGCCTTGTCCGAAACACAGTTTTCTCAAAACAAAGAATAATTTAAAATCTGACCATACCAATAAAACTGGGAAAGCTAAAAACCAACCACATCTGCGCATTAGTTTGGAGGCTGGAAAAGCAGAGAAGTACGCATACGTTCTCGAACAGCACAGGAAGTAAAATAGAAAGACAGGCACACGAAAGGCAGCCAAGTTTGGTCATTTCAAATTCGCCCAATAAAGATTGTTATGCCAGTGGAGGACATGGAACGTCGCGGATGCAGATAACAGGTGTGCATAAAGATTTAACCTTGTTGGTTGTCTTATGTGATCGGAATAATTTCGTTATATCAGGTGTGCACTACAAATGCATGTTCGAGTGCACACTGTAATAATTTCATATTCATAGCAAACACACTATATACAAAGAACAAGAGACACAAGCAATTTTATGAATTCACGGTATTTCGTCTGTTGTTCATATGCGTTGGTCGTTTGCCTCTGTTTCTTTCTTGCTGCAACGAAAAAGAAATATATGAGCCTGAATAGTCGTAAAGCTTTTTCGTTATTTTCTCTGTTATATCCGATAATTCGCTGTATCCGTGTTTGCTTTATGACGCTGTATCATGCTGTATCGACCGTATAGTGCCGCACAGGGCTATTCTTCGGGCTATTTTTTTCTCTCGCGACGCGAACGCAACGTCGACGACATGCGACCTATTTCTGACGACGAGGAAAATACCCCACGGCACCGTCAGCGTTCCTATATCTTTGTTCGGCGAGGCGCCAGTTTTCGCAAAAAAAAAAAAAATAATTTTAAAAATCAGTAAGCAAGAACGATCTCGTGCGTGCGTCTTGAAACGACGTGTACGAACACACGCGCACGTCGAGGTAAACAGAGAAGCACAGGTGCTATACGACACTGGGTCTCGGTGAACAACGGTCACCCAGACCAGAAAAAAAAATAATAAATCAAACAAAAAGGAAAGCCGGAGCACGACTTTCCATCCACGGCATGCTTTCGGACGCGCCGGGTCTATTATTTTTATTCGGGCTCCTCCGCTTCCAGCATTCCACCTTTGCCGCTGCGCCGTTCTATGCCGTACGAGCCTTTGTACAGTGCAATACTTTCCTGAGAATGCCCTGGGAAAGAGGAGGCGTACTTTAGAGAAAGAAGGAGAAAGAAATAATGGCTTAGAGCAGTGAACCGTCTTGCACGTGGTTCATATCAAAGAAACGGTCTTCGTCTAGGTTCGAAGTCTGCGAGCGTATATGCTGCGTATACAATCGACTCAAAAGAAGAATGACTTTACTTTCGAGTCTTATGCGAACGCTTATGTGGACGTGTGAATGTTATTGTTGATTGGATTACTTATAGGGCTTAACATCCTAACTTGATATACGCTATAAGAGACGCCGTAGTGGAGGGCTGTGCCCCGCCGCGGTGGTCTGTAGTGGCTAAGGTATTCGGCTGCTGACCCGCAGGTCGCAAGATCGAATCCCGGCTGCGGCTGCTGCATTTTCGATGGAGGCGAAAATGCTGTAGGCCCGTGTGCGCAGATTTGGGTGCACCCAAATCTGAGCACATGGTTCGAGAACTCCAGGTGGTTCAAATTTCCGAAGCCCTCCGCTACGGCGTCTCTCATAATCATATGGTAGTTTCGGGACGTTCAACCCCACATATCAATCAATCAATCAATCAATCAATCAATCAATGAATCAATTATAGTAGAGGGCTATGCATAGTTCACAGTCCCTCAGGTTCCTTAAAGCTGCACCGACAATGCACCATATATATATATATATATATATATATATATATATATATATATATATATATATATATATATATATATATATATATATATATGGTGCGTTGTCAGTGCAGCCCGTGTATACACGGGTCATCGAGATGCGATCGCCGCCGCCAAGATCCAACATGCGCATCTCGCGTCTGCAGCAGCCGAGCGTTTTGGACAATGAGCCAACGCGGTGACGAGATAGATATAGAGATGTCTAAGAACGAGGAGACACTTTCTGCCGTCACGTATCATGCAATTACAACAGCCCCGAAAATTATGGACTCGCATTTCTGGTCGCTCCTTGGTGAGTGGTTCATGCGTAATTGACGGGTGGCACCAGGCACTTTTTTTTTTTTTCCTAAATCGGTTCTGCTGGGTTTCCTTTCAGCGCGCCTTTCGTTTCAGCATGCCCCGAAAAGCATATTTGGCACGTACGTTCAAGCGAAGTGATACGTCTTGCAATGATTACCAAGCAGCGAAGTGTGTAGGCTAGCTACTTGGCGAGAAAAATCCGTTCTGCTTTACTGCGCTGCTCGGTTCAGAGAGCTGTGATTAAATAAATGTCCAACCATCCCAGGCCGTACGCTTTCGCCTAGACTGTAATGGCGTCAGTGTGCCCGAAGCTTCTGATACTTGAATGCGGCAGCAATGAACAGCTCTCTCTCTCCCTCTCTCTCTCCCTCTATCTATCTATCTATCTATCTATCTATCTATCTATCTATCTATCTATCTATCTATCTATCTATCTATCTATCTATCTATCTATCTATCTATCTATCTATCTATCTATCTATCTATCTATCTATCTATCTATCTATCTATCTATCTATCTATCTATCTCTCTCTTTGTTTTGTTCTTTGCTGCCTAATTTCTTCGTAGCGCCATTAGAAGACCTCCAGAGTTTAGTAAGTCCTTCGTAGCGCCGTTAGAAGACCTCCAGAGTTTAGCAACGAACAACATTCCTGCCGATAAACGTGGATGAAGTTTTTAAGAAAAAAAAAGAGTCCCCCACTTCCATTTCGCAATTGGGCCAACGGTTATGGCGAAGCCGTTGTCTAAACGGTGCCCCGGCGTACGGTCGTGAGACTACCCCGGGAAGGCTACCGCATGTCGTCAACACGCCAGACGCATAACCTGGACGCCAGACGGAACAACGAGATAGTAGCGAACCACTTGTCTGCGCATCGCAGAGCACAGTGGCCGTCACCCAAAGAACCATTGAGACAGTCGGGCGCCCGCATTCTACGGTGTGCCCGTACAGGCTCGTTTGCATTGGTAATCAGGGTGCTGTGACGCAGTGCAGCTCCATAGCAGGCAAGCTACAGCAGTGGGATGCATGCACTCAAGAGAACTCCACTGCCAACCAGCTCAAAGGGCGCAGAGCTTCACAAGATTAAAACAAAGAACGAGAGAAACGAGACGCGGCGAAAGAGAATAGTTAATCCGTGCGACGACGCTCTGGCATTAAACGAACTACTCTGATTTCCTGAACAGATACTGTTCCCCTGGGCTAGGTAGTAAGGCGCGTACGCACGCATAGGAGGAGTGCGAGCCGAGCGTAAGACCGGCTGCGCCAAGCCGATACAGTCATCTCTCCCGGAATCCGGACCACCGTGGTGAAATCACCGGCCCGGACAATATAAGCCCGGAAACATCAGAAACAGAAACAAAAAAAAAAAGCAACCGTCGCACACTCGTAAAGATATCTTACAGTTAACTAGCGAAGCAGTGCACACTTGTTTTACTTTTCCTTCCCGGAAAGCTATAGCCGTATCAGCGTCCTGCTTTTTCCTAGAAAACATCATGCAGGAAAGTTACGATTACGCAGTGTCATTTCTGAAAGCCCTGACTGGTGCGTAGGTGATGGGCCTGGCACTGGCCGGACCGTTAAACTAAAAAAACTCAGTCATTCAGTAACCGTGATTAAGGCTTAACTAAGTTGTTACTTACATTGTGTTCATCTAAGAGGGAAAGAAAAAATCAGATTCAGGGGAAGGCCAGTGGTCACAGATGCACGTTCTGCGGCAACGGCTTCAGGTCGTTTTTTGTCTCGATTCGCCCTCAGGGCGCCTGATGCTGATTCGATTCCCACTGTTCCTCCTAGCGAACGATGCTTCCTTCACATTAGCGAGCTCAAAGGGCAGCTACTGATAACGGCGCTATCGCAGTCTCTACGTCATAAGACGAAAGGTGCGCAGCGGTTGGTGGGAAGTGTCACCGCCGAGAACCGAGACACTTGGGTAAGTGGTGAGGGGCACCTGCGGCGATGGAAGGGGGCAAGGGTAACTTGTGGCAAAGGGGACTGGAGATTGTTCTTCTACGCATTGTTAATCCTCGAGAACCTTGACCCATGTGCATCATCGCTCTAAAAAAAAAATCACAGCATATCCACGGAATGAATGATGATGAGTGGGGTGAGTGGTCCGTCTGTCCGTCCGTACGTCCGTACGTGCGCCCGTTCGTGTGTCCCTCCGCACGTCCGTGCGTCAGTCCATGTGTAAGTGCGTCCATTCGTTTGTCCGTCCATCTAGTGAACACTTCAAGTACCGTCATCTCTCTTCTTTTTATCGTATAGTCATCATTGTAAGTACCGCCATCCAGCGGACAATCCAAGAACTAAGCGAGAGTATGTACCACATTTTTGCTGGCAGTGCTCTAACACCAAGAGCGTGATAACGACGCCGTGCTACGTTTTTTGTGACATGTGGATATGCGTATATGTGCCCGAGGGTGGGTATGTGCCACTGGTGTGCGGGTATGTGCCACAGGTTACATACTACGACAACGAGACGCACAAGCCACGCCATGAGGAGCTTCGCCCCCCAGAACAAAGCGAAACAGCCCTTCAAGCTCGCATATCATCATCTGATACCCTAGTGCATCTCCAATTAACGCGGAAACATCCTACCTACTTTGTGACCTAAAAGAATCCAAAACGCTTACTAACAAGCAGTGAATACAATACGCACAACCTGCCTCCTGTGATGATACCACGCGTGCCAGACACCGTGTAAGTCAGGAATAATCCCCGGTCTGCAGCACTAACCATTACACACCTCTGTCTGACCCGACAGCAGTACGCAGATCACGGCGGGGGGAACAACACCGCCTGTTAGCCGAAACAAAAAAAAAAACAAAGATAAGTCAAGCCTATATGCTTCTCAGCATGGCACGGTAAGTACAGCGAGTCACTTTCGTTGTATATCAGGCGAGAAAAAAACGCGATCTGAATTACATTCGCACGCCATGCACGCTACTAAACGCGAACGGCACACGATAAGCCTTACACGCTCAACGGCACATTTTGGCGCGAACGAACGATGCATGCATCGCCGAACCGACGAGGCAGCAATAGAAATCGAACGCGGAGCTTAGTTAGTGCTCGCACGAAGCCATAGGCAGTATGGCTGTGCGAAGAAGCGGGCGAGGGAGGGGGATGTGGTTGTATATACCACCGTGGGCTGCGCGGTGGCCGCTCTAATTCTCAAACCGATAATTTAGCTCGACAGGGGCCCGGGGAGACGTGAGCCATGTTTCGTCCACGCGTCATGTCTCCTCGGGCGAAAAGGCCGGGAGGAGCACGAGGCTTCATTGGCGATGCAGAAGGGCGCGCACGCATTGCTAATCGGCCCCGAAGCGCACTACCGTTGATTACCGAACGGCTCATGTCGGCTTCAACGAAGGGTGGAGGAGGCGGCCAACGAAGAGACATTATTGCTATGCATCGCGCCGCCGCTGGCGGTCCCTGGAATCGCTTCGGACGGGGATTATACAAGAGGTGCACGTGCACGAGCGTGTGTGTGTAGCATATGCTCGATCGAGCGTTGTGTGACGCATTGAGGAAATTCCGTTGATCTGTTTATCGGTTATTTAATTGCTCGTACAATTTTTTTTTTCGAGGAAACTACAGCGGGGACAAATTACGCGATGTAGGAAGTCGGGATGTGACGGAGGCTGGTTTCTATAGCGAGTAATGTGAGTGCCTCCCCGTTTGCGTGTGGTTTCGTGCGGCGCGATAATCGTAGCTGTCGTATCGATTTCCCCGAACGTTAATGTATCGTTGGTGATCCGCCAGCGCTAAACGAAACGACAGCTGCCAAACCGGAGCTTCTGTGTAACTCCCTGGGAATGCCGCAATGACTCGTATATTTTTTTTACGAAAATGGGAATATACGTGACTCTTTTTTGAAAACCTTTGTATCGTGTCACATTTTGCGGCGTGAACTGTCTCTTTAGCAGCTTTTAGCCTAGACGTCTATCCATAATATTTTTTTCTTCTATAATAGTTTGGCCAAGTAGAGACAAATGCACTTAAGCTATCGGACAGCGGCAACCAGTTAAAGTAAGGCGCCGTGCGTCTAACCACCGCTAACTTCCCGGTGGTCTACTTTCGAGGCTACGCGCTGCACTCCAATTTCACGAACGTACTTTTTTATCCACAACCTTGAAAAAACGTGCGTTGCAGCAGCGCCTACGTGCCTATACCTTGATGAAACGTGCAAGCTTCAAAATGAATTCTTCCTCTTTCTCCCACGCTCTGCGCCCAACCACGTCAGCGCGGGGCTCCTGTAACGCTATCAGGCACCCGGTGGGCGCGCTTTTGATTTTTAAGCCTCGCGGCGCTAATCTAATGGCGCGATACGAGACGAGCGGCTCTCCGAGTTTTATCGATGGGCTCGGCAGCTGCTCGTTCTCACACGCACGGCAGAGGCGAACTCAAAGCGCGTTCTCGCGGTAACCTAATTAAATATGCGCATTACAATGCCAGCCGTATCGTCACGTTTTTTTTTTTTTTTTGCTTACTCCCATTCCACCATCACCTCTTCGAAGCAGCAGCTCTCAATTACAAAACACCCAGGCGACAGCCATATCGCGGGAATTCGTAATGCAGATATAGCTTCGCGCGAAGAACCGGGGGGAATACAACTCGTTCTGGGAATCCTACAGGAGTTGAGCGAAGCCGAAACTTGGAAGTGAAGTATCATCATCATCTTCATCATCATCATCATCATCATCAACAACAACATCATTATCATGATCAATATCATCATAATTACGCCCACTGCAGTTCCAAGGCTTCTCCCGTGCATGCTCCGACAATCAACCCGGTCCTGTGCTCGCTGCGGCCATGTTATATAAACCTGTAAACTTCTCGTTCTTATCTGCCCACCTCACTTTCTGTCTCCCACTCGCGAGCTTGCCTTCTCTGGGAATATAGGCAGTTCCCCCAATGACCAACGGTTATCCAGCCTATGCACTACGCGTCCGGCCCCTGTTCGTTCCTTGTTTTTTTTTTATTTCGACTATGATATCCTGAACTTCGGTTCGTTTTCTTAACCCCCGTTTGCTCTCTCCCGTCTCTGATGTTACACTTATCATTTTCCTTCGAATCGCTCGCTGCGTCGTCCTCAATTTAGGATGAACCCTCTTTTAAAGCATCCAAGTTTCTGCTCCATGGTATGTACCGGTAATATGCAGCTGTTATGTACTATCCCCTCAAGGGACAGTGGTGGGGAACGTGGAGCAAAATTAACTCGGAAAGGAACTTGAACTGTGAAATCGGAAGCCAGTGAAGACAGCGGCTGCAAGTTCTGCGGGAAAGGCTTCACGTCGCTTAAACGTGCATTTACGCTTGCGTGAGCTGTTCTTCCGTCGGACCAACAAAACGTGCCTTCCCCCCTAGCGAGCTCTAAGGGCAACTGCGCCGATAACAGCGCCTGATAATCGCGCTGATAACAGCGCCAGTGCGATGTCGACGTCACGAGACAGAAGGTGCTCAGCGATTGGTGGTATTCGATTTGGGATGTGATTAGGGACGCGATTTGGGGAAAGATTAAAAAGGGGCTTTATTTTCTGCATACCGTCGTGGATGCATGGCTCACCGTCGCGCGTATGGCAATGCTTGTGAAAGGGGCATCGGTGGTGGCGAATGGGAGCGTGGGCGAGGAGCGAGGGACACCTAAAATTGTTGCTCTAAAAGCGTTTTCCCTATACGGACGCAACACGCCTCAACTTACGCGTGTGCAGCTTCGCTATAAAAACAGAACGAGCAGGGGAAGCAGTTGAGTCCCCGGGACATGTCTGTTCACGCAGGAAAAACTCTAGAAAAGCCGCCAGTCGCTTTCGTGATAGCTTACGTGCCCCGTATATTGTAATGACATAGAGTACTAAGTCGCGGGACATGTACGCCTGCGATAAGAGAGAGAAACAAGTCGTGGAGTTATCAGTTCGTTACCCGGAGCTTTACTGCGGAAAGAGTAGTTGGAAAAAAGTACAGAGAAAACACAGATCACATGTATTATGCCACTGCCTCGGACTCCACAACACACTATGACGAAACATATCCGAAAGCAGCCATAAGTGAGTCGTTCACTGAGAATCTTCACCGACAAAACTGTGACATCGACCTCGCCAATCGTCGACTCAGAAATACAACGAAACTTGCCCTTTTCCTTTTCGCTGCCTTGTACGAGCACTCTTGGCGGTTTGTTGCTGCTGGCACAAAAACAAACCTCCAACGAAGTTTCTGAAGAAGATAACACTTCTTCCCCTCTCCTCACCTTTCTTCATCACACCTTCTGTTCATTGAATGTTTCTAACACACCATTCGCATACGATGAAGCAAGACAAAGAAAAGAAAATATATGGAAGTTATAGGACCAGTTATAAATGCGAAGGTAGGATAAACTAAAAGAAAGGTCAAACAAGTTTTCTCGGAAGCTATAGATATGCGGCAGAACTCCGCGCACAGCATAGGCTATATGCTTTGGCTACCAGGTAAACTGTCGTAATGTGTTCCTACTTGCACGATATAACTTCCTAACCTTGACCGAAATCCTTATCTCGGCGTCTAACTTAAACTACGGCCACTTCTTGCCTGCTCAAAATTTGGCTCTCGTTACCTGAAATCACGCCGACCGATAAAAAGAATCGGTGGCACATTAATGTGAAGAGCTGTTAAAGCGAGCTGAGCAAGGGCAGCCGGAGTAATCTTGATGCCGCAATCAAATGGTCCGTAAAAGCCGAAATGGCCTATAAACGAAGCGATTCAGAGTGATCTGATGCGCACGTATTAGCGTAATCGACTCGGGGCGAACCCTTTAATGAGTGTCTCACCGATGTGCCCGTGATCGACCTCCGAAATAGCGGTTACATTTAATTGCTGTCTTTAACCATAAGAAGGCCACGTCTACAAAAAAAAAAAACGTGCACATAAACATAACATTCGAGGTTTACCCTAGCTGCCGTAACAAGATTATTGTCTAAGGTTATTACGAAGCCATCCTACTGTACTTGTAGTAAAATGCACTAGGTTCATAAAAGTACATTAAAACAGGAGTGTCAAAATTTCATCGGACACTCTATGAAAAGGTTGTTTAATTACGTGCAGGCGTGTTTACTCTGCGAAAAGGCTGTAAATAAATAGCTTACGCCGACCCGATCAGTCTATGTTACCGGAAACTCGAAACTTCTTTTGTTTGGTTTCCGGCGACACCTGGCTTTTTTACGGACTATTTTACGAATGAGTCTCGGAGTTGTCGTACTGGAGCTGTATACCCTTTCTGTTTCATCATTTTACAACTAAACAGGCAGTGCTACGGTAGATCAACGCGCAGAAATAAGCGGCTAACGCGCGAAAACGGTTCGGTTAGTGCATTCGGCGTTTTATGAGGCTGTTTATACACTTCACTATAAACAGACGTATAGGCAAACATTCGTTTAACATCCCAAGGTAGTGGCGCGCAAGTGTCATATGCAAAATTGTCATTACAAAAAGGAACAATCAGACGAAGAAGAAAAACCGCAGGATTGACATAGTTAGTTGAACGTTAGAGAAATAGAGGTGGAAAATGAGTGGCCGGGTAGAAAGAATAAAAAAAAACATTAAAGATGAATACGTGGGAGAAAAAGGAATAAGCATTGAGCGGCGAAAGAGACAAATCCGTCGATAAGAGTGGGCAAATGTAAATCATCCGCCCGTCGGCCAAGGTATGTGCCGCAGTATATCGATGGGACTGGCAGGCCGGTGTGACGCACACGACACAGGCACTCACACGTGTGTACGGCAGGGATTGCTCGGAGCGTACTCCTTTGGCCGCTGCATATATTCAGCGCGCGTCATGAGTCGCCCGATGCGAGAAGTCGATAACGCCGACGAAGGCGAGACCCGTCCACTCTTTCTTTTTTTTTTCTTTACCTTACAGCCTCCATATTTTCTTTGGTCTTCCGTACATGCCCGGTAGAATACAGAAACCCGAAACGACGGACGCAAGGCGATACTTAAGACATTAGCTTTGGCGATGGCCCGTTATTCTGTTACATGTGGGAACCCGGACGTGTTCTGTGTGTGATGGGAGCCAATCACGAGGAGGCTTGCAGTAACAGGCTTCGAATCATGTTGTGACCTCGGGAAGTTTCTTTTTTCTTTTTTATCATACAGAAAAAGAAAAAATGAGCGCACGGCCGTTTTCCAATTATTATTTATTAGCGCGCGTACGTCCTGACTACAGGAAACGTATACGCCCTTCACCTTCTCCTGATGAGTATTGCCGCGGCACGGTTGTATATACATGTATATACAACTACGGCGAAGATTCGTGCTGTTACCTATCTATCATCGGGCCGCCCTTTCCAACTAAGAAAAGAAAACACATTGCATGTGTTCCTTCCGACAGAGTCCAATGCCTGCAAACGTATACGGTTGTGTAAACTGAAACAATTAGCTCCGGCTTGTTGAACGTTTCGCGCTGTCCGCAGACTGCCATAAACGAGAGAGTGATTTGTATGCCAAATATTACCGTGTTCGGTGCACGGAGAAAGAAACGTTATTCGTTATAAGTGGCATTTGTAATACTTTAAATGCATTCTACGAATATCTTAGTGTATGGTGAAATGACGTGAGAGAGACTGCGGCTGTTAGCTCGCATGCAACAATTTCTAAATGAAACATGAGCGCTGTTACAAAAACACACACACAAAAAAACAAAAAAAAACTCGGCAGTTTTACGCGGTCGATTCCGGCCAGCGCTAAAAAAAATGCGGCCACTCTATGGCGCCGTATACTTTCTGCATGTAGTTCCAAAATTTGCACGAACTGTGCTATGAAAAATGAAGGTAGGCACAGCAGGTGGGAGCTGCAGTAAAGACTTTGACATCGCGATGGCCATCAGTCATCATCCTCCATACCTCCAAACCATGCGGAGATAAGAGGTCGGTTGGTGCTAAGGCGATTCTTATGCGCTATAGTGGCACCCTGCCAAAGTGCCTTGCCAACACATGCCAAGTTATTTTGTTCTTTCTGCGGGCTTCTTTCGTACACAACTTGGTGGGCGCACGGCTTGACCAGTTGGTATTCATTTTGTGAAGTCTATTTCGTCCCCGAGTCGCGCCACGCTGCGAGCTATGAAATACTTATAGCACAGACAAGCTATATGGCGTCCACCGTGCTCTGAATGGCACATGGAAGTTCGCAGACACCATCCGTCATTTTAGCTGGGCGATGTGGCTTTGCGGCCAGCGACTGGCTACCAACGACACACCGGTATTTCGGTAAGCTGATTCGCGTGTATATCGTTCAGTTTCCAGAAACGCCTTGCCTCGCGTTATTGATAACGTTGGGAGAATCTCCAAGTGAAGCATTGTTACGCGAATCGCATCGTAAAAGAGGGACGCAACATCGATCTTAAACGAGCACGTGAGTGAAATCGTTTTTTTCTGTGTGTGCGCCGTACGAAAACCAGCATTTTAAGTGAGTGCACGTATCTCCCTCCCTGTTTCTCTCTCATTTCTCTCACGATTGTTGACCTGATGACTTATTTATGTGCATGCAATGCGTCCACTTGGAAAAATCAGCGCCAACACGCCGGAGACGCAGGACGAGAAGCAACCACTTCTTTACCAGGCTGCAACGTGTCTGAACGACAACTATTGACTTTCAAACGTGGCTGAATGGATCAGTGAGAAGTTTTACTTCAAGGTCGCAAACCACACTATGCTGCATACCGAATTCGTGCCAGACTTACTCTAGCAGTGACAAATACTGCATTATGCAACCTTGTGGCAAAAAAATTCAAAATGATATTGAATGCGAAACATTTCTTGGCGAACTTCGGCGACTTTGAGTCTATCTATCTGTCTGTCTGTCTGTCTGTCTGTCTGTCTGTCTGTCTGTCTGTCTGTCTGTCTGTCTGTCTGTCTGTCTGTCTATCTATCTATCTATCTATCTATCTATCTATCTATCTATCTATCTATCTATCTATCTATCTATCTATCTATCTATCTATCTATCTATCTATCTATCTATCTATCTATCTATCTATCTATCTATCTATCTATCTATCTATCTATCTATCTATCTATCTATCTATCTATCTATCTATCTATCTATCTATCTATCTATCTATCTATCTATCTATCTATCTATCTATCTAATCTATGGCGGTGAAGTGTATGCGACTCGCTGCGCCCTGATTAAAAGAGATAACCTATATATCTTTTCTCAACGGGCTGTGAGGAAAAGAAAGCTTGTGCGTGTGACATTGAACACATTTTTCGCCCCGCAGAACGCGCTCATTTTTCGCCCACTACCAACGACGCTTACGTATAGACAGCCACACCAGAATTTCTGCGAAAGGAGCGCCAGCGCGTTAAACGAAAAGTTCTGCTGCTCTGCGTCGTCTGTGAAGCAAGCCGCGTATACTTCACCGCCATGCACCGTGCTGCCGTTGAACTGAGGGCGTCACACGGAATGAAGAAAGCGACGCCTATCGCGTGAAACGCTACATGCATGCGATTCCTGGTACGCTGCAAGAAAGTCAAAAGATATGGTTGCGAAATCGAAAGGACGCTCAAGCGCGCTCGATCTGCACGTCAGATGGCGCGGCGGTGCAGTTTTATCGGATTGTGGTTGTTGCTCGCACGTCCCCAACTTATTTTGTCAACTGGTGTACGTACTGACACGCTCACAATGACGCCAGATGGGACGCAACGCGTGCGCGCTTGTTTGCCGTGGTGCTAGCAGGGATTGATATGTGGGGTTTAACGTCCCAAAACCACCATATGATTATGAAAGACGCCGTAGAGGAGGGCTCCGGAAATTTAGACCACCTGGGGTTCTTTAACGTGCACCCAAATCTGGGCACACGGGCCTACAACATTTCCGCCTCCATCGGAAATGCAGCCGCCACAGCCGGGATTCGAACCCGCGACCTGCGGGTCAGCAGCCGAGTACCTTAGCCACTAGACCACCGCGGCGGGGCGTGCTAGTAGGGAGCTTTAGAATACCGTTTGCAAGCGCTGCGGGCGTTGCGGGCGCCATATAAGCTTTAGAATAGCGTTTGCCCTGCTGCCAATCGCAACGCACGACCGCAGTGACACCGTAGCCTCAAAACCAGCGCTTGCGGGCCACATGCGGGCCGCCATTACCGCACGCAATTTCAATTTTTTTTTTTTGCGTGCGGTCCGCGAAAGCGAACACCGACTCGCGTTACGACGCATGCGCAGTGGCAACGACCGCACCGCCGGGGCTCCCGGTGCGCTATTCTAGAACTCTCTAGTCTCTGCGCAGCTGCATAGTCCCCAACTAAAACATTGATTGATATGTGGGATTTAACGTCCCAAAACCACTATATGATTATGAGAGACGCCGTAGTGGAGGGCTCCGGAAATTTAGACCACCTGGGGTTCTTTAACGTGCACCCAAATGTGAGTACACGGGCCTACAACATTTCCGCCTCCATCGGAAATGCAGCCGCCGCAGCCGGGATTCAAACCCGCGCCCTGCGGGTCAGCAGCCGAGTACCTTAGCCACTAGACCACCACGGCGGGGCAGTCCCCAACTAAAACAGAAGACGAGGATAGGGCAAGCACACTTGCCCTCTCCTCCTCTAATATTTCACTTGGGATGAGGGTACGAAGAATGCACAACAAGCGCTAAGGAATGGAATTGCTACCTTGGCGAAGACAGGTATACTAACGACGAAAGCTCCAGCGACACCCAATGTTGTAAGGATTTTTCTTCGCTGCAAGCTTCCATCTTCCTCCGAACTCCCGCCTTATTTGGACTGCACCGCAGGTGAACCAGAGCGAAACTTCATTTACGTAGCTAAATCGGTTATACGTGAGTAGGCTCCAAACTTCGCCTGCGGCGCGTATCTTATTACTAAAAGTAATGAATCCTTCTATTTCTAGATGCAGGCGAAGTGCTATGTCGTGGTTAAAAAAGATTTCACAAACCGTTGCAGAAGCTGGCGAGACATTTTGATAAGTGAGCTTTTGAACTGAGCTGCATTAGGTTCAAAGGGGCTTCTCGAAAGTATCCGGCGTTTCTTTTGCCAAAGCTTTGTCATCACGCGACACGGTCAGCGTTCACGCCCGCATAATTTCTTCCGTCGTTATAGCTGCAGCGCGGTTCCTTCGCGTCGATCGCTACCGTTAAACAAAAGGGGGTTGCAGGTTCAGTGAAGTTTTGAGAAATGGGGGTGTAGTTGGGAGCCCCCGCGAGCTTGCATAATAAATAAGGAGGGACGCAGAAACGGCACGAGCTTGGCGGCTGCGGCCGCAAGCTCATTTCGCAAAGCACTTCGATGGCAGCAAATTACGGTTGCGCGCGGGAAGGTATACGCACACGGAAACGTATGAAGCCACCAGCCGAGAGAACAAATTGCGGCAATAAAACACGCCGGAAAGGCAATCAGGCTGTCTGTGTAACCCTTCCCGGGAAAAACCGTCGTGCCCGTTTAAGAAACAAAAAAAAAAATCATCGACGAAGAGACCAGATGTAGCTGCGGCAACACTCGAGAACGATTGCTGAAATTAATAATTCGCCCTCTCTAACGAGCACAAAATTGGTGCCAAATATAGGATTCCAATTTTCGGCCACAGTGTTCTTCTTCGCCTAGTCGCGCGCTCGTTCGGAGGAAACTCGCGGCGCCTTGATAGAGGGCGCACAAGTCGCGGTGACGTTGCGTTTAGAGACGGCAGGGGCGACAGCGTAGTGTTTCTAAATTTGTCGTTGTGCCCTCTAACAAGGCAAGAACTGGTGAGGTGTCCTTTCATATTTTTTAATTTGTTAATGGTTAGCGTAGGGCTAACCATTAGCGAGTCAAGAGGAAACACGGGGGACGTTAAAGATATATGCGGCCGTGGATGCCGCTGTGATCGTAATCTCTTTAACGTGTATACGATACTGTTGTTATGTGCCGGCAAGCACTGCAGTATGACGATGCACTGGCTGTGTACATAAAAATTTGTCAACAGTGTACTTACTTAGTTATCGAAGTACAC
The DNA here is from genome assembly GCF_043290135.1 of Rhipicephalus microplus. Taxonomy (NCBI): domain Eukaryota; kingdom Metazoa; phylum Arthropoda; class Arachnida; order Ixodida; family Ixodidae; genus Rhipicephalus; species Rhipicephalus microplus. Next base: position 19,218,801 of record NC_134709.1, read on the forward strand.
CGAATCGAAATAAAATATAGGCGGTATTGCGGGGACTGTCGCAGTAGTTCCAGACGTTGTGTCTACCTTCGTCGTTTGGCAATGACCACTTCCCTGCGTTGGTTAGCACTGCACACCTGAAGTCGGTTTTCCGCGATGAACTTCCTGGCTCACTAAACAATGCGCGCTGAAAAAAAGAAACCGATCCACCGGAGGCACATGGTCAATATATCCTACCGTTTATGTTGAATGTATATAAATCAAAAGCCGTATGCACACGCATACAGTTGTCAATGAAGCATTGCGACTACCATTAGTAGTTAAGCTTCAGACGATCACGAAAACATTCAACCAACTCACTCATGACGAGCATCGGGCAGGATGCCGTCGTTGCTCAACTCGAGTTTTGCTGAAAACAGGTGGCCCAGTGACAGGCACCTCTGTGTAAGGGAATGGGATCTAGAAAGTCATGCTTTCCCTGACGACACACTTCCAGAAAACGGGTGCTTTGTTCCCTTAAGATGACTGGAGGACGACGTAGTGTGACTTGACTGGGCGACTTCATTCGACTAAGACGACTTGATGGTGAAATCCATCTTTGTCTTTTGTTTCTTATATAAGTTGATTGCGCTGGCCCTCGCTCTTTCGAAAGATTTGTGCTCCCAACGTGGTATTGCCATGCCTCTGAGATCGGAGTCATTAGACGCTTTCTTCTTATCATTTGGCTTTGTATTGCCTCAGGGATCGGTACTCCTTCAACCAAGCAACTATCAGAAGTGATGCATGACGAAATCGTGTGTGTAACAGCACAAGTTCTGGCGACCTGACACATTGTGATGACGTGATAGAATGACGTCATCAGATGATGCTTTTTCGCGTGGCTCAAGTTGACGCCACCGACTGTCACTTTGCAAGTTAAGTGGGGCGCTTATGACGTTAATCTTTTAAAAAAAGCAAAAAAAAATGTCATAGACACCATGTCGCACACGCCATGCAGGCCTTACCGGCGTACACCTATCAGTCTCTTAATTAGCGTGCAAAATGCGTACGTGCCCTATGACTTCCACCCCCGCGGCTAACATACGCCGAGCTTGCCTGCGCTTTCTGATATCGCGTCTCAACTCGTGTATATAGGCAGGTGAGTGCCGTAAACGTACGCTAATCGTCGTGCGATCGACCCCCCCGCATTTAGTTGCTTTCAAGTAGAGTGCGGGCGTTCGGCATCACCGTCATAATTGAACACATCGAAAAAGAAGCGAGGCCACACACGAGAATAAAACGAAACAGATGTCCGATAAGAAGTTTTCCATTCTCTCGCTCACTCTCCTCTCTCCGGGGCGTGTGTGTGCTACTCCGCAATACACACGTGTGTCCCACGGCCCTGGTGTTTGCACACACACACGCACACACGCAGCGACATCGTGGAATGCGTGTCGCTGCCGCAGCACACTCGCTGGCTCGCAAGCGGGGTTTCGGAATGGCGTAATTAACCCGCATCTACATACCAGTGAAAACAAAAAATGGAAAACGGGGCCTCCGCGAAGCGGTGGCAATGCACAAGACAGCGAGAGAGAGAGAGGGAGAGAGAAATTGGAGGGGAAAGAGGAGGTTCGAGGGGACACTTACTCGGAGTGCACACTCACTGCGTTCGCGGACGTGGATCATATGAGCCCCTGGCGATTCTCTCATTGTTGGGTCGATGAGGCGCACACTTGCATCCATAATGCACGAGCTGTGTCCATCACTTCTGAGCAGAGCGCGCGAACATATCGTATCCAATGTAACCGAGTTTATCGTCTAGCAGTTGCGACGTGTTGTGAGCGAGACGGGGAGATAATATTTTTTAGGGGCGAAGCTCCTTAGGGCGTGGGCTGTGCGTCCCCTGTAGCCTGTATGTAGCCACCTCTAGTTTAGTTCTTGCAGTGTTCACTAGATGGCGGTACCGTCTCCTGTATGTAGCCACCTCTCGTTTAGTTCTTGTAGTGTTTACTAGATGGTGGTACTTGTAGCTGATGATGAAAAGATGCAAGATGTTATAAACTAGAAAGCGGTACTTGTAGTTGATGAAAGACGCGAGATCTTATAAAATAGGAATGATGTCACATACGGCGCGTGTCATTGGTTGAAGGCAATCGTTCGATTTAGTGCGGCGACGTACGCTAGGGGGAGCGTTGTAATAAAATCCGTTCGCTGTTGGCGCGCGCTCGGAGTCGCCGGATGGATAAGGCTGCACAGCGGAGAGAGCGCAAGGCACAGACCATAAAGCCGTCATAATGAAGGGACATCGCAAGCCATCCATCGTCTAAAAACAAATAAAAGTTGATTTGTGTATATACACACACAGTGTTTCTCACGTGTTTACATGATGATCGACTGGGCGAAATACACGGAAGATTCACAGTTTACCGATGAATCCCTCCGGAGCTTCGCCCATTCATCATCATTCACCCCGTGAATATGCCGTAATTTTTGGATAGATAGATAGATAGATAGATAGATAGATAGATAGATAGATAGATAGATAGATAGATAGATAGATTTGATAAAACAGATGTTATAGGGCGGCCATCAGCGCTGCATCTGAGCGTCTTTCTGCGTGTTCCGTCTTTCGCGCTGTTTAGCCAAAGAAAGAGTTGATGTGTTAACGTAAAAAGAAAAAGTTGCACCAGCCCCCGTGAATTAGCTGTCCGGTTCATCGTGAGACAACCGCAATAACAACAGGAAAGGCTAAATGTATAGCGCGCCCTTTTACAAACCTGCGTAAGCGCACACCACATCGTTGTAATCACTGATAACCTCGGTGCGGAAAGGAAGCTGTCATTCGAATAGCAGACTGAAAGAGGTGCCCACCGCAGTCCAGTTGCACTCTCGCTTGTATCTCTAGATGTAGATCTCACGCCGCTAAAGTTGATTGGATTGGCTGTGAGCAAGTGCTATGAGGGAGAGGGTGGCGTCTCCATTTTGGAAGACCTTCCTCGCAAGTGTTTCTGTCTGAAGTGTCCACAGTGGTGGAACGGTGTCCTTCAGGCGTCGTCTATAGACTCTCGAAAAAATGGTCGGGGTCAACGGCTGATAGGATCTGGTCGGTGTTTAGACAACCAAGGAGAAAGAAGGTCCTTTTATAAGGCGATAATTGAACGCGGCCTGCGGGCACTGCACGCCGTTAACATCAACGGTGCACTCAGTACTGTTATTGCCCTTCATCGATGACTCATGTGAAGCCTTTCCACACAGAATTGACGAGGCGGGTCGCTCGAGGGGACGGACGGTATAAGAAATCTCATATATCCAGGGCCGCCCCGCTAATCATCCAAAGGGGGGAACCAATTCTGTCCCGTGCGTTTACTGAGTTTGACCTTCCCGCCAATTTTAACGTGTCGGGTTATGCTGAACCCGCGTTTTGACCAGAACGATGACTGAGGACCACCTGATCTTGCAATCGAAGAACTGCTTGCCACTTTCAACCCCTCCGAAATCCGGACACCAATGGCAGAACGTTCTGAGAACCACGTCATCACTTCGTTCTTCATTTTTGCAGCCATAACGCGGCTTGTTTGTGACATAAGCGGAGAGGGGGGGGGGGGGGGGGCGGAGATTGAGAGCGGAGGGGAATATAGGTAGTGTACGGTAAAACGTGGCCCCGCCTTCCCTTTTATGTACCGAAGAAGCATACACATATCTATATATATGCTCGTGGATGAAGGTATATAGGAACGTATATCTGTGCGCGCCTGAAGCGTAACGAAATTTTATGTCGGAGGTGGATCATACTGCTTTTCAGAATATGTACGTCCACTTGCTTGTGTACGTGGGCGAAGTGGGTACTTACACCGAACTGCAATAAAATACCCAACAGCCTTCTTTTTTTTTTTTACTTTGCATGGCGTAGTACGTCCGGTGTCTTTGTCACGTGTTTACCATTACTCAAGTAGCGATATTACATTTCCGGTTCCCTTGCTGAAAGCATACGCCGTATCGTATCATGCTACTGCTTGCTGAGAAATTCAAGGTTTTATTGTTCTACGCATTCGCTGTTTGACGTTGACCGCTTACTAAATATGGCTGCGGGTGACTCGCATACCCGCCGTGCATCATCCCACGCGATGTTATATCTTGTAACGGCGCGCGTCGGCTATGAGCGAAAGCGTGGACACAAGGGAAAGGCTATACTCGCGCTCGCGACCTTTTCGCATATTTGCCCGCCGGCCACATATACGGATAACGGTTGCAAGTGGGATACTGGCTGTATGCACCCTTATCGCGGTGTCTGGTCAAGATACCGGTAGACCCACGCGTTGGTACACGAATGAGCTAGTAGGACGTCACGAAGAAAGAAAACAGACAAAGAAACAAACGCACAAACAAAGGAAGAAAGAAAGAAAGAAAGAAAGAACGAAAGAAAGAAAGAAAGAAAGAAAGAAAGAAAGAAAGAAAGAAAGAAAGAAAGAAAGAAAGTCAGCTTCTTAGGGGCGTCAATGTTCACTGCGTGTACCCGCCACCACTTGGAGAGCATTGGCTGGCGGCGAAGTACAATAATTACGCGTTGCGGTCGAGTCGAATTACACACGTCACTGAGGATCAAGAGTGCTGCGACGTGAGAGAAACAATGGGAGATCGGTAAAATGCTTCCGCCCCCCCCCCCCCCTCCAAACGCGGTGCTACAGCCATGACACGTTTCAACAGTTGCGCCACATAACTCCCGTGGTCACATTAAGATAATGTGAGCTCCTCGGCGCCCCTGGTGGCCGGTAGTCTCGCGGAGCAGCAAGGGCGTCTGTTCCCCTGCTCTTTATTATGCCGCCATTCGGGCCGACGCCGGAGATTGACGCAATAATAGCATGTGCGTATAAAGTCACGCCGAAGACCAACATTCGCCGTGGTCCCGTTCGTTGCTGCTTCGGGAAAAGTGAGAAATCTTTGTGGGGTAAAACACTTAGTCTTCCTTCTTTTCTTTCTTGCATTCTCTGCGAAACTTGCGTTCAACGACGTCCTGCCCGGATACTGAAACGTATACGTGGAGAATGAAGGGATGTGGCAGCTTACGACACGCTTCATCGAATGAGCACGTTACAGGGGTGCTCAAAAGTTTTTAGGCCACGCCGTCATAGGAATACAGGTAATTGGGGACGGGGAAACCACCCCAGTACACTGTGTGACAATTAAATGTGGCTGTGAGATCTCGCTAAGAAAAAGCGAGATCACCATGTGGCCAAGATTGTAAGATCAGATTATTCAGGCCAAATGGAGACGTCTTGCTGAACGCGAGAGATTTTTCAGAAGATCTCACCGACATTCTACAAATGTTCAAAGCGCAAACAAGTCTAGAAAACGACATGATATTCCTACGTAAGGCACAGCGTGATTGCCTTTGTCAAGGTCAAAGTGCCGTAATGTTTTCTTATTGAGCACTATACCCATTTTTTTTGAGGTACGAATAGCCATATGCACTTGTTTTGCACCAATCAATGGCACTGTGAAAGTGGTGCGTGCGTTTTCGAAGCAGCGCGAAAGAATGTTGTAAATGTGGCGAATTTTCTGTGTCATGGTCTATTTGTCACACTGTGCGTGCTACACACGTTATATATAACAGATGTGGTAACGATTTTCGAGACAGAAAACTTACCGTTGCTTTCTCTTCTTTTTCTGGCCCAGGTCTGGCAAGATATCGAAAGCGTGCTCCTTGACGACATCAGCGGTGCGAGGCACGCAGCGTCGGGCGTCAAGCCAGAGCCAGAGACACAAGTCAATCGTGATGTCGGCTACGATTACAAGGCCACCGAAACCAGCAGGAACCAAGCGCCGTCCGTCGTACCAGCCAACAGTGCCATCCTGGTCGCCGCACTGATGGCTCCCGTTCCGAACCGACCGCCGTCGCTTCAACGGCAAACACCGACCGTCGCGCCGCCTACGCAGCCGTCACTGCCACCGCAAGACCCACCGCAGACGAGGCAAGACTCATCGCCCGAAGGCCAGAGCGCCCACCCGCTGAACACTGCAACGCCGTCAACGGGCTTCGTCACGCTAGACTTCGACTTCATGCTAAACTCGGACGATGCCGCTCTGTACCCCGAAGTAAATTCGTACGACACCGAGAACGAGCTCAAGCCTCAGCATGAGCAGCAACCCCACGAGCAGCAACAGAGGCACGAACAGCCCGAGCAGCAACAACAGCAACCATTCGCCAGCAGTGTGGCTTCGACAAACAACGCAGCCTCTTCCATGGACCACCTGACGTACCAGCAGTCCGCTGCTCAGACGATGAAGGCGGAGGCCGCTGGAAATCCTTTCGACATGACGTCCATGCTGTCGGGCTCCCAGTACACAGCCCTCTGGGCCAACTACCAAAGTGCGAACCCTCTCCAAGCGCCACCGTCAAGCCAGATGTCGCCACCGGCGTCACCGGACCACTCGCAGCTGGGACAGCCGCAGCTGGCAGGGGCTCACGTGGACGGCGGCAACCAGTACCAGACTACGCTGCCCTCGATGCACTCTATTCCGATGAAGGCCGATGACATTCTCAGCCAGTGCCTCCAGCAGCCACCACAGCAACACCACGGCAAGCAGCAGACGCCCCCGCACTTACGCATGGTGACACCACCTTCCTCTCCGAGATTAGCGGACCTCCTGAGCGCCGGCACCACGATGGCACCACCGAATCACTTCCCGGCGACGCCGCTCACGCCCGACATTCACATGACCGATCCATACTGCCGGTCCTCCCCGCTCGGTGGGACCACCGGCAAGAAGTCCCACCAGCCACATCAGCAGCAGCAGCAGTCTCGAACAGTGGTGAGTCGAAAGAAGGTGACCATCCACACTTGCTCGCATCCCGGCTGCAGCAAGAGCTACACCAAGAGCTCGCACCTCAAGGCCCACTTGCGGACACACACGGGCGAGAAGCCGTACCAGTGCAACTGGAAGGAGTGCGGCTGGAAGTTCGCCCGCTCCGACGAACTCACCAGGCACTACCGCAAGCACACTGGCGACAGGCCGTTCCAGTGCCGGCTCTGCGAACGGGCCTTCTCGCGATCCGACCACCTGTCGCTGCACATGAAGCGGCACACGTCGCTGTGAGCCCATCATCGGCAACCACCCCGCTGAGTTTGTCACCAAGGCGAACAAACCCACTCCTCGTTGTTAAGTTTTTTTCTCCGAAACACTCGGACTGTGCGACTTCTGTATGTTCCCCCAACGACTTGAGCAGTTCCCGACTGCGTTCCCTTATTGTGCTCTTACTCAACTTGTACTCCCCCGTGCTGATCAAGCTCCCTTCGCGGCGACCGCACCGTGGACTAGCGTGTGGTGGCTTCCCCTTGTTTTACCTGATGCTCCCAAGTGCAAGAGTTTGCGATGACCCCTCGGCCGAGGTTGCGGACACTTCTGCGGTGCCAGCTCGCCACTGCGCGTGCGCCGTGGCACGTGAACTGTGCTGCTCGCGCGTGCGTTGGTCACGCGACAGTGATTGATCTTGACTCGCACGAAGCGCCTTTGGTGGGAGGCTCTTCGCCCCATCCATATTCAGAAAGAGTGTTGTGTATTCTCTCGCGGTCCTTAGCGAAGGACGTCCACTTCGTCCATATGTTGTTTTTTTTTCTTCCTCTCTGTTCGTGATCTGCGCTGGCCCCTTGTAGGAGAGCCAATGTTGTTCAGTGTGCAATAGTGTCCGGTTTATTCTCGTCTTAGAAATGTGTGCGTGTTGAAGCCAGTTGTCAAGAGCTGTTGTTGTGTTTGCTAGTTTTTAGAGACGTTACGCTGTATAACGGGACCAACGGTAGAATACGTAGTACATTATGTCAAGCGCTTTACTGCTCGACGAATGGAATGAAGGAAAGAAAAACAAAGAAAACAACTCGCCTCAGACCTGGTTGCCTCCCCCATACACTGACCGAGAAGTGTCTATAGCATGAAGGGGGTAGCCATGTTTGACGCAGTAGTGCAGAATGTGCAAAACTGGGGACCAGCGTATTACGGATATAGCGTAGCGCGAACATCCACAGTAACTACATGTTTGAACGACCAAGCTTGGCTTATTTATGCATGTGCTTCGATGTGCCTTAGAGATTTTAAAAAAGTAGACAAACCCACCTGCTTTCAGGTGCGTTAGAACGTTGCATGCATACTAAAGTGTTTATAGGCTGCATTGCAGTGTGCTTCGTGTAAACATGCTCGTGACGTATAGCAGTACGCTTTAAGCTTGTCTAAGTATGCAGCCTTGATGCATAAGTGATCGTCACATAGCTTGAGCTTCCTGTAAGCAAAACGTGCCTGTTAAAAGAAATTGCCTTCAGTGTTTGTCTTCGATGTTGGTGGAGTACACACATATATCAGTCCATGGTATATCGCATAAATTACAAAGGGGTGTAGTTGTCTAGCGTTTAAGTAAGTGAGCAGATAAATTTAAGTGTGCTAGGACCATATTGTTACGATAAAGAAAGACGTTGTCATTTGGTTGCGTTTCGAAAGAACGCGAAAATCTGCTCAACACGGCACAAAACATCAATGAAGGTATGCAGAGATCATTTCCCGTTTCAGCGTCCAGATCGGGTTCTATATATATTTCGGTAGATAAATAAAACATGAAGGCCTGACCAGGCCTGAAATTTACGATAAAATAAAGAGAAAAAATTCAAGTTGTTGGCGCCTAGTCGGCGCGAATAGGCTTTGTACATACACAGCATAGTGCAGTTGTTAATATATATTTTTTGTTTGTTGTTTCGTTTTTCCCAGTGTGTCAGTTTACGTTGATGGAATACTTAACGCATATATATACCATATGCATGTCGCATCTGTTCGTTTTTGTTTTTTTTTAATCAGAGATTTTACGTTTTGTTTAAGCCGGCTGCAGTGAGAAAAAGAATAGCTACAATTAGGGCACGCTTCTTCCTAAGTGCGCGAATGCCGCCAAGGCTGCCATTCATGCGAACACACACAGATACATAGACCAACACAAATGCGTACTCGTGTACTGTTTCCAGCATATGCGGAAGCTTTCTGGGGTTCACTAACTTTCTGTAGTCTAGGAACTTCATTACTGGAACTCTCCGATGGTCGCTATTTTTCTGCAGTCAGTTTAGAAGCTTTCTTTATTTCGGAAACTTTTCGGGGTTTGGGAACATTTGCGGGCTCGAAAACCTTCTGCAGTTCTGGAACTTTCTAAGGTTCTATAATTTCGTTGTGCAACTTCCAGTAAATTAAGAACTTTTTCGGGGCTAAATAAATTGCTGCAGTTCGGTAATTTTTCATGGTTCAGTAAACTTCTCGGACCAACAAACATCTTGGGGTCTTTCTTTATTACGTTGCTTGTATGTGCATTAATTAGGTGTTTTAGAATAGCGTACTCTAAGTTAGCGCTCACTGTGATCGCCCGCTATTGCCGTCACTTAACGGGGGCCCGCAAGTTAGCATGCGACGCACGCACGGTTGCAGCAAATGATAACGCGAAGCTTTGCATGAGCTCTCTCGAAACTGGCGTTACCGCTTTCGACTGATGTCCTCGACATCACATGCCCTCATATTATAACACATTCAAAACCTCCAAACCACATAGAAAAAAAACATCGAGACAGAGTCTATAGTAAAACTGCGGAAAGCAGGGTGGAATATTGGTTTATCATTTCGAAGACGTCTGTTGCAAAGCTGACGTGAACGCCACCTTCCTAATTAAGAATTCCGAAAAGAATGGTTCCTAGTTACGAAATTCTGGGAAAGAAGCAAGTTTGAGGAGTGATAAAGCCACCGCTGTTGTCTGAACGACTATAGCAACATATCGCCATTACCATTGGCCTTTAAGCCGTAGCATGTTTGTGAATGTTTTCGGCATTGTCTTCACGTCTGTCATATCTCCCCCTCTATTCGTCATGATAATCGAAGGAAACACATCGTTTTGCGGTTTTGAAAAGCGACAGTTCCTAATATAACCAGAAGAAAAGTATTAGTTGCCTTACACCGCTTCAACCTGGTCAGTCAGTGCCTCTTTGAAGTGCAAATTACGCGTCAGAATGACTACGTGGCTTTTGCCTTAACTATTTGAACGCGCCTTATATTTCAGTGACATGACAGGTGCCTTTAACAGTTTTTGTATGCAATGTTCGACTATACGTGCAAAGCATTGCCGTGTTTACTGACACAGGAAAAAAGATGGGTGAATGTTTCTACTCGAAATATTGAGAGTTGATGCGTTTTATATCACCAGACAAGTGGGCCACACCGCGAGCAAAAGTTGAGTAAAAGTTGAGTTGAAAATGACCTCCATCAATGTGAGCTGATGAACCTATACAATTTCCACAGCGCCTTTCACTCACTACCAGATGTACGCCTGCATGATAACAAACGCTACTTGGTGGAAGCCTGAAATTACAGCTACTATTTCATCGTGGCAATCAAATGAAAAAAAAAGAAAACGTATAAATAGGTCACGCTGCTGTTACGTTAAACTGACGTCACCTGGGCGTCTGGGAGAGAAATCAGAGATTAAGTTGAACAATTTTTACTAACTAATGACCGGCGTCATTCGTACTAAACACGCGAAAAGAATCATAAGCCGATATTTAAGGATTGGTACACTGTGTGTGGCTGTTCCTCATCACGTTATCTCTGGTCGCACTTCTATGCAAATCTTTTAGTGTTGCTTTGTTTGGACGCCAGCAGTGCCCTGAGTCGCTTGCGCGCTGCCCTATTGCTTTGCACCTGATGTTTTGTGACGGAGTGCGGGGGCTTAGGAGACGCTTATGTTGTGCTACGCCGCCATCATTCCTGCCATTTTCAAGCTAGTCGGCTGGTCGTCGTTACAATTTTCGCTGAAGATGTAAAAGAGAGACATCTATATATGCATATGATTAATATACTTATAACTGTATCTTATACTAGTACACACTCGTTGAGATTCTCCCGAAAGTGTTCCTCGCTTTCAAAGTGTTTCCTGCGCCTCGAACGCAAGTCTTTAAAGCGGTCTCGCGAAACTTTTTTCTTTACATAACCAGAGATTGTGGCCCTTTCAGGGCCACAATCTCTGGTTATGTAGAGATTCTGCGAGGGCCACATTCTCGGGCTATGTAGAAATTCCCTGTGTGTCTAGGGAATTCAAAACTATATTTTAAATACAGGCAAAAAGTCGCTCGCCCTGCTCTAAACAACTTACGTCATTGGCAGGTCAGACTACGTCGTCGAAGTTATATAGAATATGGTCGTTGACTGAACTTATGACTGCCAGGACACATTGGAGGTCATGACGCATCACGTTGCTCCTTGCCTCTAAGATTATGTTTTAAATACGGCTAGAGATCTCTCACCCTGCTCTAAGCAAATTACGTCATCGGCAAGACAGACTACGTCATTGAAGCATAGTACATGGTCATTGGCTGATCAGACAATCTCCAGCACACATTCCAGGTCATGACGCGCGAAGACGCAGCTCCTTGCCCTCTTCGCCATCGCCCCGCTGCGTTGCTTCCAGCGAGCATGGCGGCAATGTATTCACAAGGCAATAGAACTCTTATTGAAGTCTTTCTTTCGATGTTTACTCTAAAAAAAGCTTTGGAGGGCACCTTTGAGAATAAGTGAGGCTGTGTAGCAAGGTGATGCTCGACAAGTGGCGGTGCTTAGCATGCGAGTTAGACTATGAAAGCGTACATAAACGTCACGATGGGCGCAGTACCGATGACGTGGCAGGTTAGCGTAAGGGTCTCCATACAACCAGCCCTCTTGTAGTGGTCTACTTAAGACGATGCGTTCAAGGCGTACGGAACACTTTGAAAAAACGGGAGTTATGTCCTTACGCATGCGTGCGTGTGGTGTGTTCAACAGACGCTCTGTTTTCTGCATGGCCGTGCGTCCGAGTACATGTCAAAGATGAAAAAAAAGCATATGTATTGCATATATAACGTTTACACATATCTATATGAATGTACCCAGACACAAAACACAAATGCTCTTAAGTGCACAGCCGTCTGCACTAAAACGATTTCTTTTTTTTTTTTTGTTCCAGCCAGCAAAGCGCCTTGGAATCAAAACTCACGGCAGAATTTATTACGCATTGATCTTTCGGAGCGAAGCGCCATCTTATAGGTACGGTGTGACAGATCGCTGTATCAGGCAGGCGTTGAGTAGACGCGGAAAATCGAAGGTGTCGCGAGACTTCCGAACATTGGCTCGAGGAACTTACCGCCAGATAGCGCGACTATCGCTCGATAAACGCAGAGAGCTATCGGTGTGTAGTCAACTGTTCAAATAGCGCAATCCGTTTGAGGGCGTGAGATACCCTTTCCACTTGAAAGCTGAATTTTTTTTTTCTCATACCGCAAAGTCATCGTAGAAAATGAGTACTGAGGATCGGTACAGCACAGCAGGTGTCGCAGAAGACAAAAATTGTCTGCGACAGTTTCACGCCGATTAGTTTGGCTAGGCGTGTGGGCTACTACGACGCCTCCGAGATTTAATAGGCCAACATTTAATAATATAGCCTCAAAACAGGTGCGTTTTAAAACCTGGACATCCTGTGTTCCCAACCTTTAAGCTGGCTCTTGCGGGAGTATTGTTGTTTCTGTTTGTTTGTTCGTGTTTTTTTTTCAATGCGCGTCAGCTCTGCAGGAGCGAGCGAGCGAACGAAAGTTGTCGATAAAAACCTGCTGTAATAAAGCGACAATGTAGTTGTTTCATATGTGCTGCTTTCACTGACTTATTTCTTGGCTTCAATGGCACTCCTGGGTGCAATCAATGAAGTGGACGTTTCAAATACAGGCAAACAAACACGCAACACACGAGAGCACGCCACTGCTATGCATGACCTTCAAAGCATTGTTCCCGGGCTTTCAAGACCTACAGCATGAACCATGCCGACGCCAATTCAAAATGGACACTTACAAAACTTCCCCAGCTACCGTGGAGAAGCGACAAGCATTTACTATATTTCATTTTTTTTTTCAGTGCCAGCTAAAGTTCGAAAACAAAGTGAAAGAGAGGGGCGCAAGGGGGGAGGGGGCGAAGGAACATTGTGAACGCAATGGAAACAGTTATACGGGAGGCTGAAGTAAGCATCACTATTGAACGATAAGCATACACTAGCAAACAATATCAAACGTACGTTTACGAATATATGCACAAGTTCGTAAAAAAACAATCACGCACACAAAGCTAGAGAGAACGCAATTGTGGTAATGAATCTGCATAATGTAGAATAGAGCATGGCAGTGGGAACAATTAAGTTCACGTGAAAGGATAAATGTGTTTTTTGAAGTCAGGAAGACGACGTTCTGCAAAAACATTTGAAAGACGAGCACTCCCCTAATGGTTCACGGAAGAGAACGAGACATTGAAAAAAGTCAATACTTGAGAAGTATCGTGTTGATTGATTGATTGATTGATTGATTTATCGATTGACGGTGCACCGTAGAGACAAAGGACACTCGACTATTGTGCCCTGTCTAGACTTCGTCTACGCAAACAACGATATTCTGAGTACAGCAACGGCCCCATGGTGGAGCTGTCCCAAATACGACGATTTTCCATCCAGGAAATTTGAAAGCACGTTGGTGCGGTATTTCCTCCGTGCGTCAACCTTACGTAAACACGTTCGATATGCCATCTTTAAAACACTGATTGCTCTCCGTATCTGAGCATACATACCAGCTGTAATAACGGTATTTCCATAAATTTCTATGCGCTATGAATTACGAGTATTGGCGACAGCGTGTTTTCTCGGCAGCCACACGCTCGTGGTAAACATAATGCGCAGCATGTTTTCGTGCAGAGTGGCAACATTACTAAGTGTACTGCGCCCATAACCTTGTTGCTTTTACTTCGCAAAAGTGACGCTTGGCACAAGTTGGCCGAGTAATTCCACTCGTAATTGTTTTTAATGTCGAGGAAAGCCATGAAGTGTACGTATACGTGTTTACCGCATATATCTACGTAAAAGAGGCACTTCCCCGTCCAATCAACATGGCAGCCGACCATGGCAAGAGAACATATGGGTGTGGTTCACGAATACGCTCGCTAACTGAGCGTAATCAAAAGAGGTTAGAGCGATGACGAATAGCTAACACATCAGTATGCAAGCTTCAACACATCTGTTTCGAAAAGTTAAACATTTTTGGGGGTGGGCAAGCATGGAAAATTGCGGTGGATTTCAAACAAAAAGGCGCCGTGCCATGTGAACAAACAAAAGGAAGAAAAAAAAAAACTATGGAGGCAATCATATAGTCTTATGATTGGATTGATTGATATGTTCGGTTCAGCGTCACAAAACCACCACATGATTGGTTATGAGAAGCGCCGTAGTGGAGCGCTCCGGAAATTTCGACCACCTGGGGTTCCTTAACGTGCACCCAAATCTGAGCACACGGGCCTACAACATTTGCACCTCCATTGGAAATGCAGCTGCCGCAGCCGGGATTCAATCCCGCGACCTGCGGGTCAGCAGCCGAGTACTTTAGCCACTAGACCACCTCGGCGGGGCATTCCTGACATTATAATAGAGCGTCTAGTATAGATGCACTCTGACGTCGGCGTTCGTGTGCCCCGGTGTGCTGCTGGCCGACAGGTCGCGGGATCGAATGCCAGCCGCCGCGGCGTGTCTGCTGCATTTTCAATGCAGGCGAATGTTTGAGGCCCGTGTACTGAGATTTAGGTGTACATAAAAGAACCCCAGGTTGTGGGAATTTTCGGAGCGCGCCAATACAGCGTCTCATAATGATGTGGTTTTGGGACGTAAGGTTCCAGATATTATTATTATTATTATTATTATATTATTATTATTATTATTATTATTATTATTATTATTATTATTATTATTATTATTATTATTATTATTATTATTATTATTATTATTATTATTATTGCGTTAACTTTGAGCTCTCCGCGCTGCCATGTCGGATCTCTCAGGACACGTAGAGCGCAGGCCGTGGTTGACATCTGCTCGTCCAGGTGATGCAACAATTCCAACTTCTCACAAGAAAAACCACCTGTTCTTTGAATGAACTTATTTAATTATTATTCAGTTTCTCATCCTTGCAGTGGTTTGCCCCTCTTTAAATTAAATTACTATCGGATACCACGTGCACCCTACGCAACATTTGACTTGAAGAGGAACTATAATTTTTCTACCAGATTAGTTTATATGAGCCGCTTTTTTAGTATTCGGTAAACCAGCAAACCAGCAGTTTCTTTGTTTTTTTTAGAGAAATATACTTCCTTATTGCGCAGAAAACGTTTCAGAGGGAATATATAGCAGAGAGATAGGACAGAGCTCTGTCCTATCTCTCTGCTATATATTCCCTCTAAAACGTTCCCTGCGCGCTTAGGAAATATATTTCTCTCAAAAAAATGCAATACCAACCAGCCCAAGTAGCCACACTTTTGAAACCAGAAGTGCTGGACTGGAAGGGCTTGGAAGAGAAAGAAGTTTCACTTGTAGCTCGTGCCACTAAAGGGAAAAAAAATGCTGCCCTTGCTCGCGTCTACATGGTAAGTATATACAAAGCAACCGTGGTGATAACCCGGAAAGCACTAAGCAACTTCGGTCAACAAAATTAGCAGCGAACCTTCGCAGTTTATGACTCTCAAGCACCACGACTGGGAACACATTCGAGGATAGTGGCCGGGCACGAACCGAAGATTATGCTACTCTTGGCGAATACCATAATCGCGAGCTAAGAGCTTAACAAGTCAACGCACCGTTCTTTTTCCCGCGCACGCGCGCTTCAGTTTCCTTGAACGAAAACGACTATCCGAGGAACAGATGAAGGGGGGGGGGGGGGGGCTGCAGAGAGACATCGGGCGCCAGTATGTCAAAAGCATCCACAGCGGGCACTAAAATAAAGTGCGAACGACCTTCGTTGCGTCGTGCGCGCGTAAGATGACGTCACCGTATGGGGGCGCGCAGCGCGTTCGATAATTTATCGGTTTCCCTTCCACTTTCCTCGCGAGAGGCACCGAACTTTTGCCGGAGGCCTGTCGGTTTTTTCGCACAGACGTCGCGGTGCGGTTGGGATTTCACGTAACAAACTCTGTTTAAGCGCACCACGAGAACGACTGTCACTTGTCAAAATCGGACGCGTATCTACCGAAGATGGATAGGTGGCATTCGCAACCGACTCAGGGGTTTTTTCGTTCCAATACCACGATGTGACTTTGAGAGGCGCCATAGCGGGAAGCCTTCGAAAATAACGAGTACCTGTTAACGTATGGACTTGTAAGCACGCGGGGAATCAGCGTGTCACCTCCATGGTGACGGCCGCAGCTGCTGGGATTCGACACCGTGACATTCTGGGTCAGATCAGCGCACCTCTACTACTACTAAACCACCGAGGCGCGTTGGAATTCTTAGGCCCAAACTCGCAAACCAACCTTGTGATTATCTCTCGTTTTCCTTTATCGTTATTGCAGCCTTCATGCGCATCAAGTGCATCAAAACAGTAAGTCCGGAAAGAGATAACTAAGGCTGGTTTGGGAACGTTTCCTTGATGCTTATATATTAGGCACATTAAAGGAACAGAAAGAATAAGTAAAGCGAGTGATAACGAACAATAAGAATATGGTAGTTTACGAATATGGGCCTCAATCAAACATACACCTCACGGAAAGTAAGAAAATAGGCAGTGGTCACCACAATTTCCTTCCACCCCCGCCCCCGCAATAATAATTATCGGACTCCAATAGGCGTGGGTGCAAACAAAACTACGCTGCTCTGAAACGGACAGAAAAACTCATCGCAAAAGAACTATTTATTCGTATACCCTATTCACTACACACTAACACAGCTTGCTTACCGCACTACACTAACACGCTTGAAGTACAACTGTTGATTTCCTCACAGAACTTGCAATCTTGTGCGTGTCCCCGCAAAAGTTGTGTGCGACCACGTGAACACAACGCTGTCACAGTCATAGTTATTTCAGACAGCCAAGGTACGGGGCGACCTATAGGCGACACTGTGTAAACTCTCAGTACGGAAGACAGAGCGCCGATGCCCCGAAACATCCTCTCTCGCTCACATATGATCACATCTCCATCCACTAAAGCATAACGCAACGTAAGGTAACGTCATCGTTCAGCAAACGGCTTCACGCAGAGGGATGCTGCTCGCATTGGTCTTCAATGACTTGGCTATAGTTTGTACGCGCACACTCGTACGACGTGGAGTATACTGCCGCGCGTCGAAAAGGGGCTCAGCGAGAGACAGAAAGTGAGAGAGGGAGAGAGAGAGAGAGAGAAGGGCGAAGGAAAAACTGAAGTATCGGCACTCACACACACCGACCGTTTCTCTTCACGCCGGCAACATCGAAGCTCTTATCTACAATCGACGGCGGAAGCTCGCATCAAAAGCTTCAATGTCACTGGCTCCGCGGCCAGCGAACGCCAAACACACACACGTATACGTATTTATGCACTCTGAAACACGCGGTGCGCAGGTAATTCCCTCCACGCTTCGAGTGAGGCCTTCCGGGTACTTTACACCCCGAAAGAGAAACAACAAGCCTGGCGCCGCGACCTTGCCAGCAACGACGCGGAAGAAACCGGAGCCCGATATATTCACGATGTTGCTTTGCGGTCTTATTTCCGTCGGCACGCGGCTATAATGCGTACACTGCATCGATCGAGCGGGCTCCTCGCCTCGCCAACATCTCCGGTCATTGTTTGGAGCGCGACTCTATTATGCGCATAAGTAATACGTAAGAGTATAGCGGACTACCGAAACCGCCGCATCGCGATTAAGTTCATCGGACCTCATAAGCGAGCCGGCTATTGTTTCGTTATGACGAAGTGGCCAGGCTGCGCCTTGTTTCTCGGCCGCTATAGGCCGTGAACGCTGAGGTAATCCGTTTACCGAGTGTTTTTTTCTTCTTCTTTTTTCTCACGATGAGAAGCTGTGATTGTCGGGCCTCGTCGTCTGGTATTTTGCATGCTTGAGAGCCCGGCGTCTGCGATGGGAAGACGGGATTAAGTGCATTCTGTAGCAGCGGCGGTAGTCACTCCGCGCTGATAAAGACTTCCAGCTACCGACCTTTCGCATCCGCACTGGGTAGGCGAACGTTAAATGTCAGTAAATGGCGACAGTTCGACAGGTGTGTCCACAGGGAACGTTGAACGAGTCCGAGAAGAATCGAACTTTGCATGTAAGCAAACTTAGCAACGACGTGCTGCTCACATTTTCATTGTCTTTTCGGGAGGGCTAATGTGGGAAGTAAACCAGCGTTCTTGGGATCCAACAATGAGGGTGTTGCATCACGCTATTGGGATGTTGAATGTTCTTGGGACGTTGATCGTTGTTGAGATGCTGAACGTTCTTGGCATACAACACCAAGGGTCCTTCATCGCCTTTATGAAAAACCCGCGGGTTTTTGCCCCTACACATTTAACAATGCTGCGATATATACAACGAGAAAAAAAATTGCCCGCAGCTTCCCTCGGGGGAACACTGAGGAGGATGCGGACCATATAATTGGTTAACGGGGTGTTATTTGGTCGATGGCTAAATTGGTTAACGTGGTTGTGAAATGGGGTGTTAAATTGCGACTTACTTGGGTCGATGGCTAAATTGGTTAACGTGGTTGTAGGAGGGGGTGTTAAATGAGTGAACACGTACACACGTATGCGAAAGGGCGGCGCTGGTCGAAGGGACGTCGATCATTGTGTTTGTGGATTCGTTGGAATTCATTTCACCGTGACCTTGGACGTCGACGCGCCGTACAAACCAACCGACGAGCGGCAACTGAGCGAGCGAGCGCCGACCTTGAGTATATTATACAGCACGACGGCGCATGCACTGTCAGCTGTTGAATGTTCTCGAAGCGCGACGCCACATGCGCGTCCACTGGAGAATCAGGAGAATTGTAGATGTCGAACGCGGTGTGTAGAGGAGGAAGGGTGCACAGATGGTGGAGGAGTGAAGCGCGCGCGGTGTGTAGAGGAGGAAGGGATGCACAGATGGTGGAAGAGTGGACGACGGCGCGACGGCGCATGCGCGCGCGTCAGCTGTCGAATGTTCGAGAAGCGGTGCGGACGGCGCACTACAAGGCGCGAGTATAAGATGCTCCGCATCAAAAAGTTGTGGGGCTGATTAGACGACATGTCACCCTATGTAAGTGAAGTGGGTGGGGGGTGGGGCTGGATTTGATGTTTTTGCTGCGTGCGCGCGCACAGGGAGACATATAAGCTCTCCCCCAATGGGGGATCAGCGCTTCTCCTGCAGCTTCTGTTACTTTTTCCCTTACTTTCTTGGTGCCGTTTTAAAGAGAGTTTAACGTAGTTTTCACAAAACCGCTAAGACTTTTCCCCCTAAATTTTTCGGGCCTGCCGCAGGCCCCATATTCATGCCAAGCTTTATTGGAAAGGATGCATACATATAACTCCTGCGGTGTTGCCTCGTTGATTCGGGAGGATTTTTCGTATTACATATAAAAGCAAATAAGTCTCAGGAACAGAAGCTTCTGATTGCTCTTCGTGCAAGAAACTGCAGCACAACATGAATGGCAATTCACTTCAACCTTGCTTCAACACTCTCCCTGGGCCTTCAGCGCTGTCACTTCATTGGCAAGCCGTTATGTCGAAGCTTGTGCTCCCGCTCTGCGAAAAGATAACAAAATTCACACGTGATGCAAACGTCCGTGCACAAATAACCGGTAATCACAAGACTATAAGTCGGCGTTCAACAAAATCCCGACAGCATTATCACAGTTGCACCACTGTTGTTCTACCACTGTAGTATTCGTCGCTTTTTTTTTGGGGGGGGGGGGGGATGCAGCACATCTCGTTCCCTCTGGCACGTTATAATAGTTTTAATGGTGAACGTCCTAGATGCCCCACGAAACGAGAAAAATCTCCGCGAAGATAGTCGTGACGAGTGGGCGACGCTATAGACCATAACAACCACAATGTCCAAATTGAAGTCGCGGACTATGATTGATTGATATGTGGGGTTTAACGTCCCAAAACCACCATTTGATTATGAGAGACGCCGTAGTGGAGGGCTCCGGAAATTTGGACCACCTGGGGTTCTTTAACGTGCACCCAAATCTGAGCACACGGGCCTACAACATTTCCGCCTAAGTCGCGGACTATAGTACAACGGGTCCAGGCTTGCAGGTGGTTTACAACGTTCCGTCATAATTATGATTGACATTAGTGTATTGTGAAACCCTTTTTTGCGTATCCTCCCATATGTTACCCGAGTGTTGCCTCATATGATGTGAAATGTGACATAACGTTACATGAAGAGTCGACAAGAAGTCTAGATTCTAAGATCCATAATGTCTACATTGAAGACGCCGACTTGTAAAAGTGTATGTGTTTGTAGGTGCCTTTTAGGAGCGAAGCTCCTTAAGGCGTGGGCTGTGCGTCCCCTGTATGTAGCCACCTCTCGTTCAGTTCTAAGTATTACGCTAGCCACCACCCGATCTAAAGGGTACAGCCATATCAATCCGTCCATCCGTCCGTCCATCTATCCATCCATCCGTCCGTCCATCCATCCGTCCGTCCGTCCGTCCGTCCATCCGTCTGTCCGTCCGTCCGTCCGTCCGTCCGTCCATCCATCCATCCATCCATCCATCCATCCATCCATCCATCCGTCCGTCCGTCCGTCCGTCCGTCCGTCCATCCGTCCGTCCGTCCGTCCGTCTGTCCGTCCATCCGTCCGTCCGTCCGTCCATCCATTTATCCATCCATCCATCCATCCGTCCATCCATCCTTTCGTCCGTTCGTCCATCCGTCCGTCCGTCCATCCATCCGTCCGTCCGTTCGTCCATCCATCCGTCCATCTGTCCGTCCGTCCGTCCAAAAGATGCAAGATGTTATAAACTAGACGGCGGTACGTGTAGTTGATTATGAAAGATGCGAGGTGTTATAAAATAGGAATGATGCCACATATGGCGCGTGTCATCGTTCGATATAGTGCGGCGACGTACGCTAGGGGGAGCGTTGCAATAAAATCGAGTGGGCAAAATGTACGGAGGATTCATGGTTTACCAGGTTTACCTCCGGAGCTTCGCCCACTCATCATCATTCACTTCGTGGATATGGCGGCATTTTTTTACTTTTCTGTCGCAGGCATGATGTCTCTGATATGATTAGTATTAATCTATTGCGGAACATTTCCTTAGATATATGCTTCGAACATAGTGCACATGGACGCCAAACGGTTGGACAAGCGTCGTTCTTAAGGGACTTCGCCCCTAAAAGTGACCGTTGGCGGCAGCGTCGGCGTCTACGCGAGTTATTCAAGAAATCGTCATGTGACAATGACGGCACCATGTATACGGAAGGAGGGGGGGGGGGGGGGGTCAATCAATACAATGATAGAGCAGAAAAAGAAAGGATTTTGGACGACTTCAAGTCGCCTGAGGGACCACGTGATTTCATTTTTCCCGTGCCGTAACGAGAAACATACGAAGGCACAAGGCGAGAATGGCCCGCATGGTAAAGCAATTCCACGGACGATCAAATCTGACGCTTGTGTTACGGTTTGAGCGGTATACGATCTCAACAAAACAACTATCACTGCAGCGTGTAAGGAAGCACTACCGAGAAGAGACTAATGCAAGTGGACCGTCCACGACACGGGCATTAATATGTCGGCAAAGGAAGATCCGATACCGGCATATAGGTTTATCGCAGGACATTTCAAAAAATGAGGAAACCGAACTCCCGTCCCGTGGACTGCTTTTCGGGACTCGAGCTACGCGAATAGCTGGGAAGCGCGTCGAGCCACAGCCAAATGCGTCATAAGGCCAGATCATGCCACCAAAGCGCTTGCCGAGGTGGGAGTCAGAGACGCTATCATTGAGTCGATAAGTGGCGCGGCACCGTACTTAGCTGATCGGTCTGGACGTCCCAAATTTGAACGCGAGTTTCGCGCGAGCGAGAAAACACAGGCTCGAGGCACATAGCCTTCGCGCACGCGGCCACTGACGAGAGCAGGAAATGCGCCGTTCAATCGAAGCGAGGCGTAGATTAGCCCTTCGAGAGAACCACACGTTTACACACACACAAAAAATCATAAGTAGGCGCTTCGCGAAGCAACGAAGAGCGATTAATCGTGATTAGCTTTTTCCTTCGGCGCGAGGCTTCGTGAAGTATATACAGGACCCCGTTTTTCTCGCACATCTCCCGGCGACGCGCTGCCGATGTGGCCCAAATAGATAGTGAGGAATACATAGAGAAAATGCATGAGCCGCTGGTATCATCTAGGCTTCGGCATACATTCCGGTCGTGCTGACGCGTTTCTTCGTTTTGTCATCTCTCCTTGGTCTCATAACAACCGCGTGCGTTGGACGTGTTGGCATTCGGCGTTTGCGAAAAAAAAAACATATATTTTACAAGAAACCAAGCAAGACGGAGCGAATTTCAAAGTGTTATTTTTTTTTTTTAATTCCAAAGTTCGTTAATAAATTCTTCCGTTGTAGGCCCGTGTGCTCAGATTTGGGTGCACGTTAAAGAAGCCCAGGTGGTCGAAATTTCCGGAGCCCTCCACTACGGCGTCTCTCATAATCATATGGTGGTTTGGGGACGTTAAACCCCACATATCAATCAATCAATAAATTCTTCGCATTTAAAAACTAACGCATTGTTCTCTCGTCATGCTTATCGTCTCTCTAGCGTACTTCATGACGCAGGAACAGCGATTACCGTGACGTCTATATAGTACGTATACACTCGTTGGTCCACGTAAGCCTAATGCCATTTGTGAATTCTCCTACCCCGCTTTGCGGTGCAGCCGTCCGTCCGTTCTTCCTTGTCTCGTGCGGCTACCACGTGCGATAAACTGACTACATTTTGCGCGTCTCCGACAGCACAAGCGAACCTGACAATGTGTGTAGCCGGCGTGAAATCCCGATAGGCGGGCTCAGTGCATGGCTTTGTGCACACACGTGCTTTCAAGAAATAAGTGGCGAGGAGGAAATATAGCCTGTAGGAAAGGTAGGATAAGCGAGTAGCAAATCACTCCCTCGTCTTTCAACCAATGCCACCGAGAAATACAATTCAGGGGTGCTATCGCGCGGAGCGATGCCCTGTACCTTATGCTATGCTATCCTTATCATCCAACACAGGCGGCTGGCTGATCGCGTCGATAACGCGGACGGACCGTCGCTGTGACCGCTGACTAAGCATAAAAACCACGGAAAGCATTGGCATCGCAAGAGGAATCGTTGCGCGATTGCACCCCAGGCCTGCTCACTACTCCGGGCACGAACTCTGCCAGAACTCAGTTTAAACCCTCGGCTCTTGCCGAGTAGACGTGAACAGGCATGCTCCCGCGGTTCGAAAGGACATGATTGCTAAGCCTGACAAAACCTCTGGTTGCGTGCTGGTGTTTCCTTCAGCGAGTGCACGAATATGACCGTTTTTTTTTATCTGCGTCTTTGATGTGCTGCGTGGTGATATGATGTGCTTCGTTCACTGAATGTTCGTGTAGTGGACACCTGCAAGTTCTCCCAGTGGGGCACTGCTGCAGGCCCAAGTGTCGCCGCCATCGACAATGTGCCCGAGGTCGGAGTGTTTTCCTCCCCATTGGACGACCAAACACCGAAATGAGATCGTGCCATTTATCGGGATGACATCGCTATGCGTTCTCTCCGTGATTCGAAGGTATGTTTTTTGTTTTGTTTTAGAAGCACTACCTCTAACACGTTTAGTTCTTCCTGTAAAGTGATGTCGTGTGTGCTTCTGACTTGTGAGCGTAAACCTTCACATTTGACACAGGAAGCAGAGCTTCACTGACGCTTACACCTGCGATAATATGGTGTTCCGAGACAGTGCTAGGAATAGCATACTAGTTGCTGGTGAGCACGTCCTGCCTAGAGGCTATTTGCTTGGCTGCAGAACAACGGCTAAACAAAATAGACGTACACTGTCGTCCTTTATAAAAAAGAATATGTGAGCGCGTGGCCAGAACTTTGCGGAGGGTGCCTACAGCGTCATCAACCGACATCCAATGCAAGCACCTCGGAATTGGGCGTCATCTATTGGCAAACAAAAAAAAAAGGCACGAATCTGCATGTTACACTGCAAATGTCGTCGAAAGACGATGGTCTTGCGTCTGGAGAGAGTGAGCAAAACGTCTATTTGATGTCCTGCCAAGAAAATTGGTGAATTGTATTCTGAAGGCGCTGCGTGAGAGTGCCTCGAGCGTGTAGCGGAGGTGAACAAGCGCATCGAGGCACGTTAGACACGAGTGCCATCTGGCAGTTATCTTCGAAAACGAAGGCGTGCGCGCCCGCGGAGAAAGATGCGCGCCTGTCTCGGGGGTGATAAGATGTAGAACGCAAAGCGACGGGCAGGTGGCACCACCGTGTCGTCGTAGCAAAGCGTTGGAAACACTCACCTTTTTGAGCATCGCGTTGCACTGTCCGCGCAGTGCGATAAACGCTACAGTCCTTAGCGTTACTTGTGCGTGCCTCTTCCAGTATAAAGGCAGACACACTAAACGTCGACGTGTTGTTATGGCGCCTCTGTTATGCGCAATAATTGCTCTTTAATGAACAATCGCACAACTATGAACGCTAAACCTTGAGCAATATTGGTGGGCGCTGCGGATGGGGTTGGCCGTTTAATGCCGTTTGAGCTATCGTGAAAAGTGGACAAACAGACAAATATACAGACAGACCAAAATTCTCTTGTCGAAATGCCCCAAGAAAGACTATCATCTTTAATATCGAGTCATGGCCATTGTGCAAGCGCTGCTAAAAGCAATCCGACCCCGTTCTGATGAGCGGTGGTGCCTGCTAAAGCGAACGTGTTCTTTAGCTGTCGGTTGATGGTGCAGTAGGCAACCGTGGAAGAGTGCAGGCCACGCACTTGCATGTTCCCTTTCAGAAAGAATGACATTGTACAGCTGGGGTCAAAAATTCCCGGCCGCAGCACTCGGCCGAGAAGCGGCATGTCGCTGCCATCGTGATCCCTCTTCCTTTCTTGCTCTCCTTGATAACAGAGCGAGCGAGTGAGAACTTCATTTTGAGGCGCTGCGCCGAGCTCCCAACCAAGCTGCAGAAATTAGGCGCCTTCTTCTTCATCTAACCACTACCACCAACAACTTTATTTTGGTCTAAACGTGACAGAGACTGTACGGGCTGGACGCCCCAATAGCTCAGCCTGGTGGCTCCACCCAGGGGGGTGCCGGGAAGCGGAGTCTCTCGGTGATGTCGCGGGCTCTCTAGACAGCTGCAGGAGTTTGTTGTCGAGTTCCGAGCTGCACGTGGTAGCCTCCCGAGAGGTTTGGTCTGGTAGTTCTTACCCCAAGTTAATAGGGCACAAGCAGAGCACGTGTTCAAACTTACAGTGCTAGTGGTGACAGTGGGGCGAGAAATCTGGGTCGAGTCTGTGCAGTATGACTGGCGTGATGGAAGTACACTGTCGTCCTTTAAGAAAGGAAACATGCGAACGCGTGGCCTGCGCTCTGCGGCGGCTGCCTACAGCACCATCAACCGACAAAAAAAAAAAGTTCGCTTTCAGCGTCATCTGTTGCCGAAAAAGAAAAAAACGAGTCATGACCGGTAGACAAGCGCTGCTAGATTGCTCTCCATCTCGGCTCATGCCTGTAGTGCGTATAGTCCACTGCCAACATATCAAACGTTGTGTGCGACCACGGCGCAAACTGCAGTAATAGCCCGACATCACTCGCCTTGCGAGCGGTGAGGGAACGTTATCTGGCATCGCTTGTCTACCGGCCATGACTCGTTATCTTACTTGGCCATAGATGACGCCAAAAGCGAACGCGCTTTCTTCACTTGTCGGTTGATGGCGCTATAGGCAGCCGCCGCAGAGCGCACACACTAAACCAATTCTGACCCTTAAGGGTGTAAATGAGCTTGTCGCCAGACGAACACCCTTTGCTCCCTATTGGGTGTTCAAAAAAGGGTGCTGAGAAAGGGTGCAGAGCTCAGCACCCTTAAGGAAAGGGTGCAGAGCAAAAATTTTGAAGGGTGTAATGAGTGCACCCTTTAAAAAAAGGTGCTGTGATGTCATAACACCCTTTCAAATGGGTGCTGGAAGGGTGCTCTACATCGACGTACCAGTGGGCCAAATCTAGGATTGACGCTGGAGATGGCTAAAAATGCAGATTGCTGTATACTCTGTAGACCATGCTGAGTGACAGCCCACATACAGTTTGTTAGTACTTGAACACATGTACTAAGTCGTCCATTCCACCCTGTACACGTGCACCATGCACGCGGCCGGCCCTCCACAGAGTGCCTTCCGCAGGCGCTTATGAAACTAGCACTGAAACACAGTGACAGCTCTAGGTGGGGCTTTTGCATCATCGTCTTTTAAAACACAGTGTCTCTGCAGTGAAGCTACTGGTAAGTTGGCTCCAGTGTTTTGCTTTCTCTATGTGTAGACAAATAGAGAATCCGGCACTGTTATCGAGAAGTGCTGCAATTGTGCCATACCCTGTCCAGGTGCTGTTCCTCATGTTTTCGTTTTTGGCTGCTCTGGATAGAACAAGCTGCACTTCTAAAGAACAGTGTCGAATTTTAGATAAGCTGGCACTGTTGCAAGAGCAAAGTTAGCTTCACCACAAAGGAAGTGTGATTTGGCGAAGCCGTTGTTCTCCAGCAGTCAACAAAGTGGAGGCCCACTTACAGTTGTCTGTACATTTGTGTGCTAGTTACCAAAGTGCCCTCGAGAAGCGCTCGGCAGAGTGCCGGATGCATGGTGCAATGTTCAAGGTGGAAGTAGACAATATGTAAATATATACCTTAAAGCAAGCTATATTGAATAAATATGTGTGTTTTAATAATCATGAAATTGATCCCAGAGTGCGTATATGGCCTGTGCTACCCATTTTTGGTCCAGAATGAATGTAATCTATTCAAGGCCCCTTGCTGCACACATGCATGCACAATTTGTGGATGCTTGGTCATCATACAGACATGCATGCCTGCAAATTAAAAATTCACAAGTTTTGAATACTGGTGATTATTTCAAATGCCATATACTCACTTTGAAAGACACACAGATAATATGCACTAAATACAGAACCTTACCACATTGCGCTCTTTTAAATTATGTGTAGCAGACGTGAGCTTTTATGCATGTGAGAATGCAAGATATTAGGCCCCAACAAAAATTTATGACAAATAAATTAACATGATGCCAATAGTCACTATTTTATTGTACATAACATACAACCGAAAAAGATTGACAATAGTAAACATGAGCTATGACCTTCTGCATCGATTGTAATGGTGAGATCTTTGTGAGTGAGGATCAATATTCTGTTTTTTCAAATCTTTTTTCTTACGAGTAGACATCTTTTTTGTGACGAGACTTCTTTTTTAACTTTTAACATTCTGACTTCCCTCCTTGCATAGTAGGTAACAAATAAATTATTTAGAACAACAAAATATAAGTTAGAGGCACCAGCAGTCCAAAGGTGCTTATTGAGGGTGTTGCCAGTGCCCACACAATTGAAAAAGAAAATAGATAGGAGAGTAGGTGAGTGGTAAAACATGTGGGCTTATATAACATGCTTTGGTCATCATGCTAAAAGCCTTGACTACAAACTTGCTCAAGGCCTATTTACAGCTCTCCTTTTATATATGTGTGTGTGTTTCTAAACTTGTGTGTTACAAAATCACAAATATTGGCAATGTAATGCAAGTGGTGTTGGATTAATATAATGTGATCATTCAAACACTTGCACAATCTATCTTCAGCTGCCCAGGCGACTTTGGTTCCTTTTACAAAAGGGTGGTCAGGGCGCTCCTTCTCTACAGCACATCCGCACCCGGAAGCCTAAAATAAAGACAGAAGTAATCACTAAGAGTTTCACAAGACAGACTGTCCAAGATACAATATGCGCTGTCATGCTGGAGTGTTCTTAGTTCGATGTGAGTAGAAGTCAGCATCAAAATTCGCTTTGTTTTCAACGGAAAACATGCTTGTTGGAGGTCCCCCAGGCAAAAAACTGTGTAAACAACTTGACAGTACCTGTGGGCCTACAGAGGGTAGCACGTACAACAGATTTCACATAAAAAACAAACAGCATAGTAGAAAGGAAATTTATACACAAGAAACATCTGAGCAATGATTCAGCATGATGCACACGTGAAACATGAGTTAGGTTTGAGTAAAAAAGCTATTCATCAAGTGATTGCGCACATCCGATTTGAACAAATCGAATAAGGCACTGAAGTTAATTAGGGTTTTTAAAGAATTGTAAAGTGCCAATAAGCAATATTCTAGTCTAGCTCTACAATAGTGTGTCATGTATGTAGTACTAGTATTTGCCTGTTAGGTATGCTGTAGTCATGAACATATTCAGTTTTCCTAATACCTTAAACTTATTATGTTGTAGTCCAGCTGTTCATGTTCAATAAATAATTGTTTATGGTAGCATTTAGGTTACAAAATTGATGCTAAAAATTTGGCAGACCCCACATACTTTGGGAATCGATGTTATGCGAAACACGCATAACATGTATTTTAATTTTTTTATTGAGCGATCTTATGAAGTGGAGCTCAATATAAGTACAAATTCTTGCACACACATATGTTAAACAGCCGCATATGTTTCATTTGTTATGGGGAGATGTCACACCTTTGACAACATTAGCAGTTATTTGATGTTTCGTAACGATGCCAACAGAAACATGGATATTAGCCACACTAGAAGTGGTAGGCTGGTATGAAGCACTGGTGTTTGCGCTGGCACTCGCGACGATGGTAGCCCTCAACACTGCTACACAAATACTTCACAGGATGGTGCCTGACTACAATTGACTTTGGCTCGACCTCACGGCTGCATCATAGGAGTGCACATGTAATAGTTATAAAATTTGATAGCCAGTACTGCAACGGCAGTTGATGTTACACAAACATTTGAGACTATTTGGAAAGTATAACCGAGGCCGGGCATGGCTCTGTGGTAGAATACTTAATTACCAAGCAGAATACTAGGTTTGGATTCCTGCTAGGACACTTGACTTTATTCTTTGCATTCATTTGGTCAATGCTGCCTAAGTCAGCTTTTTAACATGATAGCGTTGAAGAGCTCGTGTCGCAAAAAATCTGCTGCCGGCGTCTGCCCCGTTGGTTGTAAGCGAAAAATCGTCTGTGCATCTGTGACCGAAAAATCAAGTTACCTAGTTTCCAGAAACTCAAAATTCCTACTTATGACCTAATGGAGGCGCGCTAATTGCTGCAAAACAAAACTCCCAAGTTGACTACTAGACACTCAACACAGGGCTTAACACACGGAAGTCTATTGACATCGGCCAAAAATTAACGTTAGATGTACAGCGCTATTCCATTTCCCTATTTCATGAACTACACAATGCCATGATAATTGTACCCTGGTATTTTTGGTGGGCTATATCGCACAAAAAATGCAAGGATTATGTCAAAAGAATGGCATCAAATTTTACCGGCATGTCATCGAAATAGAGACACAGGCTACTAGTCTTATTTATAATGCTAAGAGTATTTAAGGTAAAGGCATTGAAGATAGCTGGTGGCCTTTTTCACTATCTAGGTATCAATTTTTCACTATCTAGGTATCAAAATTCTGCCATGTCAGTCATAGTTTACTGACATTGCAAGCTCAAGAAAAGTGTGGCTCTGAAGGCATCAACACAGCGTTTTGCCAGATCTTTTAAGAAGGCAGTCTTTAAAATTGCTAATGTTTCCAATTTTTTTTTGCTATAAATTTCGTGCTTTGCATCCAAATGTACCTCCATCCAACTTGATTTTTTTGCCTTAGTGCTCTCACTAACTGCTTACCTTGTCTTGTCAAGTGTTCGTTGACATAAATAGGACTACTTGATCTAAAAGGAAAGGCCACTGTAGACAGTCGTAAGTTTTTTGTCTTATCCAGAACATTTCATTTGTAACATCGTTCATAATGCACTACTATTTTTTTTCAAACTAGGCTTGTTTGTTCCTACTCTGTCTGCAGTGTCAATATCATCACGAGTAATGGTTTTTCCATCATCGCCCAAAAATTTCGGACAGCGTCAAAAGAAAACCCTCATCTGAGACGCCTTTGATGTCGGGTAGTTCAACCTTGAATACAGTGTAAATTCTTCAATTTTCATCTGAAGTTGCTTATTTTCACCTGGAAGTTTTTTGTGCCTGTTTCAAGGTGCGACAGGCTTTTCATGCAAAGCCTTTATTTCTAAAGAGAGCGCATTGACACTGTCACCACCTTCATTCCACACTTGTTGAAGGACCAAAGTTCCGTATGAATTTTGTGCTTGAAATCCTCTGTTTACCATGACAAACAATTCACAGGAAACATTAGTACTCTTGCTTGGCAGGAGTGCATGCAGTAATACTAACACAATTAAAGCAGGAAATAAGTGTCTCACCTGTGCAAAAATGATTTTGGCAAGCACTGTGAAGACCACACACACTGCTGCCAAACTGAGGAGAATATGAAGAGCACTTCATATAAGTAGGCAGCGTCCAGTAGCTTGGTGAGGCACAGCGCATAAGCAGGTTGAACAGAGCTGATGCTTGAAACAATGGTTCAGAGTTCGCTGGTGCTTGGGCTCCTTGACCTTGTCAGGAAATTTCCTTGAGCAGCCTCACTCAAATGAAATGACAGACCGTGCCGAAGAATTTCTGCACCAGTGCAAAAAAATTATTTTAGTGAGGTTTGTCTAGACTGCATGCGCTGCTTGCCGAATTGCAGTGAATGGCTAGAAACGCATGGCCAACATATATTTAGTGGCACGCAACTGAGAAATACAAAAAGGGCATGCTGCAGTATAAATACAACGAAAAACATGCTGCTGCAGAGCTTTTCATGTCGATGTCATACATGTGAATTTTCATTCACCTTTATAGCTCACTCATGCACGAAGATGAAGTTAGAACTTTTAGATGAAGACACCCCCTTTTAGCTGTATCGACTGCACGTAATTAAGAGATAAACATGCGTGAGTAATGCTGCTGCCTGCAATCGATAAATTCTTTTCTTGAAGCTGACCAAATATATGCACGAGTGCATCCATAGAGGCACATTTGCATTTCTGTAGTTATGATACCCATGTGATGTGTTTCTTAAGTAAATGCCATGCAATATGCACCATATGAATATTTTATTCCGTAAAATTGCAATACCACTACATATACATGTCCGTATGCGTATATGCATCCACTGCAGATAAAGCATAAAATTAAAGCAATACTGACACATGAATTTTTTACCAAGGTAGTGGAGGGCTCCAGAAATTTCGACCACCTGGGGTTCTTTAACGTGCACACAAATCTGAGAACACAGGCCTACAGCATTTTCACCTTTATCGAAAAAGCAGCCAGCCAGGCCGGAATATCATCCTGCGACCTTCGGGTTATAAAACGAGTACCTTAGCGACCAGACCACTCCGACAGGACTTCAATCTCCCTGTTCCCCGGTGTAGGGTGATAGACCGTCTTTGCTGGTCTGGCTAACCTCCCTGCCTTTCCTTCTCTACCATTTATTCTCATGCGTTCAACGAATAAAGCTTCCTTCAAACGGCTAACATTCGGACGTTCATAATTTGCCTGAAATTGAGTTCACTAATTGAATATTGTGTGCTGCTTCATAGTGATCATTGATCTAAATTGTTCTGGTTGGCTAAAAAAGCACTACTCCTCACTTCTAATCAAACAGCACAAGCTGTCTAATGACGATAGGGGAGGAAAAGTGGAAACGCTAAGACAAACATCAATCTTGAACCCCATGCCATCACAATGAAGCAGGCAAGCTTCTGCAATATTGACCGGCAACCAGGATCTCAGGACACGGCAGATAACTACATAACGTAATGGTTTCCCAACATGACGTAAAGGCAGCGGAATCACATATTGCCTAACCTGCTTCATTATGATAACGATGAGACAATAACGTTATGGGCCTCTGTATGCTAATAACAATTTACCTTGCATATCATGTGACATTAACATTCAATATGACGTCATGAATCTTGCATCCTACCGTGTGGTCTAAGTACCAACAAGGCGGTTTTAGTGACGTCGGTGCAAGGCAATAAACGACAATCACTTTGTGAACATTATTTTTGATATCATTCAATTGGTCTGATGCGTACATTTTCAAAAAACGGCGGTTTTAGTGACGTCGGTGCAAGGCAATAAACAACAATCACTTGGTGAACATTATTTTTGGTATTATTCAATTGGTCTGATGCGTACATCTTCAAAAAACGGCAGTTTAGATTTGTTCATTCTTAGATAAATACAATGTCTAAGTTTGCATGTCAGCAGCAACATATGCACGCATACTGTGATGTATAACCTTATTGTGTTTTGAGCAATAAATTAGGCATTCATACACTGCGCATATCACAGGTCACTTGTAAATCTGCAGCGAGGTCATAAAGAATTTATGATATCAGATAAAGCATTACACTTGTATTCGAAAGTGTCATTGGAAGCTTTGGTATAACTTAGTTTTAGAATGTTTGTAGACGTATAGGTATTCGGCAAAGTTTTAACTCTAAAGCGGGCTGCAGCGCCCACAATTCTTTTACAAACCAGAAGAATGCAATGCTATGTGAGCAGGGGGGAACAAGCAGTACCACCAAAATTGCACTCGAACGAGTGAACTACTGCTCAACCTAGCATTTGCACAGCTAAGGTACGGCTATTCGGCCACTCATAGAGAAAATGTATTGACCCCGGCGTAATTGCACGCTTTGAGAACCGCACCTACAGCACGCTATGTCAAGTTTACGCACACTTAATTAGGCTGAATATCATGGTAATTTAATATTATACGTGCCCGGTGGATGCAAACACATTTGGTCACACAGGAAAACACATCTACCTTATAGTAGTCACACACATTTAATGATCATGTAGCTGTTGAAAAGAGGACGCGTAACATATAAAACTTTCTTCGTATACTTCTTTGGCACAGAAAACGAACAAGGCCGCGTAAATACCAACGCGGACACCACGTTATTTTTCTCCATTCTTCTAAATTAAACACGCAAAGATCTAATTCAACGCGAATCACCGGAATACTCCAACGCACTCGACACACAGACGACGCTTACGGCTTCCATGCGCCATCCCCGAACGGCGTCCGACGGCATTGCAAAAATATAGTGATTCATAGCGTGAAGAGCATCGCCCGCCGACTCACAGCATCACAGCGCACATTGCTTTAACCTCCTTCCCCACAGAAAAAATTCATCCGCGCGTAACGTCCCTAAGCTTAGACTTGAGCCTAATGAAATCAGACACGCCAGCAGGCTCGCTACGTTAATAAAAACTCACTTATCGTCTACCAGCTAGAAAAACCTTAGTTCACAACGTTATTATACTATAGCGCTTTCGGTGTTAACCGCGGGAGGAGCATAACAGCCTGGATCGGGCACGCCGCGGCCTGTCCGGAGAAGCAAAAAACAAAGCGTCGACAGCAGAAACATCCACCTACCTTTTTAGTTTGGCGAGCGCTCGACGGTACAAAGCAGCCGGTCCTCTCTTGAGTATAGTGCATCTTCGTAACAAGCAGCACCGACAGAACACGAAAGACAGCGCAAGCACACTTTGAACAACATAAAAAATCGACTTTAAACGCTCGGCACACGGCCGTTGCGGCCTCCAGGAAGATACCGCCATTTCTGTCCTGCTGACGCCACCGATCCGCATTTGCGCACATAACTTTTTATATGATAAGTAAGTAAGTTATTTCTGCTTAAATTTTAAGTAAAAAATAGTGAAGATAGAAGATGCGCTAGTGCGTATTGCATAGAATATTTTTTACCTTTGAAAATGACAAAATCACTTTACGCGTATTTGCGCGAAATTTGAAATGTGAAAGAGCGCGCGAAATTTGAAACGTTTGCTTGCTTGTGTATTTCTTATACCGATACCTTGTTAACATCTGTACATTGGTTGAGTGGTTAAGCTGGCTGTTAAAAACAGTGTCAAAGCGGTTGTATATTAATACAAAGTACAGGCAGCAAGCAAAATTTGTCACATCAAAATAAGCGTATTAGTTGGCAAACAATATTTTAGCTGTCTTTAGTGAATTTTCTTTAGGAAAATGTTTTAGTCAAGGCTCATTTTAACTTGCTTTGAAGAATATTTCTATGAACAAAATCAAGAAAATGTTTCTTTAATGTTATAATATTAGAACGTCAGAGTCCATAGCCCGCCATAAAAATTGGTAACACGTGTCAACTGATACATTGTAAGGTTAACAAATATTTGTACAACACAAAAACTGTTTTATCTACCACGGTCTTGTTGGTTTGTATTTCTTTGCATCAACAAATGTATGATTTATATATACTGTCATGGACGAAGCTTTGTTTTCAGTGTTAGGCGCAAACGAGGCTATGTTAAGTCACAATCCTGTTGTAGCTCTACAAGCTGCGTACTCCGCCATTGGCTAGTGAGCTTGTAGCGCATGGCTTGGTCAGTGCCGGCCGTGAGGCGACGAGAAAGAGGCAGCAAGAATGCAAGAACCAGTGCAGAACTTACGTTCAGCCGGGCACTATCGCTATTCAGATATCAGTTACTGCGGTGGGGCTATTAATGAGACCATGGTGCCTAACCACTAGACATCTAAAAGCTGTTGGTTATGCTCTATGACCACGTTACTCACAAAGCTTTGTCGGCGACTGTGCACCCTAATGGGTGCTCATCAGCACCCATTAGTTGTTGCACCCTTTTTGCACCCTAGTTTCCACCCTTTTGATGTGTTCACCCTTTAGGTTCCGCTTGTAGGGTGCTGAGACGCGAATAGGGTGCTCAAAGGGTGTGCTTAGGGTGTCGGCACCCTTTTTGCACCCTTAAGGGTCAGAATCGGTTTACTGTGCAGGCCACGCGTTCGCGTGTTCTCTTTCATAAAGAACGACACTGTACATGGGCGAAGAGCACCGCAGCGCCTTCCCGCGGCTGCCAGAGAAGCTCGAGAGGGCGCACTGCGTAAGCGCATACTTTTCTACCTACCAGCTGTGCTTTCACTCCCTTGAACTGTGCGCACAGCGAAACGCCAGAGAAAAAGGCAAGCTGTCACTTTCGCAGTCGCTAAGGAACCACTGAGTGATGATATCGTCAGAAAAATGCGTAACTTGTAGTGGCAGTGCTCGGTGCAATCCACTTCGTCGCCTTCGTTCCAAACGTTCCACGGCGGCAAAAACCATAGTTCTTCTATAGTAGTAGTTTCACAACGATTATGCTACAGAAATTTCAAAAATTTCTTGCGAATGCGTCAGAAGTAAGAAAGGGAGGAACTGAATATTATCATTTTGTCCCGAAGAATGTAAACATTGCAGCTAAGCCTCATGAAATAACCAAGCATCCAATGAGCCCAATCATGACTCTTTGATCATAGGCAATATGCAACGAAGATTACAGCGCGGCTGCTGTAGTACGTGAGCCACTGTGAGCTAAAAGTTTTCTATTGTGGTCTTCTTTAGCGTAGGGCATTATCGGCGTCAAATGAATCGTGAACAGCGGAGCGCGTGGCCTAAGCGTTAGCAAATCCACAGTAGGCACCATCCGCTCACCACCACTGACATGCACTCACATCCGGTTCAGCAGCACTGTGCCCCCCCCCCCCCCACACACACACTGCAATATCGCTTGCTTGTGTTTTTGTTCTGGCATGCTGCTGAAAATGCATGGTTACCGGCAGGGGCATTCACTTACGTTTTTTTCTTTACTTCATTTCGAATATCAGAACTATAGAAGATAGGCAACGATATCGAGCTGCCAGAGGTTTCATGTGGTGGTGCCAGACCGGATGCGCGTGCCTTTCAAGGGTGGTCACCGGACTGTGCTCACTGTATCTTTGCTAATGCTTAATCGACACGCTCCGCCGCTCACGTTTTATATGACGCTGATAGCACACAGGCTGTCGGCCTCCTTTGGGGTCAAGCTAGACTTATGGCAAAGCCTGAACGACCCTGTCTGTGCCCGTATTTCACGTTGCCTCGCGCGGATCGCTATAAGCGCGGCGCGGCCGTGTATGGAAGTGCGTCGAGACGGCCCGGCCCCAGCGCTTACACTGTTTTCCCAATTTGGCGCGT
Organism: Rhipicephalus microplus; assembly: GCF_043290135.1. Taxonomy (NCBI): domain Eukaryota; kingdom Metazoa; phylum Arthropoda; class Arachnida; order Ixodida; family Ixodidae; genus Rhipicephalus; species Rhipicephalus microplus. The sequence goes on from NC_134709.1 coordinate 19,254,761, forward strand.
GCCCGGCTCGCTCGTTTTGTTCGTGTACGCACTATAGCGTGCGCCCCTCGCGAGCTGTAAAACACCGATGCACCGCCGACCCATTACCGGCCGTGAAACCATTGCCGACACGGCCGCCACGCCCACCGAGTTGCAGGCCGAACCTTCACGCAGTAAATCGTAACCGACCCCCCGCCCCCTCTCCTTTCTCCGTTCACACACACGCACACTACTTTCTGTACATAGCGTGCAACACTGTGGAGTCTAGCAAGAATTCTTGTCGGTGCTCACGCAAAAACAAATGACTCAATGTTTTTTACGTAGTGTCATATTGTCACGAGGCCGTGACGAGGACGAAAGGACCAGACTGTCATGTCCAAGGTGGAACTGCGTATTTGACCAAACTTGTGGCCGGTAAACGGAAAGTCGGATCGCAGTGATACACACTGGTACTGATGTCGACGAACGGAGCGTCGGCCGTCGATCAACTGACGAGTGGTGAGGCGCGTCGGCATTTATACAGGTACCCTCGAATATCCCAACGTTGTCGCTATAGTGGCCACGTAAGTTGCAGATGAGTCTGTAACGTTGTCGCTATAGTGGCCACCTAAGTTGCAGATGAGTCTGTAACGTTGTCGCTATAGCGGTCACGTAAGTTGCAGATGAATCTGCGACGTTCGCATTTTGCGCGTAGTCGGATCGCAAGGTTTTATAGATACGATTACCTCGATGGTTCTTAGTTAATCGGCGTGGTTGCGCAAGGCAGAACAAGTTACACACGTGTAATGGTATCATAACGAAACGTGAGGAAGGAGCGTGGTATTATATTCGACCCGCGTAGGTACAATGAAGGGAACTTACGAAGAAAATCAGGGATGGAGGGTGGTAACAAGGTACAGCCTGTGATGTGTGGTGCGCGTTCAAAGTGCGCGCCTTCGAAAAGTGCGCGTCACGGAAAAAAAAAAACAAAAGGAGAAATACCAGAGTGCACGTGCGGTGCTGCTTAAACAAGAATGACGACGTTAAAGAGCGTCAAGCACGAGGATGCGTGGCAGGACGTGAAGTAAACAAAAGGTAAAACATCCAATGGGCAGCGAACACGGAGATTTCAAGGCCCAATGGCTTGACACCACGAAACAGTAGTATCTCCAATGAGAACGAGACAAGTGGGCCAGAGCTGAAGCAGGAGCCTGGGGAGACCAGAGCAAGGGGAATTCGAGGCAGGCAGTGCAAGCGGAAGGTCGTCACCGGACCGGGCGCTGAAGATGGGCCGTTGGGTTCCGGACCCGAGCCTACAGGACTTCCACCGGCCGGGGCCTCCTGCTGTCGGGTTCCCGCTCCAAAGGACCGTGGCCATCCGGTCCTGAACTCCTTTCCAGGGCCTGCGGACTTTGGTTCCGGCAGGCGAGCTACAGCCGTCGGGCTCCGGGCCCGAGCTGTGCGCCCAGCTGCTTGACTAGGTCGACCCTAGTTCCCGGACGCGTCGCCACCAGCCTGCGTTCTCCCGTCTCCGACGTGTCCACGCTCCTCAAGCCGAAACCATCACGATTTGTTAGGGCTTTTCGACGTGTCGCCAGCAGCCAGCGTTCCCTCGTCCTCGTCCAGCCCACGCAGTGACGCAGGAGTCACGGCGTTCCGGTTTCTCATCACCGCCGAAAACCAACTTGTGGGTGAGACTGCACCGATACTCTTGCGCTACTCCCATCACTCAGCCCCTTTCGAACGTTAGGTTTAGTTACTGACTTTGAACGTTTTTGTTGGGTGTTTACAGATGTGTTTCGTCATGTCCAGTCAACTGTTTATTAAGTGTTTTGTTTTGTGAGGAATCTTTGCCTTTTTTCTTTTCAATTAAACTTTTTGTGTGTTTCTTGGAAACCGAACGGCTTTGTCCTTATTAGAAAAACTCTCCGGGGCTCAACCAGGAGAAACAAATCAGCAACAAGAACCTCGCATCACAAATTGGCGTCCGCGACAGGACAAAGTCGTTTGGTTTTCCAGTAGATTTTTTGACGCGGTTAACACGATGACGAACACGTGGGAGTTAATTGAGTTGGCGGATAAAATGGGACTGACGGGAGCGGAGTTTAGAGTATGGTACGAGGAGCGGATGGAGAGGGAGCGTGAGCAACGGGCTGCAGAACGAAAGGCGGCGAAGGAAAAGCTTGAATTGGTGCTTAGAGCTAAGAAGGAGGAGCTAGAGCGCGTAACGCGTGAAAATAAAGTGTTGCTAGAGCGTCAGACACGCATACTGAAGCAGCAGCTCCAATTAGAGAGGGTGGACTTCGAGCGGCGACTCGAGCTTGCGATGGCGAAAAGGGGGCAGCTGGCGATGCAGAAGGTCGAGCAAGCGGTGAATGTTTGCTCCGATAGCAGCGTTTGCTGGAGGGAAGTCGATTCCTGCAAGGTTGGCCTCGAACCTCGCGACAGCCTTACTTCGGAGCGAGAAGCTCAGATAGAGGAAGGCAGAGAGGTGGACAGCCAAGAAGGCAGGAGTCATGAGGAGTTTGTTGAAGCGACGGAAAGCTTCTCTGGCTGGGAACATATTACTCCCGTTAGCTGCTTGGGGACCTCTGAGAGGCCAAGCACCTATGAAGAAGAGCGCCTGGATATGGGCGACCTAGAAGCTGTGGAAAATGTTGTGGAGCAAAGCTTCGATAGCAGGGAACGAAGAAGCTCCATTCAGAATGAGGTGTGTATCAGAACGTCTCAGAGGCCGAGCACATTTCGGGAAGGGGTAGGGCTACCTCTCAATAGCTCCATGGAAGGAGCGCTAGAACGTCATTGGGAAGATGGCAGCGAATGCCATGAAGGCTCTGATATAGTGGCCACTGATTGTTTTGTACCGACAGAGGTAGCAGCAGGCACCACGTCAATGGTCCTAGACCATACGTATATCTCACTCAGAGAGAGAGGGGATTCTAGTTCACAGGATAGCGTAACTGCTATTTGTCCGAGAAAACACGATGGGAGTGCTGAAGCACTCTTCAAAATAAACAGTATCGAATCGGAGGTGGGCTCGATAGTAGGTATGGAGAATGCCAGACAGGGTCTTGAACCTGAGAACGTGATTGGTTTTGAACCTATAATTAAGTCCACTCAAGATGAGCTGTATAATGACCGAGCACAACGGCATCCCTTCTCAAGAATCCAGGAACCTCACACGCTTGTCGGAGCGTTTGGGCTTGCTGAGGGCACCCCGAGCTTGTGTTCATTAGATGGTGAACTAAAAGAAAGCATTTGTGTGAGAGATTGTGGCATTTGGACATTCGTGTCTCAGTGCGTTTCGTGTCGACGCCGACGGCTCGAGACCGCGCCCTGTTCCTCTGTGACCGGTAAGCGTTCATGTGGCCGGCGGGGGCGCAGACACGCGTTTCAGCGAAAGTGCATAAAAGCATGTTTGCCACAGTTACTTTCGAAACGTGCGAGAAGGGCAGTGCGTCTGGTTTGGGACGCGATAACCTGAGTGTAGGGTTAGAAAACCGGTAGCTCTTTCTGGACTTCGACTTTTAGATGCGGACACAAGTAGCTTTGTCCATAGTCGATTTTGTAGTAAAAAGGTTTATTCCGGGTTTCAGAACTTTTAAATGCAATTGGGTGAATCTAAAGTTTAAGTGTGGACATTTGGACGATGTAGCGAACTGTAGCCCGGTGATGTGTTGAACTGCGTGGTGCAAATATGTGGTTTAATTGTGACGTAGTGCAGAACGCGCACTCATCGGCAGTTTTTTTTTCTAAAAAAAAAAAAAAACTTGAATAAAAGGGGGGCGTATGTGATGTGTGGTGCGCGTTCAAAGTGCGCGCCTTCGAAAAGTGCGCGTCACGGAAAAAAAAAAACAAAAGGAGAAATACCAGAGTGCACGTGCGGTGCTGCTTAAACAAGAATGACGACGTTAAAGAGCGTCAAGCACGAGGATGCGTGGCAGGACGTGAAGTAAACAAAAGGTAAAACATCCAATGGGCAGCGAACACGGAGATTTCAAGGCCCAATGGCTTGACACCACGAAACAGTAGTATCTCCAATGAGAACGAGACAAGTGGGCCAGAGCTGAAGCAGGAGCCTGGGGAGACCAGAGCAAGGGGAATTCGAGGCAGGCAGTGCAAGCGGAAGGTCGTCACCGGACCGGGCGCTGAAGATGGGCCGTTGGGTTCCGGACCCGAGCCTACAGGACTTCCACCGGCCGGGGCCTCCTGCTGTCGGGTTCCCGCTCCAAAGGACCGTGGCCATCCGGTCCTGAACTCCTTTCCAGGGCCTGCGGACTTTGGTTCCGGCAGGCGAGCTACAGCCGTCGGGCTCCGGGCCCGAGCTGTGCGCCCAGCTGCTTGACTAGGTCGACCCTAGTTCCCGGACGCGTCGCCACCAGCCTGCGTTCTCCCGTCTCCGACGTGTCCACGCTCCTCAAGCCGAAACCATCACGATTTGTTAGGGCTTTTCGACGTGTCGCCAGCAGCCAGCGTTCCCTCGTCCTCGTCCAGCCCACGCAGTGACGCAGGAGTCACGGCGTTCCGGTTTCTCATCACCGCCGAAAACCAACTTGTGGGTGAGACTGCACCGATACTCTTGCGCTACTCCCATCACTCAGCCCCTTTCGAACGTTAGGTTTAGTTACTGACTTTGAACGTTTTTGTTGGGTGTTTACAGATGTGTTTCGTCATGTCCAGTCAACTGTTTATTAAGTGTTTTGTTTTGTGAGGAATCTTTGCCTTTTTTCTTTTCAATTAAACTTTTTGTGTGTTTCTTGGAAACCGAACGGCTTTGTCCTTATTAGAAAAACTCTCCGGGGCTCAACCAGGAGAAACAAATCAGCAACAAGAACCTCGCATCACAAATTTGGCGCCTTCGAAAAGTGCGCGTCACGAAAAAAAAAAAAAAACAAAAACGTTCAAAGTCAGTAACTAAACCTAACGTTCGAAAGGGGCTGAGTGATGGGAGTAGCGCAAGAGTATCGGTGCAGTCTCACCCACAAGTTGGTTTTCGGCGGTGATGAGAAACCGGAACGCCGTGACTCCTGCGTCACTGCGTGGGCTGGACGAGGACGAGGGAACGCTGGCTGCTGGCGACACGTCGAAAAGCCCTAACAAATCGTGATGGTTTCGGCTTGAGGAGCGTGGACACGTCGGAGACGGGAGAACGCAGGCTGGTGGCGACGCGTCCGGGAACTAGGGTCGACCTAGTCAAGCAGCTGGGCGCACAGCTCGGGCCCGGAGCCCGACGGCTGTAGCTCGCCTGCCGGAACCAAAGTCCGCAGGCCCTGGAAAGGAGTTCAGGACCGGATGGCCACGGTCCTTTGGAGCGGGAACCCGACAGCAGGAGGCCCCGGCCGGTGGAAGTCCTGTAGGCTCGGGTCCGGAACCCAACGGCCCATCTTCAGCGCCCGGTCCGGTGACGACCTTCCGCTTGCACTGCCTGCCTCGAATTCCCCTTGCTCTGGTCTCCCCAGGCTCCTGCTTCAGCTCTGGCCCACTTGTCTCGTTCTCATTGGAGATACTACTGTTTCGTGGTGTCAAGCCATTGGGCCTTGAAATCTCCGTGTTCGCTGCCCATTGGATGTTTTACCTTTTGTTTACTTCACGTCCTGCCACGCATCCTCGTGCTTGACGCTCTTTAACGTCGTCATTCTTGTTTAAGCAGCACCGCACGTGCACTCTGGTATTTCTCCTTTTGTTTTTTTTTTTCCGTGACGCGCACTTTTCGAAGGCGCGCACTTTGAACGCGCACCACACATCACACAGCCTTAGGGAGTAATCAAACTATGGATAAAAATATCTGTACCTCAGTACTAAACGCAAGAAGCAACGCAAAACAACCAGTGATACTTAAGCTATAGTTAACAATGTTCGAGGCGTGAAAATATGCACAAAATATCATAAGGTTTTTTATTCATTTGCTTAGGGCAAAGCGTAGGAAAAATCATACTTGGTTGTTTTTCTTCCATTAGATTGATCAACAAATTACAAAGGTTACCTGGAGAGGCATTTAGCGCTTTCGATTAAGTATACCAGAATGAAATCGGTTGTAAGGGGGGACTCGATGTATTCGATTAGAATGAACACACCTAATTTGAAAGGATAAGGGGTTCACTTACCATTGTGTGCCCAAATATTTTCTCTCTTGAGGCTGATTACCGAGCGAAGTGAAGTTAGCTACCTTGAAGAGCCGGCAAACTGTGTCGTGCGGTATTTGTTCCGCGTTTTTATATCGTCCTCATTTCCGGTTTCAAGGTCTCGTGCTCGGCTCTGCAAAACCACGAAGGCCGATCACGAACCGCGAATCGTTATGCACACTTTACACGGGTCGAATCTTGGACAAAGCTTGATTGATTTCATTGGTTGATTTGTAGGGTTTAACGTCCCAAAACTATAATATGATTATGAAAGACGCCGTAGTGGAAGGCTCCGGAAATTTCGACCACTTGGGGTTCTTTAACGTGCACCCAAATCTGAGTACACGGGCCTACAACATTTCCGCCTCCATCGGAAATGCAGCCGCCACAGCCGGGATTCGATACAGCGACCTGCGGGTCAGCAGCCGAGTACCTTAGCCACTAGACCACCACGGCGGGGCCGAATCTTGGGCGAAGCTTACAAATCTTTGTACGCCTTCTATACGGAAAGGAACACAGTGCCTAACCATGCGCAGACGCTTTCTAACCAAGCAGCTCAACGAGCACTCGCGCCAGCAACGGGTGGACGAAGCCCCGTACATTTCGATACGCGTGCGCGTTTATCGTGCTGCCGCTATAGCTGTGTTAGTAGTCGTAAAAATGGCGCAACGTGCTGCACAGCTTGCTGAACGAGATCGTAGTCACGTGCTCGCCACAGATGGTGCGAGCTTCCTCTACGTTGTGTTGTGGCTCCGTGGCAGGGAATGTTCTGTACAGGCATAAAGACGCCACGTGCGTTTACGAGCCTGTCAGGCGTCTCTGAACGCACAACCCAAATTAGTAACCCGGCCAAGCAGGTTATTAAGGCCGAAGCTTTTAGATGACTGATAAAACGCGAAAACTATACCATTGGCGTCGACGGCGTCCAGCGGCGGCGGCCTCAACGCGAGTGATGCCGAAGAGCATCGTCCCGTGATGACGTCATCGTATCGCAGATCGCAGAAATTCCGTGACATCATGACGTCATTGCATGACATCATCCCTTGGTTAAGGGAGTGCGGATCATAGAGTCAATGCGAAACCAGATGTAGTGCAGAAAACTTTCAATGTCTCTGATCTTGGAGGCCGGGCAAAGCCACGTTAGCTGCGGTAAGCTTTCGGAGGGAAGGGAGGAGGAGGGTTGGGTAAGATCAATACACTGACTTCAGGCTTTATAGACTTCAGGTCGTCTGAGGCAAATGCAAAAGGAACCCTGTCACTTCATCTTGTTGTTGTTGCTGCTGCTGTTGCTTCCGACTTTTATGCGATTACATTAACAGAACACATGCACTGTCGTAGAACTTACAAATATAGCACTGTGGCCATATAAAACCCTCGTGCTCGAGGCACTCCAACATGAATTTAGCACCAGGAAGATGGAGCGTATTTACAGGTTCTTAATCAACCCTGCAGTGTCATGCTATCATTGAAATTTAATCTTGTACGTCGTGGGCCACAAAAAAACTTGATGCTGCGGAAGTAAGACAATTGTAGTAGCAACAGGAAAATGCATGATATATCATTGTTCAGTGCTTACTGCAGGCCCGTCGCCAGGAATTATTTTTGAGGAAAGCCCACTTGCTGAAGATCTTGACTTTTTTTTTTTTGAAAGAGACCAGTTTTCATTACTTATTTTCGGTGGAATGCCCCGTCGAACAGAATTTCAAGGAAAAAAAAGGGGGGGGGGACCCCTTAAGGCAGCAGCCCTTCCCCCACCCCCTAGGCTACGAGCCTGACCTAACGTGGCCACTGTGGCATCGGTAAAGAACACACAGATGATGCTGCTGAAGATGCCCACAAATATGGCGTGCCTATAGTCCACTCCACTGTCAACAAATGAAGCATCTGCAAAGATTCGTACGCTCGCTACGGATCACACACCATCTACGTGGGAAACGCCCGCTTTATTACATACCCGCCTTCGTACTCGTGGTTCATATAGTTTAAATTTCATCTGGACTACCCCGATCCATAAGGACCGTTCTCAGCCGCCGGTGGCTTGGGGTGTCTTTACAAACGTCCTTCCCTTCCACATTCCATGGTGCTGCCTGCGACCACAGCGCTATATAGTGAGGAGGCTCTCAAGGCAAAGTTGATGGCGTGGAATAATCGCGATTAAGCTTGGTAATTAGACGGCATAACGGTCTCAAAGACATTGCATTGTGTCTGGCATACTCCGGTGTAGGGTTTATTAAGACTATAATTGAATTCCGCAGGAAGTTTGAACGGCAATATCAGGAAAGTCTTCAGAAAAAGGAAACAACTAGCCATTTCGAGCAAACACGCGGTCTTGTATGTATATATATATGTATATATGTATGTATATATATATATATATATATATATATATATATATATATATATATATATATATATATATCCACAAAAACCACCTGCAAGGAAAACGCTTTTGATAAGCGAGGAGGATGCCCTCACGGGCCATACGCCTCAGATATGCGGCGTGTTAAGTGACAAAATTACGCCTCTGAAATCCACGTGCGATTAACACGGAGAATGCAGTCGACCGCAAAATGGCCCAGTGATAGAGCGGCGAAATTCAGCGGCTCCCGCGTAAACGATGGAGAGATGGCAGATAGGTGGCCGATAATTGAGGCCAGGTGATACCTATAGTTTAATCGGGATGCTTAGTACCTACGCTGCCGGGCCAGGAAGGGGTAAACAGAATTACAGGGTAAATGAACGCTACAGGGTAAATGAACCGAATTACAGGGTAAATGAACCAAAGGGGCAAGGGTTATTTTACACTGTGCACTTATGCGGGCATTTGGGTGCCCCTATAGAGAGAGATAAAAGAGTGTTGCTAATTTTAGACATCGATAGAGATGCAAAGGCGGTGGTAGTGTATAAACACTGCATATATAAACTCACGGGGCTTAAACTCAAATGCTTATCTTAAATGCAGGGACAGACTCGCATATATAAAGTCACAAGGCTTAAACTCAAATGCTTATCCTAAATACAGGGACACACTTTGTGGCACGGGATACTTATCGGGCTCCTGCTCAAGCCCCAAGAGGTGGGCGTCGCTTGCGACCGACGGCACATTAACAGAGAATACCGCAAAAGTGTTACTATCGTTACGGGGAAGAGGATGGTAGTTTGGTGATCCAGTGAAAAGTAAACATTGACATGCGCCTAAATTACGTGAGAACACATACAAACGCAACGAGCGATGATAGGGTTAGGTGGCGACCTCAATAGGGGCACTGTGGTCGATTTCTGGGGTCTTCCCGTTGAGGCGACGACGAAGCCTCCGCGAAGATTGAAGTTACAGTATGATGGTCGAATTATATTTAATTGATGGTGATTGCGCCAAAATACCATCCGGTTGACGACGTGTTTTTGACATGGATCGAATTATACAGCCTGCAGGCTTAACAAACAGCTTGCTATCGAGTATGAGATGACGAGGGTTATTTTTCGCAAATTGCAATATATGGAGTCACCCGGTAGGCGTCATATTCATTCTTCGTCACAGATCTGCAAATAACCTATACCATCAATTAAATTTTCTTCCACGTTATCTCAAACGTATATAGACTAAGTTTTGTGTTTTTTTTTTTTTAGCTTGTCTGTTGAACTGCCACGTGAACCACAACGTAATAGCCACGTGTACGCATCGTTTTAATTTCCCAGAAGTTTACAGTGCCCGTATTATGCTTATGTATTACAAAAGCGCATCATATCCTGCTGAAGGTAACCATGTATAGATGCGAAGCAGCGGGCGCTAACGCTTACACTGGCAGCGGCGTTGACTGCGGCGCTCATCGTGGCGTTGCGCAGGAGCGAAACCTGGCGAGGCGCAAAGCACGTAGTGGTGGATCGGTGTTTCCTACTGGGACATGTCAGTCGCTGCTAATAGGCAATGAGAGACGGACGACTGCGATTGGACACAGATACGTACCCGCGTTCAGCTTTTAGTTAACACGCACGCTGGGAATCAGCCCCGCCGATAAACCCCGGCAAGACACCCGGGGCGATCTACGGCACGTGCATTTCGAGTGCCGCAAATCCGTGCGTAGCGGATTACGCATCGAAGCACGCCTAAATCATAAAACACACTCGCACCTAGGCTATAGTCCCTTAAGCTCGCATCTAGAGCACATCGGCGTACGGGGAAGAACTGCAGCGTTCGTGAACCAACTCTGGGGAGGAAGCGAATGCGATCAAGCGCCACGGCGCGGTCGTCGACACGAACAAGGCCAGAAAACACAATCGCGGGAAGCGCGATGCTTAAGAGAGATACTGTCTCTGCACACACACACACACAAAAAGCAGATCCCAGCCTTCGTATCAGTGTAGGAAACTTAAAAAGAAGAAGAAAGGCACCCTTCTTCCTTTCACCGCGACTACGGAGCGACACAGTCTCGAGAAAAAAAGAAGGAACCTACGGCGAAAGCGAGCGAAGCCAGAGACGAAGCGAAGCCAAGTAGAGATGGAAACGCGAGCCCGTCCTTGCTCCAATTCTCAGCGCCCGGCAGGGGGAGTAGCCTCTGTTATGCGAACGACTGCGACGACGACCGACGCCACCGTATGCAGCACCTCGTCGGAAGCTGCTGCTGCTACTCCTCGCGTCCCAAGCAGCGGCGGCCACGCCGTTAATTTCGATATTCATTTGCGAGTCGAGGTCAGCCGGACGCGACCACGGCGGGGAGAAGCGAGGACCAATCTGTCTTGCGCTCCTTTCGGTTATCGCCGCGCGCCACACCGCGCCTCGACTCGCCCTATCTTTTTTTTTTTTTTGCGTGTATGCACTCTCGGCCGCACGCCTGTTGTGCGTGCGTCCGTGCCACAAGCAGTCAGGCCTCGCCGCTTGAAAATATAAGCAACGGCATGCTAGTCGGGCTCGAAGAGCCTCCATACCCAAGGAGTCCCGAAGCGAAATGCATCCCAAGCCGCCTGCCCAGGCTGTTTCAGTGCTGCTGAAAGACAAGGCGTAGTATCCGCGCCGCTGCAGCATATCCATCCACCTTCGCTCGAAGGTCTGTGCGTGCAGCCACCGCCGTATGGATGAGGTCGGGTTAGTATATGTATTCCTAGTGCTGCGCAAGGCGATGCCGCGAAGAAAGAAAGAAAGAAAGTGAAGGCAACTTCATCACCCGTGCGGTTTCGCTACGTTCATGTAGATGCTACCTATCGTGAAATGTGTGCGGCTGTTAGCTACGCGAATTAAGAACGAGGCAATGGACGCGAGAGTGCTGAAGGGAAACGCTGCAGTAAAAGAATTGGACCTTGTCAGAGCGGTCATAAACGGAGAATGGTGGGGTGGAGTTACAATAGAGCTGTTAGTCATGGTAAACATCGCAGCGCCGCGCTTCTGTTGTATGAGAAATCGCATAGGAGGACTTGTAGTGACTGGGCTAACGATATGTTACCCATTAAGCAGTTAGACCGGCGAAGCAAGGTGTAGTCGCTTTATAGGACAACTCCCAACGCTCAGAAGCCTTGATTATACCGTTTCAGCAAAAGCGCCATTTCTTGGCAATCTTTTGAACCCCGGAAGCCTTGGGATGTTTGAATTCGGTTTCCAAGGCCGGCTTTCATCGATTCCACGTGTTTCAATCAATGAGGCTTTTAACATGCTTGGTTCAAATACTAGTTCGGACGCGTTTAATAAAATAAATACGTAATTGTGCATGGATAAGTGTCCTGCCACCCTTAAAAACCCTTCCTTAGTACTAAATAAAGTGAGGGTAATATGGTCAGACCATAAAAGTGAGCTATTAATTTGCACGCATTGCTGATGATAATAAAGAAGGCAAGGAAAACAGAGGAGAAGGAAAATTCAGGGGTAATAATCGGACCGCAATAACCTGGTATGCTGCCTTGAACGACGGCACTATTGAGAGGCATGCTAAAAAAACGGTAAAGAAAAATCGGTGAATGAGCAATGCCGCTGGAGCCAACGTATTGACAAGCGGACTCGTGAAATCCATTTCTCCTCAAGTCCCCTGGTCACACTCTCGTGTCAGTCCACGTGTGAAGTCCACTTGTGATGTTCACTAGTAAAGCCCACTTGTCATGTCTACTGGTCAAGTCCACATCTCACATCTACTGGTCAAGTCCATTTGTCATGACATCTTGTCAAATTCCCGCGTCATCTCCTCGTGTTTAAACGTTAGATGCAATGAAATGACATTCTTTGTTCAAGCATTTCTCATAAATCCAGGCCGCAATCTTCCACTGAACGCCTATCTTGTTCAGATAAAAAATGCACATAAAGAGGTTGTCCAGCTCTGTTACTATGGGCAGAATCCTCCAATGCTTCTTACGGTCACAAAACTTCGCTGTCATGCTCTGGGGTGGCTTAATACTCGGTTCAAACTTATCGAACTTTTAAGATTTATCGAACTTTTAAGCAGGAAATTGCCAAGGAAAGAATCTATGATAATACTCGGGGTAGTTTTCTACTGTTTGAGGCCAGGACAGGAGCATTGCGAACCAAGACATATCGGGCCAAATAAGAAGGGGTAGTCACGGTATGCATTGCATGCGGAGAGGAGGAGGAAACTGCCGAACACCCTATAGTTCAGGATGATGGCGCAGAGTTTTTCAAAGCACTGGGGTTTAGAGACAGGGAGGACAAAATAGACTCTAAGCGGGTAGAATTAACTAGAAGGAGGTTATCTGATTGGTGGCTAAAGTCAAGGCACGAGTGAACATTAAACCATTCACTGCAAAGTACCAGTCCTATACTTCACTATTTAAGGAAAAAAAGAGATAAATCTAGTTGTTGATTCACTAAGTATTATCTAGGTGGTGGCAGCCGCAGCCCGATCTAAAGGGTGCGACCGACCGACCGACCATATATGATGAAAAGGTGCCAGATGGTGGTACTTGGAGTGTTCTCCAGACGGGCGGACAGACAGACGGACAGACGCACGGACGGACAGATCAACCCACGGTTGGACGGATGCACGAACGGATGGACGGACGCTTCGCCCCACTCATCATCAGTCAGTCTGTGGATATGCTGTAATTTTGCTTAGTGGGAGCCGAAGTTATTTGGTTGATTAATATGTGGGGTTTAACGTCCCAAAACCACCATATTATTGAGTGACGCTGGAAATTTCGACCACCTGGGGTTCTTTAACGTGCCCTCAAATCTGAGCCGTGGAATCGACGCATCTCTTGAAAGAAATTACTTCGTGGAGGGTGCGTACAGATTAGCGTAATCAGTCTTACGACGAGGTGCATGATATAACTCCCTCATTTTGCCAACGTAAAGGTCAATTATTCAAAAAGTCAATTAACGTAACATGATTAAACCACGACAAAAACTTGCACTTGTTACATATATAGAAGGAGCCAATCTGGAGACACCCGTAGAGTAACGCAGCCGTAATTTATATAGCTCTTAATAAACCGCTGCGAGGCTTTAAATATATATAAAGTTAGTATAGGAAATAATGAACTCTTTCTTCTTGGAGGTAGTTCGAAAGCGACTTGAGAGATTCATTTTCAAAAACCAATTGATCATGGCTATGCCTACGTAATATTATGCCTAAAATTAAAGCAATGTGCAACAGTCTGCTCAGAAAAAAAAAAAACACCTTGAGATAGGTGGAAAGGCGTTGGAAGCTGTAAAGGAATACGTATGCTTAACACAGGTAGTAACCGTGGAGCCGAACCATGGTAGTGAAATAACTAGAAGAATAAGGATGGGGTGGATCACATTCGGCAAGCATTGTGAAAATCATGAATGGCAATCTGCCACTAACCCTCAAGAGGACAGTATATAACAGCTGCATCTTGCCTACCTACGGAGCAAAAATATGGAGGCTTACAAAAAAGGTTCAGCTTACATTGAGGACGAAGCAGCGAGCTATGGAAAGAATGATAGGAGTAACCTTAAGGGACAAGAAGAAAGCAGAGTGAGTCAGGAAACAAACCCGGGTTGAGGATATCATAGTTGAAATCAAGAAGAACAAATGGACATGGGCCTGACACGTAGCACGTAAGTAGAACAACCGCTGGTCATTAAGGGTAACAGACTGGATTCCGAGAGAAGGCAAGTGGGTGAGGGGGAGAGAGAAAGTTGAACGAAGAGATGAGAATAGGATCTTCGCAGGTATAACGTGGCAACGGAAAGCACAAGACCGGGTTGACTGGTGGATCATGGGAGAGACCTTTCCGTACAGTGGACCTAGTCAGGTTGATGATGCTGAATATTATGATGATCATGATGATGATAATTATCAGACAACTACTTTGTGGTGATTTGTTTTAATTTATTCGTATATCAATGGCTCGCCAGCTACGGAAAAAGCTTGAGTGAATGCGCACGTCCTCAGTGTGCTCGTAGATATGACGTTCAGCAATCTGTCTCAAAAAAAAAATGAAAACAACATTCAAATGAAACGAAGCTGCACAGATCGCCAGATGTGATAAAGTGAGGAAAAAGGGGGAAAATAAAAATAAAAGAAGGAAAGAAGGGCTCGTTCTTGTGGTGTGACCAGTGGAACCAGTATACCTACGAAGCTCCGAGGGTTTTCATTTTTAGTTTATTCCACTTACGGGATTCGCGAAGGCTTCATTTATGCTTGAACGAAATGATTTCCTCTACCATGTATACGTGCTCCTTCATAATGACGAAGTAGTGGTCATGTAATAACTAAAATGGACCTAATTACCAAGAAGTTACCAATTAGACACACTACGACGCACTCTTGCCTGCCTATATCGTGTCATCCATCTTGTATTTTTGCTGATCAAGGAAGCGGGAAGAGGCATTGAGATGCAAGGAGCCTTAGCAACAGTTTTCATCTTAGCGTAATAAATCCACTCCGTCACTCTAATGACATGACGGTTTTTTTTAGTAGACATAGTTTGTTAAACCATTTTTCAGTTCAAACCATTCCAGTTTTCAAAGGCACAGTCCATTGTCATGGGCCGTTCAGCAGGCCCGTGGAGCGGCCGATTAGGCTTGGTTTAACGGTCCCGGCGTGGAAGTCGCCCGCTGCGCGCTGGCGTGTGCCTTGCAGGGCCACAATAAAGTTTCGCAACCAACCAACCAACCAACTAACTCCATCGTCATGAAACATAGGCTGATGATTTCATGAATGAGCATCACATCGTGCTTTTTTTTCTCGAGTTAAGGTTTACGCTGTTAAGTTTTAGAAGTGAAGCAGTAGAGGAAACGGATGTTGGGAAGTGGCACTGCAGATGTCCAATCCACTGTCGGGCGCTTTAGCCAGCGTTCGGAGCACGCATGTAAAAGCACGCTTGCATAATCCGGAAGTGATCTCACGGTCACAATAAACATACCGCTGCTAGAGCCCAACTTCATTATAACTAGTAATTACCAGGACGACATTCGGGCCTGTTTCGTTTAAGGGGTCACCTTCACTGATGGGCAGATAGGTACAAAAATGCCAGTAAGTGCCAGGGGAAAACGGTATATAGGCAAGAAAGCGGAATGCTGTGGTTGCTGAATCTCCATTATCTTTCTTTATGAAGATGATTTAAATAGAGACGCAGTGAGGTAAGCAGGGTGCTTAGCTGGGCTTTGCTCAGCTTTCTGCCCTTATTTTAAAGGGATGAAAATATATACAGCATGACCAACTGCATAACGAGGGCGGCACAACGAAGGTGTTTCTTCACACAATCTTCTCTTTCCCCACACTCCTATAGTATGACTGGAACGTATTACCGGATTTTGTTTTCATTCCGGGCAATGTTTGTTGTAATGTACTATTGTGATGGTTTCGTTTACACATTCCCTTACCTTTTGTTCTTATTGGCGATAACAACCTTATTATCATTTATTACTTTAAAAAGGAGTAACACGCGGTACTCGATCTGCATGTCTCCTCTGCGATAAGGCCTTCGAGGTAAAGCAGGGATTCTGCCGATAATAAACAATGGTGACATGACTGCCGTGTGGTGGTGGGACCACAATCGCATGATGGTATAGCGTGACGACGGCATAACAGTGACACGGTGAGAGTCGCATAACGGTGACACGACAATATGTTTATTAACTTCTAATTTTTTAATGTTTTGTAGCGTAACACGGGGCGAGGTTGAGCAGTTTCACGCGGTTTTTTTGGTTAGCAGTTCTGCGCAAGCGCGAGCAACAGTGACGTCACACGGCGCACCGCTGGTCCACCCGAGGAGGCCTGGAAGCTCCTGGACAGACGTCACTAGTTCGCTTGCGCTTGAGATCGCTTGCTATAGTCCATCCGTAAGTACATCCGTGGCTCGTTCTTTCGTTCGTTCGTTCCTTGGTTTGTTTGTTCGTCGGTTCCTTCGTTCATTCCTTCGTTTGTTTGTTCGTTGGTTCCTTCGTTCGTTCGTTGGATTGTTCGTTTGTCTGTTCGTTTGTTTGTTCGTTCGTTTGTACGTTTATTCGTTCGTTCGTTCGTTGGTTCGTTAGTTTGTTCGTCCGTTCATCCATCTGTTGTTTGTCTATCCGTCCAACCGTAGCTCACGCTATACGTATACACTGGCTTAGCCGAGCTAAGCCACTGCTAACGTTTTTCTCACGCCTCCATTTTTGTGGTGCTTGGATTTTCTTTTCGTGGCGTCAGTGTTTTTCACCGCACGTGCAAGAGTCTCACGGGCAGTCCACGCTGGCACTTTCTGTCAACCAGGGAAACCGCTATCTGCCCCTCGGGCCATAGAATTTGAAGCTGCGCACTGACGCGCAAGTGAATACATGCAGCAAGGGAAAACCGTGCTTTTCGGATAGCCCATCGGAATGACGAATCGAATAGTAGCCGAAAGAGTGCCGCCAGAAAGGCACATAGTGGCATGTGTAACAGGTTTATATGCATGTTTGCGCTAGTGTAGTAGTGTGGTTATAAGCATCACCTTTCGACTAATGATTCGAAAATGTAGCATAATCGCATCCCCTGGAGGGTGACGGCGATGCCGCTGCCAGCGTGACACTTGCTTCGGTAGCGTAACCTCGCAGCGATTTTATAACAAGCACATACAATCGCAACAGAATTCATTGCTGGGATGGTCGGTTCGTAAAGCATTCTGCAGAGCGCCGGTTAAGTATACGGGATATAGAAGAATACACACACACACAGCACAACACAGACCTTGTCCTGTGTTGTATCCAGTCCATAATTTGCGCTCTGCAGTTTATCATGCATATTCACCTGCCGTATTTCAACTTGCGATTTGTACCGAAGATCGCGAGTTCGATGCCGGCCGTGGAGGTCACATTTCGACCAAGGCGAAATGGTATAAGCTGGAGCGCAGTGCGATGTCAGTGCGCGTTAAAGAATACCGGATGGTCAATATTTCCGGAGCAGTCAACTAAGGCGTCTCTCATAATCATATATCTTGGTTTTAGAACGTAAAATCCAACACATTATTATTAAGTTACGATTTTCACATTACAACTTACGAAGGAACAATAACAGGAAGCATGATGCTCTACGGAGCTAACTTCATTTATTAATATAGCCTTCAGGGCAACTAAAACAGCTGTCACACTGTGCACTTCTAATTCCGATTAAATTCGACTGGGATTGAATTACTCAGCAACAATTCGATGCATTTTGCAACTTGATCGAAGGCACCAATCCCGATAAATAAATATGATCTGGATCAAGCCTTATTGCAGTGTAAAGTGACCGTGCGACACCGGTATAAGACTATCACGTAGCGGTCGCTCTAAGTAGAAACAAAAGTCACAGGAGCACTTATCTGGAATTTTCTAGTTATCCGAGTTTCCATGACCACCAAGAAACCGTATGCACACACGTTCAATCAATAAGATTTCGCGTGCAGGTTACCATCTCTAGTTTTGAGGTTCATGCTGTTAGTTCTAGCTCGCAGACACGGGAATAACTTTTTTTGTTTTTTTTTTAGACAGGAGACGATTGGCAGGAGGTCTATTGGTTTGAACCGCAGAGCGGAGACAGAATTAGTTAGCTTCCAGAGTGGATGCTGTTATGAACGTTCGCATAAACGTTCACGTATAGTCGCAGCAAGAAAAAACAAAGAAAAAACAAAGAAAACCGCTGAAGACATGGAAAGGTGAGCATTAAGCATGCGCAGCCGGCAAATCCACGTCGGTAGGGACATTACAAATGTACCCCCCTCTATATCTATCCTCTTTCCGACCCTTTTCCCCACCCCCGTATAGGGTAGCAAACCAGTTCGTCTAGGTTAACCTCCCTGTCTCTTCCTTTTAATTATTTCTCTCTCAGTACCCCCCTGAAAAATAGGGCCAATGCAGAGCCCAGTTATATATCCACGCTATTTCAGAAACAAGTGATGCATGTGCGGTGCGTGCTTTCGACCAGCCGCGTTTTTCTTTTGTTCTCTCTCTTTATAGTGCGCCATCACGCGGTCTTCCTTTCCATCGGCTCCAAAGGACAGGCCGAGGGTGCTCGCTCATTCCCCCGAATCGCGCACGCTGCTTCCGAGCTACTTAACCGGCACTCGTTTATTTGGAGCTTAGGTGCGAAGCGAAAACAATCGAAAGTTCGCAATCCAGTAGCCTTCCTAGCGGGACATCGTTCATCCAGAGAAAGACACGACCTTTGCTCGAGCGACTACCGTGTGCCCCCCTCCCACCCCCCTTTTCTTTTGTATGCATGCAGTAGTTATATAGTATGGGGACACGGGCTTGGCTATGCTCACAAACTGCGCATACAGAAAATGGCTTCGACTACGGTGGGAGTCACTGGTACTTCTGGCTGCACCAAACCGCCTTGAGCGACACCGCCGAAAAAAAAAACAAAAACATTCGGTACAGCGGGACAGCAGTACAATGTGAGGGTAAAAGAAAAGCCGTGAAACTAAAACATTCCCATTGAGTTGCTGCAGCATCCCGTACGCAGACTGCAGTGAAAGTTACATCGGCCAGACTGGCAACTTTCCACAAAAGCTAAAACAGCGTATGTACCTATGACGTAAAAAAAAGGTCTCATCGAATGCGCTGACCGAACGCGCGAAAATGTTTGGATTCAAAATAAACCGTAATAACGCGAAAATCACGAAAATAACAAAGTGAAAAGAACTGATTGCCTCGAATCCACCCCGATCCAGACAACGGCGCACGCACTCATTCGAAATGAAAAAAAGCTGTTCACACGCCTTCTATCATTCAACTCCCCCATCCCCCTCCCATGCGCGGGGCTGCAAACCGGAAACAAGGATAAATAAACAGATGACTTCAACAAACAAACAAAGCATACAAAAAAACAAACTGCACCATGGTAAATAGACTTCCATTCGTGCATTTCGGTATTACGCGTTCATGTGTTCCAGGATCTGGGGTCATACCCGCTTCGCCCTCGGGGCCGGACGTCGCTTACGGGCGGGATCTGAATATAACCAACGCCGCGACCAAAGATGTCGGAAATCGACTACACGTAACACACGCGACCTTTTTCCCTTTCTCTCTACGCAGTTTCGGAGATGCTTCTCTCCGGAAAACATTGCGCACACGTACGCGTAGGACCACCGGCGTACGTCCCATCCGGTGGACACCGCACCCACCGCGACCTCGCGCCGCCGGAGAACGCCGAGCTCCTGGAAGCGGAGGTTCCACCCATGCTCAATATCGGCCGTAATTGGATCGCCCAGACCCCAACTCCGGCCATCCCTTGCCCTCCTCTTCCCTCATCAGGTGGCGTTGTACAACAACAATACTCGCACGTCGCCGACCAGCCTCCGGGATAATTGCAGTGCCGCCCCTAAGGTTATGCTCACTGAAAGTACGCGCCGTACGAAATATTCAGCGCCCTATGGGCATGTTGTGGCTTGTATGTAGCGCCCAGCGTAATGTCGTTCGTGCATTCACACTGCGGCGCCCCCTGGCGGGAATCTACCGCATATACGCAAGCCCATCAAGTCCTGCTTACCCTCTGCATCATAAAAATCTAGCTGCGGCGACCACTCCTACGGCTGTGCTAGCTGTGCGTACATGTCTCGAAGTTTGCTGGACAAGAAGATGGACGCGGGGATGCGCCAACCCCTACGGCGTCGCAACGTGCTTCGACGCGTGAGCGATGACAACGACGACATATAGTATACCTACCCTCAAGCATACATACAAACAACTGGCGTGCGATGCTGAAAGCTTCGTGAAAGACAGGACCCGACCGATTAGCGTCTATTTGCAATTAGGCGAGCCCCTATGACGTAGGGAAGCGCCACCCGCGGTGAAAATGAACTAAGCCGTGAGTGCCTAAGAGGCGAGGCAGGTGGCGCCGCCCTGTTGGTAAAAGCATGAATCAATTGGTTTCACTGTAGCCTGGTCTTTTTGTTTTGTTTTTTAACGTGTTAGCATTGCTCTTGCTATCGCCAGAGGGGCACCTACTGGCTCATCTAAGAAGGAACATTATCAAAAAAAAAAAAATCTGACTATATAGAAAACATCGCTTGACACTCATTACAATGGCGAGCTCCACGCATTAATGGCCAATGACGCTTTCGAGAAATATTATAGCCGGTAGCATATAGCTCGCTACTGAGTTGTCTAATTGGGAGCATTGGACACAAGAAAGGAACAAACAAGAAAGAAAAAAAAACACTATCAATAGCTATGAAAAACATCGCCATAACATTCATTACAACAGTGAGCTGTAGCGCAACACCATCATGGGTTTATGATGCAGTATAGCACCGATAATTGGGCGAATTGGCATTGATTCATGCTTAGAGTGGATAATGAGCGCACACACACACGGAGACAAAAAATATAAAAACTGCGACCACCATGATGCTTTCGAGAGGTGGTGTAACATGTAGCATGCTGCCTATAGGAGCTCGCAATGGAGTGCGACGGTATATAGCTGCGCCGGAGTGACGAAATTCAGAGTGAACGGTAGCAATTGCAATGAATTGCG